>NW_028262347.1:22287159-22599318 GCF_047370975.1 Nipponia nippon
GGCAGGAATAGTAAAACAGTAACATAGATAAGGAACATTCCCTCCAACATAAAACCGAAGTTTATAGTTACAAAAAGGCAGGGATTCTTTTGCCCCAGTCTTAGCAGCATGGATCTTCTGACAAGAAAAAAACATTTACCTGTTAAAAAAAAAAAAACCACTCTTCGGCTAGGGGGAAGGGAAATTTTCAATTTCTGCAAGCTGGTTAGAGTGATAGAGAGCTACAGCACGCAGACATAATATGATTCCGAGGAGATCATGGATTTGAGGGTAAAAAACAAGCTTAGGTCATGCAGTACAGGTCTCTTACTTTAAATCTATTTCTCCAAGTGCTGTTTATTTTGCCAAATAAATCATATTTTTAATAGACTTCATCTGGATCATTACATACAAGTACTACCTACAGACTTCTGAACCAAATCCTTTGCTGATGCTTAGTCTGTTCGCTAAAAGGAAGGTAAAATTCAGAGCCTGTCTGCATTTTAATGTTATAACTCAATAAAAGAAAGAAAAGTGAGAAAGAGTAGTAGAGGACAAACACTTGAAATAGGCAAGAGACCATTTGGAAGAAAGGCACAGAGGCAGGAGCAGAGATTTCTCCAATAGTTAAGGTTAAGAAGCACATCAAGAGCAACGTGTTACAAAGATGGAATAAAAACCAAAAGACAGCAAAGCACAGACAGAGAAAAGGAAATTCTCAGGAAGTTCTAAGGAAAGCCTTGGTTCAATAAGCTTAGGTATTTGGATGCTTATTAAGCTCATTCGCTGAATCTCCTAAGATTTTTACAGAATTTGTAACAGGTTGGAAGTCATCCAGGAGATGACATCTTTCTCTGTATAGTGTCAAACTATTCTTTGGAACATCATAGGCATAAACAGGGTATGAATAGATTCAAAAAAAGAAATACTTTCTTAATCAACAGCTGTCATAACCTACATGGTAATTTGACCATTGGACTGTAAGCACGGACAGACCAACTTTTGCCTACCTTGTATACCATCAACTTAAGGATGTTTGGTTTATTACTTTTTCTGTGATACAACATGAAAACAAAACACCATGCCTGTAGCTGGAATGGAACAAAAAAGATAAAGGGAGCATTATCCTTTGCCCAAGGCACATGGGCTATATTTACATTGCCTTTTGATTCCAGGTTCTAACTCGGACTCCCCTCTTGCCCACATTACATAGACACAGCTTGCACCAAGATGCAGAGCTGAGGAAACCTCAGGGCACACCATGTCCTGATTTGCGGTGTAAATTGACCTTATACAGCTAACGCAATCTATCCCATCTATCTTTGCTTCTTTATACACTGATGTGCACAACATCAGGCAGAGCCACCTACTCTGCAGTTGCCCTAGAAGGCCCAGTGTCACTGCATAAGCAATTGCTCCTGAGGTTTGAAATCAACATTAGCTTAGTTAGTTTTTAGGCAGAAGGCATGTTTCATCAATTCAGCTGTGTGGAGCTGGGTCATAGACTGCTCCAGGGTGTGGACTACCCCCTTTGCCCAATTATAGGCAACATCAAGTAATAATGCATAGCTAGTCAATGCAATAAAGGCATTTCTCTTAGAACTGGGGAAAGGCTATATTCAGACTGAGAAATGACACTTTCCTTTGACAAATCATATTAGCTCAAATTAGCTGTTGGAAGGACCAAATGTTCCCAAGAATGGAGCTTTTCTTTAATTTATGAATTCAAAATGTTAGAAACCATTCCATCCACCAGAAAAGCTACAAGTAAATAACTGGAATTAGCCACAGAAAATTGAAACCAAACACTTGCAATTTTGCATGCCGTTTTTTGTCCTCAGTGCATCTCCAACTGAATCTTTTAATATGTATATATAAACACACACACACATATGTATATTCAGATGACAGAACCAGAGAGGGAGAGCAAGTAGAACAACATAACAATAGGTCAGACTGTTCATGAAGCTACTTTACCCTGACAGTCCATCAAATCTGGGCTGGCGAGGTAGCCTATCCAGCTTCAAGAGGACTGTTGAGTCAGTATTTTAGATCTCCTCTTAAGGTAATATCATCTTCTGTGAAGTAATAGAGGGGCAGTTTTAGGGAAAACTATAGACCTACTTTTTAAGGCAACAGAGGAAATCCATATGGGAACTTTACCTACAAAATTCAGAAATGGTTGGCATTTGTAAAACTGACCCAAAACTGCAAAACAAAACACATGTAGAGTCTATTAATAATGAAATTACATTCAGTTGCAAAAGGTTTCTATGGAAACCAAGCAAGTAAGACTCATGTGATACAAATACTTACTCTTGCTGCAAGGAGTACTAGAGTATTACATGGAATTCTGTTTTCATACAATGTGTCTGCTGAAAAGATTATTTATACATGATTAAATCTTAACCATAGTTTTGTGATATTTTGGTACGAGGAGCCAGTACAGTAATTATAGTTAATGTACATGAATAAATGTAGAGTTTAAGCAGACAAGAAAGATATGTAACATCTTTGCATAATTAAAATTATGCATAATTTTATTTTTGCAATTGAAATGTGAACAAGAAGAGATGATATACTAACTCCAGCTTAGAATACAATGCTAAAGGCAAGACAATTAAGCAAGAACACATTAGAACTGGTGTAGCCATGTGTCAACATGAAGAGAAGTGATCAAGCTTTCTCAGGGATATATACTATTCCATACTTCAGCTATTGCGTGGAGATGGCTTAGGTACATGTAGGTATGAGGTGGAACAGCGATTAACTCTTCATATTGTGGCAGCTTTGAAGGAATAGATTTTACTTCTTTCCAAAGCATAAGGAAAATAATTTTAAAATTATCTTCTACAAGCTGAAGAGGTTTTGAGCAAGGACACCTGGTGATTAATCCCTCTCACAAACACCAATTCCCACAGTCATAACTGAGCATTTTAAAAGGTTTGAACATCCAATTAAAAAGCTGTCTCATATTTATGTTTCTCATGTCTTCCTGTAAATGGAAAGAGCATAGTTTTGTATTCCAGTATATCTCTCTCCTCTTAAGGTTTGTTCCCCCCTCCTATCACTCTTTTCCCTCCAGCCTATCCTTCTCTTTACTTCTTCCTTAAGCAAATGAAAGCAAGAAAAAAAAAGTGGTCTACATTTTTCTAAAAGAGTATGAGTTTTCTCATGGCAAGTAGCTTCCAGTCTCAGAGGGCTAGAACTGAGGAACTGTGCTTAGCTGAATGTAATTTATGCCACCCAAAGAGGAGCTGTAAGGAGAACCTCTGACACATTTCCTTCACCTGTGGTCTGAGGAGAAGTGAGAGTAAGTTAATTCACCCGATCTGAGGTATAGCCACCCCTTTCTATATTTTGAAAGTAGGAGCATTAGAATCAAGGTTTCTTCTCTCATTCTCAGTTGTTTCTCCCAACTGTCAGTTTGCAATAGGACGTGTTAGATGAACAGCCTTTTCTTTTCTCCTGTGAGTGCTGCAGAGTAACCCTTATTTAGCTGAGGATAGCTTTGAATTGTTGTTACAGCCTTTTCTCACAGCAAAGAATCTTAATATAAAGGTATGCTAGCATGTCAGTAGTTTTCTCTGAAGTATCTCTTACTAAGTATAAGTTCACATTAAGTATTATTATATAGTAAGCAAAAGAAGAATTCCAGTTCCTAAAAATAGCTTTACTCAGAGGTTCAAAAAGCTTCCTGCCTGCCCTATAGTACCACTTAAAAATGCAGAATTTATTTCCTTCCTTTTTTTTTCTTTTTTTTTCCCTCCAGCAAAGAAAAAAACTAAAACCACCTCTGCCAATAGAAATATTTTATGAGGTAATTTTGAACATTAAAAATCTCTATGCTAATGCTACTTTATCAACATCTAGGTTCTGATGTTAATAAGCTAGAGTTGGAGATGACTGAAAAATGTGAGCAAATAAGTCACACTTGATTTGGGAATAGTCTGTGGTGGAGCCTATAAGAATTTGAAATGTTAGCACTCTATGACAACTGTTATTTATGCAATGACCAGTTTAAACAACCCATGGTTCTCACTTTGAGTTCTCTGCTGATAACCTCTTACAGTCCCACTGGAACCTTGACCCATTCACAAACATATTTCCCCCAAAAATGCATGCCCAGTAGCTGGATGCTTATTCTTGGGATCCAGCCCCCCAAAAGAAGTTACTTCCTTCTAACTGGAATCCAGGCACCCCAGATGCAACAGGCACATTCTTCCTATATGCAGAAATCACATTCATTTTGGCTAAAATATTTTAAATAGGACAGATATATCCTCATATGACCTTTTTTTTCTTTTTTTTAACTCCCAAGTTGGGTTATTTTTCTTTGGTAGTAGAAGAAAGGTTTCATTCATCTTGGTTGACATTTAAAAATAATGCAAGCAGTACAACTGATGCTGCTTCTATTTGGATATTGAAAGCATGAAGAATTTTAACAGAACATTTGAATTATCCTTTACAAACTAACTTTCTGCTTTTTCTAACAGAAGTTTGAAAAAAATAAAAGTATAGTAATCTGCAATAATTTCAGCTATTTTCATTTTGTGAGGGGAACAATGTTTTGCCAGCTATTCTCTTGGTGAATATAATCGTAAATTGTTGATAAGGAATTTTGTATTTTTGTGTAGAAGAGAATACTGTATTTGTCATCATCACACAGGTGAGGCCGTAAAAAGGCCAATTCAAGTCTCAGTGTCTCTTGTGCAAGCACTGGTGAGACCTCAGGTGGAACCAGTACAGTTGGAATGGCTAATGGGCAGAAAAGATAAACTGAAATCAGAACAGATGCAGAGAAAGATTACAAGAATGAATGGAGAAAAAGGGGAGATAACTGGTGACAGAAGCCTGAAAGCATTTAGGTTTCTAAGTCTAGGAAAAAAATACTTAGTGAAAGAACTATATGGCTGGTGTATATGCTATAGACATACGATTTAACGTATGTGAGTTAGTATTTCCAGTTCAAAGCAAAAGGTAGACTTACAGAAAACAGTATCAACAATGCAAACATCACACATATGCATACAAATCGTTGCCTCAGACAATTCCCAGACCCCATGGTCTCTCCAGTAGCTGGCTTGTACTTGTCCTTCCAGCAGTCAGCTGCTCCCCAAAGACACACACATCTCTAACCTAGACTTACAGCCACTTCAAAACCTGGCTCCCAAGCTACTTAACCTACTTGCCAGCTAGGCCAGCTTGATATTTGCTAGCTATCACACACTGATGTGCATATCCTCACTCACTCCAGACCTTGGCCTCAGAAACCTAGGCCCTGTGATACCTGGTCTAACTTCAGTTGCTGGCACCTAGACCTCCATTAACACAGATGCACACAGAACAGAGACCCCCCTACCCAGGAAAATAGAAATGGAGTTTACTGAGAAAACAGGGCAGACTGCAGTGATTAGGCACAGGACGTGGTAAGACAAGTGTACTGACAAACTCAGTTTACACACATGCAGACCCTTCTAACCTCTTATCCTTTTACTTTCCCATGCCTGATCCTCCCCTAATCACCTTGATCCCTCTCTTTCTTCACCTTTGGTTCCTCCCCCTGAACAACCCATAATAAGCTTTGAACAATCCTTAAATGCTCTTCCCTGTATCCTGTAATGCCACTCAGTCTGAACAGTCCGCCTGAGATCTGCTCTCATTAACTCATCTTGATGGGTTTCACAACCAGATAGCGGCGCTGAGGCCCTCCTGGAAGGAGCAAGGGCAGAGCGTCCCTTCCTCTGACTGGGCTGTTGGGATTCTCCTGCCTGCCACTGCACCTCTGTGCTCTTCATGTTCATGTGGATGAGCCTCTTATGGGCTGATCACCCTTCTATGATAGCCCTGGGAACAGCCAGGACAGGGTACCACACAGGCTCCCCAACCTGCCATTACATCTCTGTGCTCCTCTGTGTGTGTGGAGACCCCTTTCCTCAGACATAACCAAATGTGCTTTACATTTTGGTCTGCGATCCAGGGCTGGGTGGCACCCTGGTTGCACCAAGAGTGGTATTTCCCTTTTACATATGACTGCAAATGAAAGAAATACAAAGCAGTCATAGCGATTGCTGTCAGACACTGGAAATACACAATGTATTGAACTACTTTTTAGGGTCCTGAGGGCATTACCCCTACTTCTAGTAGTTTAGGTGGCTGAGAAGAGCTGTTGTGAAGAAGGAGATGGAAGAAGTCTCAGCAGAATATTCTCCTTGTTGCACTCAGGAACCACTTTAAGCTGAACCTCTTGCTGTTCAGTCTCTACCTGAGCTACAGCTCCTGCTTTGTCACAGCCATGCTTGTGCCTGGCCAAGCTCATGGCCTGTGATGCCGTGACTGGCATGGCCTCAGGCTGCATGGGGCACCCATGGACCCTGCACTGACTCCCTGGGCCCTACATCGAGGCATCCCCAGGCCCCACATCAAATTTCACCATCTCACCCCAGGTGACCTCAGCATTCAGGGCCCTGGCGGTGTTTATTGACAGTACTCATCGTCCTCAAGGTCATTTGCATCTCAGGACCAAAGCTTTGAGCCTTGCATGAGGTTGGCTTGGAAAGATTGTGGTTTTGCAGGTGGTACTGCAGGAGGACTCCAGAGGAAGTGTGCGGCTCACCTTTCAGGGACACTGGTGCTGTGCCTCCTTCCCGTTTCCTGAAATGCTGCCTGAAGTTAGCACCCTTTTCTACTCTGCTCCAGAGCCACCTTGAGAAAAATGAAAGCATAAAGGACTACAGAAAGTCCTACAGGTTCACACTGAAAATCATACATAACACATGACAAACCAACTGTTAGAGCTGGCAGAATGTATAGAAGAGATACAGCTACACATGACACGTTCAAAGATACATACCGCATGTATTTCCAATTATCACACACACAGGGTAAATTCCATTGAGTTTCTTGCTTTACATCAGTAAGACTGAACGCAAAACCAAACTTCCATTCTTTGTCTTGAGGTATCTAGATGCAAAGACAGAACTTAGTTGACTGACTGGCAAGTTAATCAGAGCGAGCATGATAAGCCATCAGAACAAAACTGAACACCCACTCACCCACACATATACACAGACATACGCCTCAAGTGAGACATTGTTTTTCTCCAAAATAAAATGGCATTGTGTTGGTTGGTATTCTGACCATGAGCCATGACATCTTAGCATCCATCCTACTTTCATTTCAAGCTATTATACAAGGGCAGATAAACACTGTATATATTACTCTGATATGGATACTACTTTACACAGAAATAATATTGTGTAGGCACATACTTATAATTGTCACAAGCTGGTAACAATTTTATTACCCCAGAATAAACATGGGTAGCATTTACAAAAGGTTTAAAAATGGGAGTCTTTTTCTAAATTTAACACATCCATTTCAATCCTTCTCCAGCTTGCCTGTCTGCAAGCCACCCCTGAGTATACCTGTGTTTGGAAAGATAACTCAACAAGCTCAGCACATCTTTATAAAAGCACAAAAGACAGTATTTTATATCTATAAAAACAGGAAAGGGTTTCTTTCAGATTCAAATAACAACATTTTTTTCTTGATTGAAAAAAATACACGCATCAGCAGGAAGCCACGATGTGCTGGAACCTTATCATCAATTTCTACTCCGCATGCATGACAATCCTTCAACTACTGTGGTAAGTTACTTTTACTCAAAAATGTTCATAGACCAAAATAAAAAATGAAATATTCTGGCTTTGCAATACTGTATGTGACTCAGTTCTATTTTTTTCCTAATTATGTTATTAAACATAAAACCTATCTTTATAACTTCAATACACATAGCTCTTTATGAAAGAAACTTATTTTTATAACTGTCCAAACGTACATCTGCATTTTTATACAGAGATGTCAAAGTACTTCAGTAAATTCCTCGGGAAGAACTGTCTTCCCACAAATGAGAAGAGAATATGCAAGGTGCGAGTTTGGCTCTTAGGATCTACTGTACACCAAGCTAAAGTCAGACAAACTGTCTGACTGGGGAATGTGACTACCTGTTTTGAGGGAATGCCATCACAAATGGGAGAATATGAACTGGAGAAAATGATAAGAAATGGTACACAGAAATTGAGAATAAAGGGCTCCAGGGGAAGTAGCTACCCTGTGAGAAAGCTTTCAGAGATGGAATAAATGCCATTATCACTCAGCAAGTGGACTTTCGAGATCTGGAGATTTTATTATAAAGATCTGCAGTATGAATGGTTTTACAGTCTGCCCCAAATGAGAAGAAATATTTAGCTGCTCCATGTCAGCACAAGGGATGATGCTTGCGAAAGAAGAGTAAGAATATGATGTCCCCAACTTTCTCCAGAGAGGGAGTTAACTACTCCTTGCTCCCTCACCACCATTTCCTTATTTTGTTTTGTGAGGATCTATGCATTGAAATCTGCCTACTTAAGTTATATTCAATTTCTGGTTCTATAAACGCACTTGATCAGTGGATCAGTTATCCTAATATTCCAGCTGATAATAATTTATATATATTGGTCAGTTTTCAAATATTAATGTACTCACAAGAGTATGTTTGGAATTAAAGCCTGTCTTCAAAGAAAAAGGCCCAACATGTAAAAGTGAATAAAAATAGTACTTCTCAACTCTTCTCAATTTCACAGAAGAGCTAAAGTGCTTCACAAAAAAAAGTTGATAGAATTACATCTGTTTTACAGAGGATAGAGAAGGAAGTGTCTTACCCAGAATCATGCAGCAAATCAATTATGAGCAGGGAATTGAGTTTTGACTCTAAAATCCAAGCTCATAATTGAAAAGAATGCTCACACTACATATATAATAACAGATCTCTTTTTCAACTAATGGATTAGCTTGATGAAAACTTTAGGACAACATTTTAATTCTGTAGTTTAGAAATCATCTCCAAAATAAAAACGTCTTACATTTTACAGAAGTATATGAGCATTCAATATTTATAGAAACTAGAATACTTGCAATAGTGCAAAAGTCACTTTTATTGTTTATGGCCAAAGAGGGACAATTTTATTAAAATATAACAAAAAAGGAGAATAGTAACATATGTTGTCATTTAAACCCTACTACATGAGGAAAAACCAACCAACCAAACAAACAAAGCAAAAGAGTACTTGTATTTTGGAACAGGTAGCTGTGTATCTGTCAGCCCTTACTTTTGTTTTCAGGTGAAACTATGCATTGAGACTGTGACACGTTCAAACATTATGGAAAAGAAGAAGAGGACGAATGTGGGAAAAGGGTGGATCTAGGTGTCTTGAGTCTTATCAAAAAGATAGGAAAACATTCAGAGTGGCAGTCTGACCTTATTAAATAGGTGAGTGCTGTGTATTTCAGTCCACAGAGAGCTTTCTGAATTCTGACAAGTGTAGCACATCTGCCAGTCTTTTCAAGTTTCCCTTGAAGCCTCATCTAACAGCTGTTTTCCCTTGGCACCACCTGCTGTCCTCCATTCTCACATTCCTCCATCTCTTTTTTGTGTTTCCTTCTGGTCTTGGCTTTTCAGCAAAACCCTCTACTCTTGGGAAAGGTAGCCCAGAAACTGATGATTTTGGAAAATGCGTTTAATCTGAGGATATACACTTACACAAATTAGCTTCTTAAAAAAGCTACTCCAAGAATTGGATATCAGTAGGCCTGTGATGAATATGGAAGTAAAGCTACACATGATACTTTAAACTGAGATGAAAACTGACTCTCTGTCTTGAGGAGATTACAGCTTGTACGAATAAGAATACAGCGCACATCCCCAGGAATGAAAACACAAATTCAAGAATGATTAGAGTTTTAACAGTAAAGGAAAAGAAAATAATTATGTAGAGAGATATATATCAACAATCTCTTCCAGTGATTTTACCCATTACATATTCATTATGGAACATGGTGTACAAATTTAACATTTCTAAATTGTATTCATTTTATTTCTTCCTAAAAACCTGCCAGTCATTGGCAATAAAATTCACTGGCACCTGTTACTTTAATTCTGATTACAAAAGGGAATAACATAATATGTGTTTGAATTTCTAACATTACATACTTAACACTTGTATCAAACAGCCTTTTCTGAGAAGTTAGAACATTATTCTGATGGGGGTATGGAAAAAGCCATTTAAGTTTTAACAAATAAATTCATAGGGATCATGATGTGCTGCTGGAAAGCTAAAGTGGTTAAGAGGCTAGATGTGTCAAGTAAATTCAATTATTCACTTACTTTCACATAAATGGAACCCTACATCTCTTACAAGATGGTCATTCATGTGAGCCTGGGAAGACAGGTGGGATGCAAGAACAATGACATTGACGCACTCCCACAGAACATACTGCACATTTATGAGCATTTTTTTTTCTTTGTTAAATAACTATCATGTCTGTTTTGCTTACTATGCATCTGCCTTCTATGAAAACCCTGAATTCACTCCATAGTCCATCCAGCACTAAATATTTTTACCACTTTACTCATTAAATACATACTACGTCTGACAAATATATAGTAGTTTTCTTGGTTTGAGGAAAGCGGTAAACCTTTCCCACCCTTCTTCGCGTCCCTTGCAAATTATTTTTTTTCTTTTTGCCTCTGGCCACACTCATATCCTTTTACTGTCAGGGATAATTTATATAGATTTATTCCAAGCATCCATAAGTACTCCCAATTATTCTTCTCCAGAATAGGCAACCAGAAGCTATTATAAATGATAGCAAAACATGCGCACTTCAGAGTAATGTGTAACCACACTGAAAAGGCCTATGCATAAAAAATAAAACCATCTACAAGCTGCATAAATATTAAACTAAACCGCATACAAAGTCATCTATTACACTACTAGATATTGAATTTATTTTCAAATTTCAGTGCCAAAAGAAAGAATTATGGAGCATCTTTCTTTTTAAGTACTTTAAGCAATCACAGTTTGCTTTGCTAACAAAACAAGGGTTAGTTCCAGCTGAGCATGTCTTACACAAGTCATACTTAGCTTGATAATAGAAAGTCCATTCACTTTAAAAAAAGAGAGGGAGATTCTTCAGATATTTCATTATGCCACTTTTCAGTTTATGCTGTATCACTGGAGGACAAAGTAGTTTTAGCAGGACCAGCTCTTTGCACCTATACTGCTAAAGAGTACAGGGGTAGGAACCAATCTCATACCTCCACCAACACCCTCTGTCCATTGTCCCAGGAGACCCATTTAAGCTCAGTTCTAGGTCCCTTATCCTTGTTGAGGCTATGTTTAAATGTATGTTGTAAATGTCTCTGTTTCCATCTCTGCCTCCTGGACGGATATTAGGGCTATGTTGTAGACCCATCTCCTGCTGTTCCTACTAGACTCCAATGGATTCATTGCCTTGTCTGGGACTTGCGCTGTTCAGATGTTGTGGGACTGCACAGCAGTCTGTGTGACCTGTTGATGTGCTGCCTGTGCTGTGATCACCTTTGGCTCTTGTCTCATCCCCTGCTGTCGAGCAGCCCTAGTCCTGCTGCTACTTGACAGCATGCTTTAAAAACTAGTGCTTGAGAACACAAACCGAATGGTACTGTATCTGATTACTGTAGAAGAAGCCAGACTTGACATAATCATGCTCCACTGCCTTTGAGAGTAGCCTTACATGTGTGCTGTCCTCCAGATGTTGTCTTAGATAATGCTGGTTGGCATAAGAAAAAACTGTGTCGAGAAGAAAGATAATGACGAACCAGTTTAGACAATGATCATGCTAGTGTCCATACTTAGTCCCTAGCCCTGCTGTAAACATGGATATATTTCTTGCCCTTGAGTACAAACAGCATAGAGGTGAGATGGCTGTTATCTTGGCTGCTGCACTAGAAACTCACCTGGAAGTGTCCAACAAAAAGTGTGTGAATATCCACAGACTGAATTTGAGGGCCAAAACTTATAGGTGTGGATTTTACAAGAATGTCATGTGGCCAATTGATAAATAAAGGAGAAATGTGATTACAGCAGTTCTGGAGGAGTATTGCACAAAACAGGCATCAGGCTAATCTGTGCAGCATGGGCTCTCCCCTCTTTGCTGGCCCAGGTAGCTGGCCATTCTGGGTAGTTTTGCAGGACAGGTTTTTGTAATTGTTCTCTGCCCTCTTAACTACCTTATTTTCTTCTTAGAAAGAATGGTTCAAGTAAAGGAAAACACATACCTGGAATTTTATATTTTGCATTTGACAACCACCAACTGATAAAGAGAAATCACCAGGCAGTAAGGAGAACATATGACACCTCCAGAACAACATGAGCAATAGTCAACACTATGTTACTCATCTTCTCATATTATAACAGCAATTATTAATTGTGAGGATATTCATCTTCAAGCAGGAACTGCAGAGCACATTCCCATCAGCCAGATTGTTACATGTAGGTTTCAATAACGCTAAGAACAAAAGATGTTAAACTTTGATCTCCAGTCCTTCAGTGGAGCACTTTAGCTACAAAACTATTTATAAATATATCTTCTATCACCACTGATGGAAAAAAAAGTAAAGACTGTTCTAGCAGGTGCAGTTTTAGAAAAAGAGTCATTGCCTCTGTAAGCTGGGGAGCCAACTGTCATGCCTTGATACAGGTGCCAAACTGGGACTGTGAGTGGGAGATGACTTCAGACAGTTCTAAACTTAGCATCCCTTGTATGTTTTTGTATGTTAAAATAAGATGAAAGTGTTCTTTTTTTCAAGTAAGCTTGTGGAAGAAAGGGAAGTGGAATGGTGGAGGTTTTTGGATGATCACATCTGAATTCTGTTTGATTTTAACAAACATGAGGAATTTTGCAAATATTTACTAATTGACTGTCAGAAAACACCATGAAGTAGGTATGTGTTATTATCTCTAGTACCTTTATTACAGATGAAAACACATGCAGAAAAACTGCAGTTTGACTTAGATATTGCTTGACAACTGGAAAATCTTTTTGATTGAATCTGAACATATTTGGTATATAAATTATCAAGAGACAATAAACAGGGAACTTTCTCCTCACCCAGACTATCTTTATGAGCTGTTTCACACTTTAATAGTTTATCTTTCTATACAATCAATACTGCTTTCCCTTCCCCTTACTACAACAGTAACTGTTTTATCTTCAATGTATAATAGAGGAAAAAGACTTGCAGAGAACAGAGTATTTTCCATAGATATGAGCGTGATTTGATATATTGATATATGTCTTATATCAAAATTACACTAGCTTAATGGACTTTGCATTTAGATATCTAATAACCATTCAGTCAGGGAAATGGATTCACTGGGAGATTTTTTCCAACACAAAGCTCTCTGCTGGTAGAGATGTGAACACAAGCATGAAGGTACTAAAAAGAGACCAGTTACAAGATCAAAAGACAGGCAAGACTGAGGTTTGGGTTTTTTTACCTTGCATAAAGCAGTGGTATTTATAGCATTAATTTAGAGCACACACAAGCACAATTTTTCTAAAAACAACTGTGTTGATCAGAATTTGTTTTAAAAGACATTCAATGACCATCCTTTCCAAATAAGATGCATATCTGTGATTTCCTCTGATATTAGTGCTGAGACATAAAAGATAGGTATTAATTTAAAGTCTGTCTGTTTGTTCAAAACCAAGAAACTATAACAAATGTCATTGGGTCCTACTGGAATATAAATAATAGCGAGTTCTATCCAGAATTTTACCTCTCTCAATTAATCAATAACAGTTTCATTCATTTTTACCTTGTATGAGAACAATGCCTTTTGATGTTGTTTTGAATGTTGACTCCAGCCTATCAGCGTCACTGAATACAGAATGTTAAGTCAGTCACACAGAAATAGTGATCTGTATTTTACATCTTGGAACTTCGGATATGTTGATAAAGCCAACATGCTTGCTAACATGATTCAATATACAGCATTTTGCTATTGATTGAAGCATTCATTACCTTTCCGGTTTTATTACCAACAAGTCATGGTTATGCTTAATTGATGTTTCTGTATTTTTCCCTACAGCTGCAGATTCACAAATTTAAAAAGGGGCTAACTGCCTTTCTTTTAAATCAGATAATGCCTGAATTAATTCTCTACATTGACATCTCTGCATTTAAGATCTGGCTTTGGCTCAAATTGTAGAAAGTTTCATTTAGACCATATGGCTTGATTGTCATACTGTAATTAAGCAAATGGTGGGGGAGCATTTTATTAGACTGGTAACTGTTTCTACACTCTTTTGAGAGTTTAGCAGGCCATTACATACAACATGGTAGAAACCAGTGTAGCATAGAGAAAGGAGGGGGACAAGAACAGAAGAAAAGTGAGAAGCTCTGTAAAAGTCCCACCTTCACAGAGATGTTACATACCACCCTGTTCCTTCTCCTTTGTTCCTACACACCAGAAATCCTCCTCTTTCCCCACTGTAAGTCTAAAGACAGTCCCATAGGGATGGAGAACTACTGTCTTGCTATCCTAAAGCAAAGAAATCCTTCCTCCCCCAAATGTAAGGAGTGCAAATTCTCTACTTCGAGAATTTTAGAGAGAGAGATATTGGGGTTTTTTCTCCCTTCCCTGCCACTGCTCAGGAGACTTCGGCCAGAATAAGGAAAACATGGCACTATTAATTTCCCCTCCCAGCTGCCTGGATGCGTATTCAACCAACATCAACTTAGTCTAAAATCACTGCACAATCATACCTTCCTTAACACATACATGGGTTTTGGCCTTTAGCAGCAGAGGAAAAAAATGGACAAAAATTCGAAAGCTGTGTAAAACACTTGGGTTTTGAGTACTCCTAGTTGCAGAGTAAGATTAAAACAGACAGTTTTTTGTTCCCTGGTCATTCTTACTACATTTAATCATGTATATTGGTGTACAGTTGAACACCTTTATGCCGGCTCAGACAGCTGGTATGACAGCGCTTCATGAACAGATTAAACAATTGATGAGCAGCTTCTTTTACAGACAAATTTGCAAAAGTGAATGGGCCAAGTGTACAACTATTCTGAATTTGTTTGTGTCAGAAACCTTTAACTTCAGTTGGACGATACTTCTAATGAAACACTGGCCTGCATACCATATCAATAACTTTGCATTTGATCAGATTTTAATTTTGCCAAATATGTCTACTTTAATTCTACAAGCTTCAGCTATTCATCCTTCAATTTATGTTTAGATTCCTGTTTCTGTCATGTAACAAAACTTCTTTCTAGCAGTAATGTCTGCATTTTCTGTTGAACAACTTTTCAGTCATTCAAGTGGTACCAGTTGCTGTTGTATACAACAGTATTCAAAAGATTAGTGTGACATTGTTTAATCATTAGATACCAGGAGAAAGAAGAACATTGGGAGCAGATTTTGCTATTCCTTTGTTGACATGAGAAGATGGAAGCTGTATGTTCTTGTAATACCTTAAGACCAGGACCCTGCTATACTAACTCTTGTAAAACTCACAGATGAAAGAGAAGATTTTCCACCCCAAAGAGATTACAGTCTCCATGTCCAATATCAAATCTGTGATAGATACAAGACAAATCTCAGCATGAGAGATCTACACCTTTCATATTTTTGTCTTCCTTAACAGCATCCAACTACTCTGAAGAAGGATAGAAGTTCTTTAATTCTGCCAACAACATCCTTTTATATGTAACTTATCAGAAATGCAACTCCACATGGTAGCAACCAGTGCCAACTTTCAATTTTTAGAGAGGTGAGAACTCATGAAAAGATCAAAAGTAGCCTTCTACTAACTCTTATTTTCAGGAACTTTCTAAGTTGTTTACTCAAATAGCATTACAATTTCCCCAAGCTAAAATGTGAAAGCAAGCAATTCCTTCCATATGTCAGCTTTTTAATAATCAATTAAGTTAACAAGAGCTCTGCCATCTGCACCTGATCCAGTGACAGAATAGCACTTCCCCAGAGGGGAAGCATCTTCAGTATGCAATCACCTGAATCACAAATAATGAAGAAGGTGAGGAGAGGAATCAAAGAGAATGAAAGAACAAGCAAGGTAAAATCCCAGCTGGAGGAAGGAAGCAGAGAGAGATCTTTTCATGTCCAGCAGGAAAACATTCAATCTGAGGTGTTTCACTGGTGAGAAATAAATCTTCAAACTTTCAGTGCCAGTAAAAGAGTAACTTCAGTCAGAATAAAAGGCCTCATTTACAAATTTTGCCCATATATTGGCCAGATTCAGTTTTTCATAGAATTATAGAATAGTTTGGGTTGGAAGGGTCCTTTAAAGGCCATCTAGTCCAACCCTCCTGCAATGAGCAGGGACATCTTCAACTAGACCACATTGCTCAGACCCCTGTCCAACCTGGCCTTGAATGTTTCCAGGGATGGAGCATCTACCACCTCTCTGGGCACCCTGTTGCAGTGTTTCACCACCATCATCGTAAAAAATGTCTTCCTTATATCTAGTCTAAATGTACCCTCTTACTTTGAAACCATTACCCCTTGTTCTATTGCAACAGGCCCTGCTAAAAAGTTTGTTCCTGTCTTTCTTATAAGCCCCCTTTAAGTACTGAAAAGCTGCAATAAGGTATCCCTGGAACCCTCTCTTCTGCAGGCTGAATAACCTCAACTCTCTCAGCCTTTCTTCATAGGAGAGGTGTTCCATCCCTTTGATCATTTTTGTGATCTTCCCTTGTCCACTGATGTAGTCACTCCATCATAGAAGGCCACTAGGTTGGTCAGGACTTGCCCTTGGTGAAGCCATGCTGGCTGTCTCAAATCACACCCCTGTCCTCCATGTGCCTTAGCGTAGCTTCTAGGAGGATCTGTTCCATGACCTTCCCAGGCACAGAGGTGAGGCTGACAGGTCGGTAGTTCCCAGGGTCCTCCTTTTCACCGTTTTTAAAAAAGGCTGCAATATTTCCCTTTTTCCAGTCCCTGGGGACTTCACCTGACTGCCATGACTTTTCAAATATCATGGAGAGTGGCTTGGCAACTAAATCAGCCAATTCCCTCAGGACTCTGGGATGCATCTTGTCAGGTCCCGTAGACTTATGTATGTTCAGGTTCCTCAGGTGGTCATGAACCTGATCTTCTCGTACAGTGGTAAAGACTTTGCTCCCCCAGTCCCCGTCTTGCAGCCATCTACTCAAGAGGTGTGGGAAGAGAGATTGCCAGTGAAGACTGAGGCACAAAAGTTGTTGATTACCTCAGCCTTCTCCTCGTCCATTGTTACCAGCTTGCCAGTCGCATTCATTGCAGGGGTAGGCTTTCTTTGACCTTCCTTTTCTGGCTGATATACCTGTAGAAGCCCTTATTATTCTTTGCATCCCTTGCCATGTTCAGCTCCAGCTGCGCCTAGGTCTTCCTGACCTCATCCCTACACAACCAGGCAGCATCCCTATACTCTTCCCAGGATACCTGTCCCTGTTTCCACTGCCTGTGCATTTCCTTCTTGCCCTTTAGTTTGACCAGCAGGTCTCGACTCAGCCATGCTTGTCTTTTGCCTTCCTTTCCTGATTTCTTACACCTGGGTATCAAGAGCTCTTGTGCTCTATGGAAAGTGTCCTTAAAGATCTGCCAGCTCTGTTCTGCTCCCTTGTCCCTGAGGGCAGTTTCCCAGGGGATCCTATTAACTAACTCCTTGAAGAGCTGGAAGTTTACTTTCCTGAAATTCAGGATCCTGACTTTACTCTTCGCCTGACCCATATCCCTCAGGACTGCAAACTGCACCAGTGCATGATCACTGCAGCCCAGGCTGCCTCCAGTCTTGACATCAACCATTAGCTCACTTGCATTGGTGACCAACAGGTCTAGTATCACATTCCCTCTGGTAGGGCGCTCTATCACCCGGTTTAAGAAGT
Organism: Nipponia nippon; assembly: GCF_047370975.1. NCBI lineage: Eukaryota > Metazoa > Chordata > Aves > Pelecaniformes > Threskiornithidae > Nipponia > Nipponia nippon. The sequence goes on from NW_028262347.1 coordinate 22,304,897, forward strand.
TACCCTCAATGCATTCCAGGAGTCTCCTGGATTGCCTATAGCTTGCCATGCTACTTTTCCAGCAGATGTCAAGGTGGTTGAAGTCCCCCAGCAGGATGAGAGCCTGCGAGCACGATGCCTCCTGTAGCTGGAGTAAGAAGGTTTTGTCAGTAGGCTCCCCTTGATCAGGTGGCCTGTAGTAGACACCAGCCACAAGGTTCCCTTTGTTGCCTCAGTCTCTAATTCTTACCCATAAGCTTTAAACCTGCTCATGGCTATTCTTCAGAGACAGCTCTTCACACTCTACCCATTACTTAATGTAGAGGGCAATGCCTCCGCCCCTCCTTCCCCACCTGTCCCTTCTGAACAGCCTGTAGCCATTGACAGCCACACTTCAAGTCTAGTTTAAAGCTCTGTCAATGAGCCCCACTAGCTTGTGAGCAAACACCTTCTTCCCGCTTTGAGAAAGGCAAATCCCATCTGACGCCAGCAAGCCTGGTGGCATGTAGGCCATCCCATTATCAAAAAACCCAAAACTGTGGCGGTGACACCAGCCACAGGGCTGTGTGTCAATAGACTGCGCCTGTCTGTTTCTTCCAATGTCACTGCCTGCAACTGGAAGGAGAGTGAAAAAATATAACCTGTGCCTCAGATTCCCTTACCAACTGTCCCAAGGCCCTGCAGTCTCTTTTGATTGCCCTTGGACTACACATTGTGGCTTCATCACCACCCACATGGAAGAGAAGTAATGGGTAATAGTCGCAGGGCTGTACCAGGCTAGGAAGTTTCCTAGTGATGTCCTTAACACGGGCCCCTTGGAGGCAGCAGACTTCCCTAAGAGGAGGGTCTGTCTGGCATATTGGACCCTCTGTTCCCCTCAGAAGGGAGTCGTCTACAACTGTAACCCATCTTTTCTTCCTTGTGGAGGTGGTCGTGATACGGGGGGTAGGCCTTTCCGACCCTGGCGACACCTCTGGTGTAGATGGATCGTCATCCACATCATCCATTGACTGGCCTTCCACATCCAGAGCCTCATACCCATTGTACAGCGGCACCTGGGAAGGTGAGGTGGGCAAGGACTTTTCCTTTCCTTTAAGCTACAGCCTTCAGCCTGATAGGGGGAGGATACAGGATCCCCTTGATCATGGTTTTCTTCTGGTGGCTGTTCCTTCATGGTTTTCTTCTGGTGGCTGTTCCTGTTTCCACCTCTGGGAGGGCAGAGCATGGTTCCACCAGTCTATCTTTTTCTCAGACTCCCTGATGCTCCTTAACCTTTCTACTTCCTCTTGTAGCTCTGTCACCAGGATGAGCAGATCATCCTCTTGATTACATCTCACACAGCTGTTCTCACTACTGCCACCTGTTACCAGTGAAAGGCTCTGGCACTCTCTGCAGTCTGAGACCTGGGTGGCTGCATGTTTTCATGGGATCTCTGCCTGGGTTACCACAACCATTCTGGTGAGCACAGAGGATATGTTTTTCCGCCTGGTGGATACCATAACTAAGCTCCTTCTGAAAGGGTGATGACCACGAATTGAACTCACCTCTTGAGCTGGTAGGGTGACTATGCCCTTCCTGCATGCCCTTCCACATGAACTGCTCCTGGCAGGTCTCTCCGCTGCCCTGGCATTTCCCTGCCTCAGAAAAATCCCCTGTGCACCGATACTTGCCACTCTGCTGCAGATCAGGCCAGCTCTGGAGCAGCTCCCCTCGGCAACTCCAAATGTAATATCAAATTTAAGCCTGAAGATAATGTAACCTGAAGAGAATACATTAGAAGGTGGCATTAATCCAAAGCTCAGGGGACCAGAGGTCAATTTGCAGCTCAGCTGTAGGGATTTACTCTGTTGTAACCCTGCATGGGCTGCAATGGTGGATATAGTGTTGTCTGACTGGTCTATTTAGATTACCAATTATTTTGGGAGATGGTCATCTTTTGCACAAGAAAACCCTACAGCTCACATTTTTCATCTGGTATATTGATCTTCTAAATTTCCAAAAAAATTGCCATCTTTGTCTTGATAGCACACACCAAAGTGCTAGTGATCCTCCAGCATGTAGTCTCAGGCCTGTCTGATAGGCATTTATAGTATACAACTTGCTAGACCACACTTTTCTCACAAATCAGAGCAAACAAGCAAAAATACAGGAGTAACTACTTTTTTTACTTTTGATCATTTTATTTGAAAGCCATTGCTTTTCAGAATCAGTTCCCTGATCAATGGCCCTTTATGTGTATTAAAAAAAAAAATAGAAAAGGGAAAAAAAAAAGAAGAAAAGCTCCTGCAAAAATAAATAAGTCTGAATCCAGTTATAGAGGAGAGAAGCTACAGATGGTGTCTGAGAAACCTCACTGACAGTTCAGTTCATTGCCCTTAATTGCCTTTTGACACTACATCATTAGAAAAAAAGTAGTGCATCTTAATTTTGCATGGACAATGAAGATGTTAGAGCTGAGACACCACCATTACAACAAAAGTACATGAATGACAGATGACTTCTGTCCAGTGGATTCTGCTGCATCTAACTGCGGCAGAATGGGAGAGCAGACAGCAAGAGGATGTAACTACTAGATGGCCACAGTGAGACAGATTTGCTACGGCTGTGCCCAGAGTAGCTGAGGGAGCTGACTGCTTTGGAGATAACAGGGGAGAATTAGAGACAAGAGCAGACACTGTATAGCTACATCTATACAGTATGTTAAATTACTAGCACCTACACATGCTTGGTACTGGTTGATTGGCACTGACTGCCAATCAGCAACCCCTGGCAAGCTTTTGATCTGGGCCACCTCACACTCTTCAAGATACTTCATGGACATGATTCAGCATGTAAGCGGTTTGTGAGCAGCCTGTCTGTTGTGGAGGTTGATATAGTTTACTACCACAGATGGAGGACATTCCCTTTATTCAGTGCCCAGAAACATGCCTGGGCATATTGATCTTGATAATATAGTATATGTATTAAATGCCCTTCCACATTCTGATGCATGGATGTAATGGAATACCTCAGGAAAAAAGCCCTTCTGAAACAAAACCCACCTATAAACTTTTAGCAGAATTAACTAGCACTATCAAAACAGATATTTTTCACATTATTCAGTTCTCTGTCCTGAGAGCACAGAAAAACATAAGATCAAAAATCCTTTTTGAAAACTTTCTGAACAGGTCACAATCACAAGTTTGTATGCTAGTGAGGCATCAGGAGTGGCAACAGGGCGTCATGCAGTAACCACCAACGACAATACTGTTGGTTTAGTGCTTTTCCTTATGCTTTTAGTCAGTAAATGCAGGATGATTGAAGGTCTTGCTTCAATTCCAGAACGCTTTAAGGATTTGATGTATGCAAGGTCAACTCAGAGCTGGCACACTTGAGCTAGATCTTGACCCATAATTGATTCATATTTTGTACATGTTCCTTACACCGATGACCATTGCCTCTTGGCTGACAAGCAGTAGCTATGTGAAAGCCCTTTTAAAACAAGGCAAATGTCCTTCACCTCACATAATTATGGTATGTTGCATTATGCCGTATGAGGGGAAAAGGCCTCTTATTTGTCAAGCTTTTACAAGTATAAGAAAGAAGTTGCTTGCATACTGAGCTACGTGTTTTCTAATTTCTAGTGACAAAAATAAGACAGGTGGTTAAAACAACTTAAAGGTATAGATACCTTGACAGAAATTGCAGCCAGATAACATGTGGAGCCTTGTTATGTCTTCTAAAAAGATATGGCTATAAAATATTCAGAGCTTACCTTTCTCTAGTCAGCTGAGTTAAGGACAGGAAAAGATAGCTTGGAGAAAAAAAGCAGCAGCAGCAAACAGCAGGTATTCAGCATATTTTTTAAAAAATATATTTCTCTTTGTAAAGGGCACATACACTTGCAAATTCTGCTGCAACACAAACCAAGCACAGACAATGAGGAAAGGTCATTCTGATATTTTTAACTTTTTCCAGTGTCCATATAATATTTACCGATCATTATCATCTCCGCCATTGGCCTTCAAATAAGATTGCCCTAAGATGAAAAAATTGTTCAAGATATCTGCATTTTCCTTACAGATCATATCAAAGCTCCCCAAATTAGGATTAAAATCATATGGCTCTGCTACTTTTACTTTGCCTTAGAGGAGAATTCCGTGAAGACAGCACACACATCTCCAATAGGATCTGTGCCAGCTAGTTCCAACAAGATCTCCAATAAAGCCTGCGCTAAAGAATTTATGGCATAAGCCTGCTGATTAGGAAGAAAACTCCTCATTTCTGTCAATTTCTGTTTCAGCCCTAAATCACACATGAGGGTTTCTAACATGAGTTTTTATTTTTATCACACCTACCGTTCAAACTACAAAATCTAACGGTATGTAATTATAAATATTTTTTATCTGAGAAGTTATGGCCTCAGTGTTAAGACAATGGTCTGAATAGCAGATTGTGCCATTTAAAAAACAAACAAACAATAAAATAATAATAAAAAACCCCAACCCAACAGACTAGTTTTCCAGAAAATGGCTCTACTATTTAAACTCTGCTAAATTCTTTCCTGTGAGCCTTGATTTTTTTTTTTTATGTAAAGGGAGTTCTTTGATCAGATTTACAGGCAGACTTCAACATATATGAAACATATCCATGCTGGGGCAGCATCAGCATGGTTCTATATATTGAAGCTGAGGCCCAAAAGATTATTCATTTACATGTACACGTTGCCACAATACAAAAGAGAGAATTTTTTTCCAGTGTAACCTGTCCTCACGTTCAAGACAGGACATTGTAGCAGAGTCTTGTCAAGTGATTCTTGGCCTAGACAGTTCTATCCTCCAGAATAGCTTGAGAAATTCCACATTAGCTGTGACTAATAGCTAATCTCTTTTATTTTCCAGAGACAGCAAATGCTAAATCTGAATTTATTTATTCACTTGAAGTAATTTATTTGTTCTAGTTCAGTCTAGAACTTTTATTGATGGTAGCTTAATCTACCACCTACTTATAACCAGGGACCATTAGTAGTGTAAATATATAAAATAAATCAACTTCTTAGTTTAGACCTGTTCAGAACTCTGGAGCAGGAAGCTTTAGAATGATAAATGTTTTGTGAGAGAAAAAAAAAAAAAGAAAGAATGGGTAATAAAGATGCCTCCTTATTTTAGAACATCATGTTTTGGTAGGTAGGCAGGCTAGCCTTTGTAAACAGAGTAATCTTGATCTGCTTTATTAACAATTTTAAGAATAGGATCTGAACTGATAAGGAGATCAGGCAACTATGACATAGAAGCCCTTGAGAAGCTCTAAAACTGAAAAGTCATTTTACAATCTTGCAAAACAAAGCTGAGTAGAATGACAGATGCTTTTAGAAATAACTTAAATACGGATATAATCCATTCTTCTACCCCAAAAGAGAGCTAATACAGATTCTATTATGCCAGGTTGAAGGGTAGCTTATGTCTGCTCTGAGTAAATCCTATCTGGCTGTGATAGTATAGCCTGGAAGTATATCACACAAACAGGCCTTACTCTTCTCCTTTACATTCTGCAAAAATTATGTAATCATTTCACCTTTTGCTACATTAGAATATTTGCATGCTTTTATTTAAATCAAGGCTGAAAAGGAGCTGGAAATTTAGGCAAGAGTGCATTACTAGGGATCACTGTGGCCATAACCTCCTAATTTTGCCATCTGCCTTTTGCATACTACATGGAAGGAAAACAGGAATTTAAGATACGTTATCTTCCTATGTTTTTCCACTTTGAAGGCTCCTCAAACTGGGGCTGTTCACTGAGATAACAAAAAGTCATGGACAATACCGTAGCATCCCAGAGATTCCATAGTGGACTACAACATCTGTCCAGTAATCTTAAGAAATTCACAGGTCCATCACTTGTCCCTGTGGTGTGGTCTGTTATCGTTCTCAGAAAGGCAGAAAACAAATGGGTCATACAAGCAAAGCCAAAGAGCTGACCTCTAGAACATCTGCTGCTAACTCCTTTTAGCTCAGTAATGATAATGGAAATGTGTATGATTTATCAGAGAGTTACTTTTATGAAAATGTCTTAAAGGGGTAGGAGTGGGAGAGTAAGAATAGAAGATGAGTCCATCACTGGCAGATTGTTTGCAATGTGAAAAACAGGTTTCACACTCCAGAAATTCCCTGCCCAAGAAAAATCTTTGCACCTCTCTATTGAAGACATTATTGATTTATAGAGATAAAATAAGCAGCCATCCAGAAAAATATTACAGGAACTATTGCTACTGTTCTCCATGGGGTTGGGAATACTGGACATTTAATTATAGTCTATCTTATTCTGACAGAATATATTGAAGAGTCTTTATTTAAAAAAAAACTAATGCATTTTGTCACTCTTTTTAAAGTCACTTCATTAGGAGTTAAATTTATGAAGCATATTGTCTGTGAAAAAAAAGATAGTCAAGTATGAAATCACGCTTCAGCCACAAGACCTAAATCCAGTATGGAGAGACAGTGATAATTCTGATTACGAACTTAATAATCCTCTAAAATGTTTCTAAATGGCAGACAAATCAAAAGGATGTAATTTTAGCTTATCAGCAACCAACAGCAGCACTATAGCTAAATTTAGCTATATGAATGCTAGTGCTGCTGCAAGTTGTGTAGTACTTAAAGTTAATCATAAGACCTTGTAGCTGTATAATATGGAAAACTATTCCTCAGAGGAGAGCAACAAAAAAAGTTCTTTTCGAGCAGTGTGACAAACATTGCAGGTTTTAAAATAAGGTTTCACATAAGGGCTTGTCATATGTAACCTGCATGTTTGGCACCTAGACTATTCCTACCTTTCCCTTCATCTCAAAGGACAAATGCTCACATTTTCCATGATCATGAGGTTCTAGCGGGCAAACGAGTCTACACTGAAACTAATTTCAAGTCACTTTGATGTATAATTAATAATGCCCACTCAAGCATTCATATGCTAGAGACATCCAAATCCTTCAATAAGGTTTTGATCCTAGGTTCCTTCAAGCTGACAGGAGCTCTTCCACTGCCTTTGCTGTATTCGGTCAGAAATCCAAATCAATAAGAGGAAAGGGATAGGAAAACTTCTGTAAGTCATGTGTCTCTAAGGACAATTTTTACATTTTTCTGATGCAGAAAAAAAAAACATCCATAGAATTTAAGAGTAGCATTTTATTCAGCTAGGCTTGTAAGGAAAAAATGCCTATCTGACAACTGTGAGAGATCCAGGGTCCTCCCACTGTTACAGTGGTGGAGGTCTGTTGGTCATTGCAAATTTAAGAAATGTCAGGGGAATTCTGTGGCTGATTTTCATTCTTACATAGCAAAGCATTGCAAGCAGCATATAATTAAACTTCACAAAGTACAGTGACAGCTCTAAAAGCTGGTAATTTTGTTGAAGGCAAGTGACTTGACTAAGGCAGGGAAGACTCAATGTCAGAGTTGGACTCAGAATTCAGTCCATGCACTAGACTGTCTTTCCACCTATAAAATGCTCAGCAATTGAATCAGTCTATGCCTCCACTGCAACAGCAACTTGTGCATCATTTTCAACCAAGTTAATGTCAGGCAGTCAACATATCTGAAAGATTACAAAGCTTATGCACGTGTGATGGATTGACCTTGGCCAGCTGCCAGACACCCACCCAGCCACTCTCTTACTTCCCTTCCTCAAAAGAATGGAGAGAGAAAAAACGATGAAAAAGCCCATGGGTCAACATGAAGACAGGGAGATCACTTACCAATTACCATCACAGACAAAACAGACTTGACCTTGGGAAAATTAATTTAATTTATTGCCCATTAAAATAGATTTGAATAGTGAGAAACAAAGATAAAAGCTAAAATACCCTCCCCACCCCCTCTTCTTTCCAGGCTCAATTTCACTCCTTCATTTTCAACTCCTCTGCCTCCCCCACCTCCAAATGGTGCAGGGGGGTGGGGAATGGGGGGTTGTGGTCAGTCCTTAACAGCTCCTCTCTGCTGCTCCTTCTTTCTCACACTTTTCTTCTGCTCCAGCATGGGTCCTTCCCATGGGCTGCAGTCCTTCATGAACAGCTCCAGTGTGGATCCTCAAGAGATACTGACCAGGCCTCCCCAGTGATGTGTGTTATATGAATAGAAACATTTTCCCAGTCAAATATGCTAGAAATAAAAGTAAAGAACAATGAAAAAAATAGAAATCCTGATACTTAGTTGAATGGGTTAGCCTGACCTTGCAGAAAGTAGTGATTGGAGAGAAAACTTGAGGACAAATATAGCTGAGAGAATGAAAGCATGGGAAATGAACTCTAAATTGTGAGAAGCAGAAGCTGGAGTAGAAAAGGAAGCAGTGGGTGACACTCAAGATAGCTGGGCTCAGCATTCACCTGAAGAAGAACTATTACTGAAGAGGTCATCTGCGTGGAGAAGAAACTGGCAGACAGAGGTGTCAGTGACAAATTCATTCCTTTAGAGACATCAGAGGAGAAAGAATAATAATAGATCAGGGTGAGAAATATAGAGAGGCCACTGATGTTGAATTTTAGTTTGGGCAAGAATTCTCACACAAATAGTTGCATGAGGAGTTTCGGCAAGGGCTTTACATGAGATGAAGGTTACGTTTCTGCGTAAGGAGTCCTCTTGCCTTCTGTCTTTCTGCCTTCTCCCTTGTGCATCCTCTGCCATCCCGCTTCTCTCCTTCCTCACCAGCCCCCCTTCTCCTTTGTCTCTGCGCATGCTTCCCCTCCTTTTGCTTTCTTTTCTATTTGATATAATAACAAACTAAATGAAACTCAGCTCCTTTCCTTTTCTAAGTAGTAAGAAAATAATATTTCATTGGTTTCTTATGTTTCATACCAAAATTAAGAAATTAATGTAATATGTTCAAACTACCACTCTTTTGTGTTGTTTCTTCCCATTATTCCATTCTGGCTTGTCAATTTACACTACAACTACTACCTCTTGGTTTAGGGTTCATCTCCTACTCTGTTTGGAGTTTCACCCAGAAGGACCTAAGCACCCAAGTGGAAAACCAGTATTACGCATATAGCCAGTAATCTCCCCCTCTAACCTGAAACAGTCACTGTCTTGGTCTTCCAAAACATTTCTGTGGAAACAGTATCTAATCATTCTATTCTCCAAATGACAGAGTAGTGCTTTAGTGGAATTTAGTGTATGTTTTCATTCCATCTAACTCATACACAGCTTTAGGTGAAGAAGAAGGGAAGGACTTCAAGCTACTTTTACGTAACACTAGAAATGAAAGTGTCTGTGTTATGTGCCTTTACATATATATCCCTGGCCATGTACGCTGATCATAAGACTACAAAAATTAGACAGTGTAATCAAGTTTAATTAACTTTTCAGATAATGAAAATAACAGGCCAATAGCAAACATTTAATCTTGTGACATTCTTTGACTGAAAAGATGAATTTTAAGGGACCTTCAAAAAAATGGCATTCAGTACTGGTGTTCAGAAAAATGAACTCGGCATGTTTCTAGGTTACAATTATTGAGAGAAAACCACATTTACATTTCAATATGTGATGAATGATTTCTTTTATTACCTCTAAACATTATAAATTGTTATTGCTGTTTATTCAGTTAGATTTTCATCTCTTTTTGGTAGGAAAACTTTTTTTAATATACTTTATAAATATTTTGTAATCCCAGCAATTGTTTGCTTCCATTTTTATTATTTCTGAAGATATTGCCTAAAGTGTCAAAATATTCAGTAAGTGTAATATGATGCCTGCCCTAAAAATTGTTTTGTAAATATTTTTGAGTTCTATTATGATATGCAAAATGTAGATCTCTAGCTGTTTAGCAATTACTTATTTTTATTGCTGTTTAAAAATTATATATTTTGGAAACACTTTTAGATCTCTTTGCTAAATTTTAAATCTTTATGCTAACTCTGTACTGATTGGTCTCCTGATACTTTCCAGATTTCAGTAATTTTAAGAACTAAACTTCACATGTGTTAATAATAATAATTCTGAACAATTAAATGTATGTTCATTTTCAGAACCAAAATCAATAGTTAGCAAAGTCTGTCCTGAGTATTGAAAGTCTTAAGTCATCATAAGATATATGGTATTATTGATATAGTCAAATGGAAATTGCAAGAAGGGCAGTATTAAATAGGAAACCATATGAGTGATTTTAAATAGCGTTCTAGAATTTAATTTAGAAAGCTTCTGATTTTTTTATTACTAATATTTTTAGCATCCTCACATTTACTTCCTGCTTGCCTCAATCTGGGAATGCAATCTTTTCTAAAGAAAGCTCATCACAAGCAACAATTAGTTTGTGTAAGATCTCGAACAATTAAGCTATTGCTGGCCTACAGCTACAGTGTTCTAATTCCAGATACACTCACATGATGGTACTATAAGTAAAAACAGAGAGGAGAGAGTGTAAAAACAACATGCAGTCACACTATAAAACATGTCTTCAGTAGCTGCTGAAGAGTCACATGGTTATAATCACAGCAAATTAATAAGAATCTAAAAATAGTTGTGTTCATTTCCTGTGCATTGCACATTGCACATCACTGATAAATTATTTTCACACTGTGTTGCAGGTCACTGATAAATTAGCTATAAACATTCTGTCCTCCTGAATAGATTAGTTTATCATTAGCTACATGAATGCTTTCCACATGACTCTTAATCAGGAGTTAAGAAAACTATACTCATGAGTTATCACATCTAATCCAATGTATTCAATCAGTGCTATAATATCATTATGAAATAAATCCATTCTTGCTGTATATTACTTTAATGGGATTAATTGATCTTTCACTGAATTTCATTTATTTTGTAGATCATATTCTGAACAAAGAGTGTAAACGAAACAATAATAAAAAGAATCCTTTTCTAAGTCATTCCCCTTGACACAATTGAAAAATCCTTTGAAGTACTAAAGCTAGGATTTATATTAAAATAAAAAGCATATAGGCGCCTTTTTCAAAGAGTACTAAAGTCAGTAAAAAGACTTACTGTGACTGTAATGAGTTGTAAATCCAAGTGAAATGTAGAAGGGTGATTGTACCTGTCACCTTCATGTTGTTTCACTCAGGTTCAGTAGCAACTCCCGTGATTAGATACACCATGACTCCCTCTTTACCGCTGAACAATGACCATTAACCAGGCTATCATTACTACTGGGTTTTAATCTTTCTGGCTGCCCTCATAGACAAGGTAACTTTTTCTTCAGAATCTTTAGATGATGCTCAAAAAAGCATGTTATACTGATACACTTTGAAGGAAGTAGCACGAAAATTTTGCTTAGCTAGGTGTATAGGTGTTGTCTGCAAGTACATTTCTGGTGTGAGACCTTACACAATTCTCCTGTCACTCCATCTTCTTGGCAGAATGGAAAGAAAATGTCTTATTCAAAGAAAATGCCTCATTCAACCTAACTGTCTGACAGCATTTCTCTCCATTTCCACTGGACTGTGGTCTACCTGTCTTAAGGGAAAGGACTTTTTTAATTTCCAAGGGACTCGAGAGAGTTGAATTAATAGTTGGTTTTCTCCATCCAGATTTTTATCTGTCCCTTTGTAGCACGCATTACCAGAGCATTGCAAAAAAATGCATCAAAACCACAGGCCTACCAGCATATGTGGTTCTTTGGGTTGCTCTTTTAACCTCTGATTTCTGGTTGCAAGAGAGCAAGACAATTTTCAACTTATAACTATGGTATTAAATTACCCAGTTGTAAAATAAATGATTCATACGGGTTATCTGAGCTGAGAACTGAGTTGGGATTAAAGATTTTCTAAGGCTAAGGAGATTAGAGTTTAGATAGCAAACCAAAACACTCTTCAGGTAAGTGTTTCTGTGCAAATCACCAGACTCTTCTCATAATTAACAAAATTGCCACTCCTTAGATAGTTTTTCCATAAGCAACAAGTTAAACATCTCAGAATAGCAGCAAACTTTGGATGGCATGGAAGAACATTGCACTTTAAAATGGAACTTAAGGATTTATCACATAAACCGTATGACTTTCTTTTAACTGAAAATGCATACTGATAAAACTGAAGAGGAAGGGGAGCTAAAGATCACCTCTACACATGTAGAAAAACAGGATCTCCCCCTTTCCTATCTTTCCTATTAATCTTCTTCCTCTTTCCTGGTTTTTGATTGTACGCACAGGCTCCTTTTGAAGCAATATACTTATTCAGATGATGCAACTTAATTCAAGGAAGTATTAGAAAAGCCTCTGTCTCAAGTTTTTTTGAGCTGACACACAACATTATGGATGTATATATTTAGTCATATCATAGCAACATATTAGATTCTACCTCATTGGCAGACACAAATTAGTCACTTCTGTGGATAACTGCCAATTCTGCCTGTCTTCGAAATGATAGCTCTTTTAAAAAGTAACAGAGATTATGTACTAGGTTATTTGGTGTCAAGAGGTATATATTTTTGTATAGCGTATTTTAGGCTGAAGTATTCATCAGGTTACATACAGAGGAAATTGCTAGAAAGCACTCAGATCTTGTCTGAATGGTGCTGTCTAAAATATTTTATTCTCCCTTCTCCTTAAACAAAGAAAAGAAAGTAAACTTTTGTCATAAAGCATTGCAAAAATGCTGAGTACGTTTTGTTTCTGACTGGTACATGTTCAGTATCTCATAATCAGGTCCATGGAGCTCATTGCAGTATCTAATGATCAACAAAGCAGCCTGTAAATGGCTTTAGGTTTATAATAAGAAACAGCATTACATTATCCAGATATGACTGGAACAAAGGTCCTAAACAATCCTTAATGTGTAGTAAGTGACAGGTCAGCTCTTTTTTTGGAAGGAAAGAATTTCCATACCAACCGTTCCATTGTGCAAGAATGGGAGCAGAGGGTAAGATAATTCCATTTCTACTCCTCCTGGAAAAAAATAAAAACAACGTTATTTTTAACATGATTTCTGTTTCATGAATTGTGTTTAGCTGGATTGAAACGTGAATCCTGCAAGGCTCTAACCCACATAATGAACTTAATCACACAGTAAAATTAAGTTAAAGAATCAGCCTGAAGCTCAAGAAGCCAGACACCCAGCTGGACACTTACTCTCTTTTATCGGTAGGAGGCATATACTCAGTCTTCATCAAAATCCCTAGTGATGTCTTTTGCAGAGCACCCAGAAAAATCAGCACATCTGAAGAAGAGAAACAATCTAGAGGAGATTTAGCTGCCTGCAAATTTTTAATAGAAATACGTTTTCCAAGAGTCTCTGCTCTGAGTGCAGCAAAGGCAGTAACACATGGAGACAAATGTCCCTACAGCTGCAGCAGACCCACTATTTAAATCATGCAAAACCTTTACATTTAACAGGCAAAAAAAGTAAAGTCATTAGTTTGTGTGTGTGTGCATGTATACAACTTCTTTTGCCTGGACTACTGCAACTCTTAAAGTGCCTGTTCAGTACTACTTTTGTTTGAATTAACATTTTTACATTGAAAAGTTAGAGGACTCTGGTGCAAAATGAAACCATACCCATTCGCTCTCAAAAAAAAAAAATAAAAAAAATCCTAGAGATATTCAGAATGTTAATAATTGAACCTTTTTATCTTCTTTAAAGTCCATCAAAGCGATCTCGGTATCAGAATTCAGTTCTCAAATACATCATTAAAACCTCCAAAATATTTACTTTCTAAGAGATTACAGTAATATGTTCTGGGCATTCTATTACTAATATGCGATGCAGTGAGTGGAAAAGCACACGTAGTAATTGGTATGGTTGCTTTGTTTGTAAGTTGCTTGCAAACTTACCGCAAGACAGTATTGATGGTTCTGCAAAACTGAACATGCTGCTCTTAATCAAAAGTGGGTGAGGATGGCCAATGACCAAAAAAAATTTCTAAGGCTGACAGTTGTCCTTTGGCAGTGGGCAGCTCTGAGAGCTCATAACTTACTCCCAATTTGTGTTTCCGACTCCTCAGTTGAGAGAAGACTATATCCAACCGTTTTCAGTTCCACCCATCTTATCCAGTTCCCTTGTTTGAACAAAGCAGTTTGTACCTCACCTTTCAGCCCTTTACATATCTGTACATCAGATAGTCTTCAGTCTCATACAAGCCTATAGAAGTTGCCTATGAATGACCTTTAGAGCAATATATTTGTCTCCCCAGCACCTGAGAGGCACTGAGCACTGTTTGACCTGCCCCAGCCTGAGAAACAGCATGGTTGTCCCACTTAGAAAACCCTCTAGTAAGACAACGTGTACATCTAACTACAGCTGGCTTGGCAAAATGGTTGGTTTCCTAGGACAGTGGCAGTTTCAGCAGTTACATGTTAGGTGGAGGGAGGTAAAACAGAATGGGTTTTATTGCATCAGGAAAGGAGAAAGCAGGGGATGTTGAATTTGCGGTAAGAAAGGGAGAGACAAGGTGAAGAATCTTATAAGAAAAAGGGAAACAGCACTGCAAAAAGGGGAGGGACATAGAGAAGGGTAAAATATTGTGGAGAGGGACATAGAGACAAGTAAGATGTTGTGGGAAGGCAGATATTGCTGCAGAAAGGAAATATACCAACTGTGCTTGTTGTCTGCTCTTTTCTCCAGAAAGAGAAAGCAACAGCTTTACTTTGTTGCTTTTTCATTTTGCAAAAGAAAAAATAGTTTTTAAAATGTCTTCCCAAAGGTTTTGGGGCCTCAGCCCTAACTTGTATTAATGTTAGCATTTCTATTCTAAAGTGTCAGGTGCAGAAGATATGCAGCTCAAACTGTGCTTCGATCTTTAATCTCCAGTCCTACTTATGCTGCACAGACGAAATACCCTTTATTTAAAAACTTCACAGCTCCCAAAGTTCAGTAAGGAAAAAGCAGCATGTGCATGATAAAAGACTGCTCTCTGGCCTCTTGCAAATAGCAAAGAGGAAAATATAGCCTATGGAAAATTTAAGAAGGACAGAGGCCCTTAACAGCTTGAAAGACTGTGAGTGACCTTATTGTTCATGTTGCAGAATACACAAGAGCTCTGCCAGGGCAGCAGAGCAATGGTGCAGCTAAGGCTTCCCTGTGATATGTAATCAGTAGGTACAGGCACTGGGATTTCTCTTTGCCTCTGAGCTTTCTATAACACTACAAGTAGTGATAAAAAGCCAATGAAATGAAAGCATTTTTTGTTGACAATTTTTTTTTAATTTAAATCCAGAACAGGTTTGGAGTGAGGTATGCAGGGTCCTCCCAGTGTGTTCCTCCCAGCCCCTAATTCTACCCCTTAGGAGAAGCTAGGAGAAGGGAGTTGTCACAAATCATATGTCCTTGGAAGAGGAAACGGTGTGGCAAAACTCCTTCTCCTCTTTCTCTACACTCAGGAAGGGCACAGCGGGCTGGCTCTTAAATGTCAGCAGGATTAGAAGGCAGCAGCGTGCCCTTGCTTCCTGATAAAGAATCAGCTTAGCCAGCACAGGACTTCATGTCCAGGCAGCAAGGGCAATACACTCTTTTCTGAGCAGTTTGTTCAAATACCACTGTTGATACATAAACACCACGCATGTTTGAAAGCGATCAGTTATAATTTCTCAGGCCATTGATATTCTCAAGTATAAGCTTTGAGATTCAATGCAAAATTAGTGATGCCTTGGCTTTCTGCCTACTACACTGTTCCATTGTTGATAAAACTAATCTATGAGCATCCTGTACATGCACATATTACTTTTGCAAACACCTTTACAACTGATACTCATTATGCAATGCGAGGGAGAGAACATCCCTTGATTTGGAATGCCTCAGTGAAGACCATCATAGATGATCAATGCATATGTGCCTGACATAATATATTTTCGAATGAGATTGCTGAACTTCTTGCTCATACCCATCAAGATTTATTTTCTGAATATCCAAACAATCCAACATCATGATTTAATTATTTGAGTTCTATAAAAAAAATTTTCTCACGAAAAACAAAGTTTTGTTAAAAAGCATGGTTCATCAAGTTTTCAATTAACTGAAGAAGCTTTACTTTAGGAATCCAATAAAACTTGTAATTTAGTGTCACAGATTTTCTTATCATTTATAGAACTTTTCCACACTGATTCCTCACTTAATATTATAAATAGGGAACGATTTATCAAGTCTGAATTTATATTATTCTGTAATTGTACTGGCTGTAGAAGAAAGTCCCATTTTAAAAAAATCCCTATTATATTCTCCAAACTTAGTTGATACAGAGATTACATGAACTCCAGGACCAAATTTGACAGAACAGAATCAGAACGTAACATTTGGTCAATAGTCAAACTACTCTGTGGTTTTATACTCTTTTTCTATGTTTCAAAGAGAAAAGAGACATTATTAAAACCCACAGTTTATGCAAAAGCATGTAACAGTCAAACTACAATTATATTTTAACATAAACCCAGTTTTGCTTTGTAACATAAACACAAGAAGGAGTTAGGGACACAACCTCTCCCCACCACCACCAAAACCAGATACCATCACTGACAAAATCCTTGTTTGAAAAAGACCTCCAAGGCTTCTAACCCCCAGGTTCAAACTGCATAAGTAAATTTATTTTTCTTCTTTCCTACAAAGAAATGTTTCTCAATACCCACCGTATATTTCCATGTCATGCATAGAAATACATACACTAGCCAAAAATTTTCAAAGCAAGAGTACATAGATATGGCCACAAAAATATTTTTCATACTTGTATTCCAACAATGAGCCTTTTGAAGACCACTTACTGGAATAGGTGGCAATAAGAAAGATGAAAAACCTCTTCGAACTCTAAACCAGATGTTATTTGCCTTCTAGTCTCATCTAAGAAGGAATTAGACCCTTCCATTTCTCTAGGATTAGACATTTTGACTTGCATTGAAGTTTCCTGAAGAGCAGATAAATGGGAGAAGAAATGTATAAGGATAATTTTAAGTCTTGAATTTTCTGATTCATAGACTCCATTAAAAAGTACACTATAAACTTTTCTAATCAAACACGCTTGTCAAAGGTAGTTTTAACAGCATCAAAAGAAGTCACGGAGAGCAGCAGAAATCACCATCTGTAATTCATTCTGAGTAAGAAAATCCTGCATTTTTGTAATAGTTGGGCTCTCATTAACATGCTATATTCATTATTCAATTACATGCATTAAAATAGGTAAGTTTGGGTTAAAGAAACAGTTCTTCCTAACAGCTCATTCATATTCAGGCAAAGATAACAGTATGCAGCAACTCTTTCCACTTCACGCAGAAAAATGAAATAATGACCTCCTTTTCCTTACCTCTTAACCTCTATAGATGGGAAGACTGTAGAGGTCAAAATAAAGAACTGAAATTGGGTTTGGAGTGGTGAAGAATGACAGCTGCCCGCCCCCCTTCTGCCAGGAGATGGAAATGTGCTAGACAGAAACAAAGACCTATATTCTAAGCAACACTGGGAGGTGATCCCCAGGGGAGTTAGGCTGACAAAGGTTTGACCTGATTAAGGAACGTATCCTACATGTTGTCATTCTTCCTGCAAGTCTAGGACAAAATACTTCTTTCCATAATGTCAGTATTAAGACTGGAGACAAGATACAGTATTATACTAACACCATGTCGTGACTCTAAGATATATATGTGTAAGACCAAAAGACAGTTCCCAAAACCACCTTGCATTTATTTTGTTTCAACAGGATCTATCTGAACTTTGAAAACTATTACGTTAGCTGTTTTGTATTAGCATCCCAAATTTAAATTACGTAGCATTAAACTACTTTTCCTGTTAAGCTCTGTGGAAATGTTATGCCATGGGTGTCATCTTGTTTAGTAACTCAGGTATTAAAGATTTCCAGTGAAATGAGAATCTACAGTGAAGCTGTGGTTCCACAGTCACCATAAACCAATGTGATATGGCACTGTAAACAACAGGAGCTCTACTTCCTGTGCCTATTTCTCTCTGTCTTTAGTTCAGCAAAATTCATTTTGCAGCTGCAGTGTGAACCACACAAGATATCTGACCCAGATCATACTAACCCAGGAAAAAAAAACGTTCCACTCATGATAAAGTCACTAGTACTAGATGACAAACCACTTCTTTTAACAGAAGGCAAATGTAAGCATGCCAAACCCATCAAGTGCAGTTAGTGTACCCATGCTGCTAATTAAGATACACTTTTTACAGCGTGGACTCTGCCATGCAGCTCATCATTACATCTGTAATATTTGTCAGTATCTAATTTGTTTCATTAGCACTGTACAGTCACAGTAAGTAATGCAGATTGACTGGGACTTTTCACTTTTCTGCACTCCTTCTACTCCAGAAAATTTCTATGAATACTTTTTTCAGCACCAGGACAATTAAAACAAAGATTCTGAAAGGCTCTTCAGATTTTTTTTTTTCTCCAGAACCACTGGATATTTTGTAAAAATGCACACAAATCAATGAATTGTACAGGGTTTACACTTTTTTTAACAGTAAAGTGAACTCAAGAACAGTTTTGACTAATCAATGGAATTGAACATTAGATGTCATACATAATTTCTCTGCAATAAAAAAGTGCTACCAGCCAACTGTGGAGTAACTTTTCATTAGTAAGAATTTTCTTGCTAATTCAAACTCCAACTGTCCAATAAACTAGGATGTCATTAAATGTCAACATGAGCCTCGTATGTGATTTGCATCATGTCTGACATGAAACTAAACCAGAAACTCTCTATAGAAAGCCCAGTAAAAAAGGGGCATTTCCTTTTCCAAAACATGTGGTGATAAATTCTCTTCTCACTATCAATCAATTATAAAACCTCAGAAATAGTAGGTTACATTTTAAAATCTACCATTAAAGGATTTTATCCTGTGTAGATGAAAACAAAATTAAGCCAAATTATCAGGAAGAATTCTCTACTATCAAACCATCAGAGATATCCTCACCTACAATGCCAAACTGAGAGTAGCTGTAGAGTTAGGTAGCTGGGTTTGTGATGCCAGGGAAGACTAGGTGAAGATTCACCTGCATGAGGAAAAAGTGGAATACTTCATCGGTTATCGAGATAAGGGTGGAGTGAGTTTGGAGTGACTGTGGATACCAACAATAGAGAAAAGGATAAAACTGAAGCCAGCTAGACAAAATTTGAATGAGACTCTCCACCATAGCATTCTTCGAGTTTATACAGTATGATCCATAGGACTAGGCACAAGGGCACGAGCGTGTTTAGCTCATAAATATTACAGGAGCAGATATAGTAGAAATTGGAGACAAGAAATTTTCTAGAAAATAGAAAACACCAAAAGGTTAGGTTCTCATCCATGTCAAAGAGCATATGTAGGCAAAACAGTATTGGAAAGGATATGGAAGACCCAGCACAGATTATCAAATATAATGCTATAGATACCATCCTTCACTAAAGAAGCCTCTGAGCTTCTATGCTGGTTTTGGCTGGGCTAGAGTTAATTTTCTTCATAGTAGCTAGCATGAGGCTATGTTTTGGATTTGTGCTGAAAACAGTGTTGATAATATAGGGATGTTTTCCTTATTGCTGAGCTGTTCTTATACAGCATCAAGGCCTTTTCTGCTTCTCACACCACCCCATCAGTGAGTAGTCTGGGGGTGCACAAGAAGTTGGGCGGGGGACACAGCTGGGACAGCTGACCCTATTAAACTATCTTTATCTCAACCCATGAGTTTTCTCACTTTTACTTTTCTGATTCTCTCCCTCATACCACCGGGGGGAAATGAGCAAGTGGCTGTGTGGTGCTTAGCTGTTGGCTGGGATTAAACCACAACAGCTTCCAAATATCAAAAGCTGGGAGAGGGACTGTCTTGGTCTTATATTCTTTCCTTAAATATCCATGAGTTGTCCCAACCAGAGACAAGTTTCTGACCCAGAAAGACTTCTCACTTCACCAAAGCAAACATACTTATGTTTGCTACATTTTTTTCCATTCTGTTTTGACAAAAACTCATTTCACCATCAGAGAATTCAATTAATCTTGGACTCAAAGTCATACATCTTTAGTGCCTGGTTTGTTCAACAGGACGTATAATCAGAGGGGTTTTATTAGGAATACCTTGCTATTTTGTCAAGGATCCAGCACGTTAATAAGAGAGAAACCAATAGTTACTTATGTAAATACAATGCAGATGGTTCCCTATTGATGAACAACATCTTTCGGAGAATAATGAGTTTGTCTGGTGCCAATTAATGTTCAGCACATGCTGTTCCCTTTGTCAACATTTCATGTACTCCAGAGGGAACTGAATGAAAGTTATCTTATGGTGGGTGATCATTGTAGGGCACAAAAAACATTCACATGGTATCCATATGGACCACATATAGCGCTTTGTGAAATCTATGCTTGATTCTAGCTTACATACATATGAAACCAAGTCCACTGTCTGGGCATTGTGGAGAGATCAATAGTAAAATAGTTCTCTCTGTTAAAATCAGAATAATTTGTCATATTACATTTGGGTGGTTTTGGTTTGTTTGATTTGCGAAAACCTATATCCTATGCATCTCTCAGTGGAATTAAAGAGCAAACATGCACCCATATATAAACTGGAAGTTGATGTCTAAGACCCTATAAAAAGCCTCACTGATTCAACTTCTTTAACGCTCATTAATTTTATTATGATAAACACTGAATGTTAAGTTCTCAAAAGAAACTTGTGTAGCTAAACCCAACCGAGTAGAGCTAGAAGAGACCTGCAAAAAGCACTTTCTCCATTCCCTTATTTAAAGGATGATCTCTGTCATTTGCAAATATAGACAAGATGTTATGGAGACTTGTTAATCTAGGACAAAAATAAGGTTCTTAAGGTAGCCTTGCCTCTGAATTTTTCTTTCTTAAATTTGTTTTAATATTAATCTAAGTTCAAATTACTTGTCTATTTTGTTTTAATTGTAAAATTTATTTATTTATTTATTTATTTTTCTCTTTGACTAGATATTTTTAATCATGATCCTATTTACACAAAAGTCAGGGTAGCACACATAAAATGTATTAGACATGGCTGAGAAAATCTATTCATTTACATAGCTGTTATCTTGGATAAGATCCTTCTTCAAAGTACATTTTTCTACTGGGGTTCCACATAAGTAAGTAGTGTATGTCCCATAAATTCATAATATGCTAAGAGAGAAAAAAAAATTCCAGTTGAAAATGGCAGCATTAGTGTGTTTTAGTACCTAAAATATTGCTTCTGAGAAGTGGTGCTAATTAAACTAAGTATTCCAGGCTCTGATACTGAACGCTGACCTGCTTCAGGTTCTGTAGCTGGTAACCTACGCCAGGTTAACCTAACCTAAAAGGTAGCTTAGGACGCATCAACAGAAGTGTTTTAGTTCAAGCAAGGAGTGTACTTCTGAAGGAAATCTTCCAGCCACCTGGGCATTGATCACATACCAGACCTCTCTGTCTCTGGGAGCTTGAACTGGAATCTTCTGGATGACATTAAGCTAGAACATGTGATCCAGGAACATACTGAATGCCTTCTAGTCACCAGTGGGCATTCAGTCCAATGGAGCAGACTAGAGTGAGCCTAAAGTTAAAAAATGCATTAAATGTATATTTGTAACAATACTTCCCCACCACTGTTTCATTCTACACATCTGCTTCTATTGGTCTGCACTACTTGTTAATATAGACATAGGCTTAAAATCTCTACTTTGTATAAGATGCTTGTAAATTCAGCAAATTCAAATGTCCTTTCTTGAAAATGCACATTCTCTTTACTTTCTAAGCTTTGCATTTTTTGGCATTCACAATCTTTTAAAGTAAAAGTTTACAAAACATAATATTTGATCATCTGTGGCTTGATAGAAAATTATGTTCATAAAGTTTATTTAAAACTGTTTAACAAGTGTTAAAGTTAGGTTTCCCTCTAGATATAAATTTGCCATATTAACTTTATGGGAGTTCAAAAGTCAAACTGACATTAATATTACAAAAAATTAATTGCTCTTCAACATCAAAATCAATAAAAACCTTCAGAGATGGAAAAAGCAGGATGCAACCTCACTTACTTCAGAAGACTCATAGTCAAATACCAGGCGAGGTCTAGACATGTACACTAAGTAATGGGATCTAAACTATTCTAGAGAATGAAGTTTGCCACTGTCTTCCCACTATGACTCCAAATGGCATCCTCATTTAAACAAATAAATATGATTTTAAAGACCAGGCATTCCTGTCCTGTTCCCCATGCCTGCTGAATAAAAATGACTTTCGCTAGAAAATTCCCAACTACTACTGCATTGACTTAAAAGAAAAATCAGCCTACTTTCACTATAGGCCTCAAGTGCCAGCTTTGAGTCTGGCATTCAATTCACTGTGGATCAATGGGGAAAAAAAAGCAGGCTTTGCAGACTGAATTGTAATCTAGGTTATAGTGTAGTTGTTGTCTTCCAAGAATGATGCTGTGTTGCGTTATTTCCTAAGGAGGCAATAATTGCAGGTTCTGATGGTCAATTTCCTACCTTCATATTTAACATCTGTTAGCTCAACTTATAGAAATAGTCAGGTAAATAACCGGTCCAAGGGCAAAACCAACAAAATGAGGAAGCAAGCAAATAAAGCACTAAGCGTCATAAATTGCTTGTTTTGTCATTCTTCAGTTTAGGGCACAATACTGAAGTGCTGGACAAAGAAAGGCAAAGCAAATTCTTCCCAAACACTGTCTGAGATTTGCTGGGTTTGTTTTTGTTTTTTTTTTTTTTAAATACTGCTAATATCTCATCCATAAGCAACATAACATTTTTTACACACACATTCTTCAGCTCGTGTGCTTATTGTCCACTTCACTTCAAAACTGGGAGACTGATACCCAACAGCACACCCGGAGATTCATTAGGCAATTTCTAACACACACCGTCTGCAGCACACCACCTGCTTCCACTTCTGCTTCTATCACTCTCCTGCAAACATTTGGTTCCAGGAATCAGACTGAACAAAAGATAATAGAACACATGGGGCAAGAAAGGGATGTCTATACTTGATGTTCTCTCATCTTATTTTTGTCTTCACTGTTGTCCTAATCATCTGTGCTCTCTTTCCATCAGCCCTGATTTTCAGTTTACAAGTTTCTGTGACCTACAGCCTCTTTTTTTAAGGGGTTTATTGGAGCAGACATACCCAAACATATATACTTGCTCCCTGTATATGTCAGTTTAAAAATGAAGCACAGACAGCAGACCAGCTGACAACTGATCTATTGGAGAAGGGCAGAAAAATAGACCTTCACACTAGATTTTTCATCTTTCCCCATTTATACCCCTAAGGAGATTGATTATACTGCCTGAAATGAGCCCATTTTTCTTACTGTATTGGTTTATTTACCTGCTTAGCAAATGGCTAAATATATGTAAATCATTGGACTAAGTAAAACAATGACTCTGCAAAAGAAGGATATTTCTGTATATATAGTTTTAATTGTTTCTAGTGATCTTGTAGTCATTATATGATGAAGGTGTTGATAAATTCACTGTATGATCCATGAGCATGATGGGCCATGGGCCACCATCCAGAGGACCCTTGGACAAACCTTGCCTGGTTCATCACCTTGAAGAAATCATTTTGTGCTTTCTGCACTTTCGTAGTTAACACTGCTGAGCAAACTTTTATCGTCAGCTTCCCTATCCCCAAGTTGATTGCTCCATTTGGCCAGGCGACAGGACACCCTTGCAGGCCGGGAACCAGAATTAACCTGTTTCCTACTGTGGGAACCTCCCCAGGATTCCAGTGTCCTACTGGAACTTTTTATGGAGCAAATATAGAAAGTCTATATTTTTAGCTTATTTTATTTTGCCTTGGTCCTTACACTGAAAGGCTGTAACTTCTTCTGATTTTCAGGTCAACACTAACTAACAGGGTCAAAGTTGAAGTGAAATTTGTTACCTGCCCTCACTGTTGTGCCTGTATTAATGCATTTGAGAAGAATGTACAGTTTTGGTTTCACTTGTTTTTGCTGACACAAGATTTTCTCATCACTAAGTTTTTTCGAGGCTAGAAGTTTCTCTTTGCTCCACCACACATGGAAGAACAAGCTAATCCTCTTGACTCACTGTGGTGAGACATGCTTTGCGCAGAAAAAACGTTACGTGGGGCCCAAAACATAGAGGCTTTGTCCAGCTGAGGTCTCTGGAGCTATGCTTAAACTCTCTTTATTCGAGCATGTTGGGAGAAGGACCACATAGATGCCCATTCACAAAGAGATCTATTTAATAGCAGCAGAACTGACCTTAGGCCCTGTGGCTATATACTAGTAAGCATTCCATAGCTCACAAACATCCACATTGGTTAAATATCAGCACACTCTTTAGCACAGTTTTGGCTCATGTAAACTACTGCTCTTTCAGATTATGCTTGGGCATTGTTTGGATGTGATGTACATGTCAGGGACTATTCCTAAAGATGTGTGACCACTGTGTTTGGGAAGGGGGAAAGTTTGGGCAAGTGAGACAGGACATAACCTCAGAGACAAAAAACAGTCCCTGGCCTGCTTTATTTAGGAATAGTCAATAGGTCAGCTTAATCAGATTTAAAACAGGCTGTTGATCTGTAAGCTACTCAATATCCTTATCCCAAGAGGTGGAGAAGGTCCCTAGAAAATTCAGCTGTGTCAACCCCACAGATGATCCCTTCTAGAAGATGGAGCTGTGGAGACCCAGAATGGATGGCCGCTCCCAAGACACGAGCTGGTGCTGGAGGACACAGGAGAAGAGCTCCTGTTGGTGTAGACAAGAAGAAATCTGGGTCAGTTCAAGAGCTCACGTCCTCTGTACAGAGAATTATCCCGAATGAGACACCTCATGACACTTAGCTTCACAGAACAGAGAGTACAGTCTGGCACTGTGGGTTTAGTAGGTGACAGTGAGGTTCCAACAGAAATATTTTATAAGAAATAGAAATTGCCCCCAAGAGGTGAAGGTTTATATTAACAGTTTTTGTTTGCTGACAGTTAGCTGGGATGGTCCATTTCTCAGTATAACAGAACCAAACTCAATTTTAACTTCTACATTACTGATATAAGACAGTAGCTGGAAAATTTTTAGTCCCTGGCTATTTTTGTTCTAATTCACACAAGATATTTACAATATCTTGATAATAAAATGAAGAAAATTTCAGTCCATGCTGCTGTTATGAACTATATGTGTTTGTCAGCTGCACATACTTTATATGCAGTCGGACCCATGTCACCTGCAGAGACATTAAATTTCTGATTTAAAACTCCATTGATCTATAAGCATTTAAGCTCTATGAGTAGACTTTTTTAATCAAAAACAGTACAGCATGAAATAGTGTGAACATTTTAATAAAAAAGGTTTAATTGCTTTTCTCTGTTACTTGGGTGGGTTTCCAGCTGAGACACTCTGAAAATATGAAAAACCTCTTGGATCTATTGTTGGATCTTACTTTATTCCCCTGCAGGTTTGGGGATATAGATTGATTACACTCCTTAGCAGCTTGCCTAGTTAAAAAAAAAACAACAGTATTTCCCTTAGAGACATCTCCTTAGAAAATCCTCACACAATACAGTAATCTTCAGTATTTTTTCAGTTTCAGCTCATTTGCAGTCCATGAACAACAACAATTTAAAAAAAAATCCAGAAGTACAATGATCTCGAGCACATGAATCAGGCACATCAAAATGCAATTACATATAGGAGACTACATGAGGTGCCCCTTACTCTTGTTTCTCCTTGTGGATCTGAAGGATATTCCTGCTGCTTTGCCGGTGCTTAAGTTCTCTGGAAATAGACTCAGGAGCTCTATGAAGGCAATTAGTACAAGAGACAGAAAAAATATCTTTACATCTGCATGCTGTTGATTTTTTAACTCATAGTAATCATCCCACCATTTTCTAGTCATATAGATGTAATTATTGTCAAATTTATTAGTGATTTATACAGTGTGGTCATAATAATAAATATGAAAAAGAGCTTTCTTCAGTGTTCAGCAATTACAGTGTGTGATGCTAAATATATCCTTGTGTAAACAGGACACTAAACATTCTTGTGTAAATTCCATCTTGAAGCTTTTCTACTGTTGAGCATCTTTCTTCCAAAGAATATTCTATAATGACAAAAATACAGAAAGCTAAGACTGCAAAATTGTAGGTAGACAGGTATGGATTTTGAGCAGAACATACTGAAAGGTATGAAGTCACTTTGCTACACAACATGATTTGCAATTCTGGAACATAACTTTCCAAAAAGATGATTTATTTATTGGCAAAAGTTCATCTAGTTTCACAACAAAAAATGTTAATTGAAGCAAATTATATCGACATTTCCTTTAAAAATATGATTTATATGTTCATTTGGATTACAATTTTAAGGGAGATAGCCTTCCAAATCTCTGCCAGGCTGGAGTTCCAAAGTGCTCATGAACATCCAGAGACATCTAAGATAAAATGTGCTTTGCATTTCCTGCACATAATTAGAAACATGACAGAGCATAAGTGACAGAGTTTGGCTCCTACAAAGCATGTGTCTCCAGAAAGAACTTAATGGATCATACGTAGCAGATTGCCCCCTCCTTTAATAGGCAAATTATTTACTTGCTTTCACAAACTTTTCTAGTTCCATCAAAAAACTAGTGATGTTTCTTTAGACCACTACTCTTACTTGAGCATGATATCAGAACTTCCTTTTCTGATAGCAAGATACTTCTTGTCTCCATTCTAAGTTTAATTTTAGTTGTTCTTAAAATCACATTTCCTTCACTGGCATTTCTTTTCTCTCCCTTGGTAATAATCCACCAGTGTTTTTATTCATACCAATCATATATACTTGCAGTTTATTTTCCTAGGACCAGCTGTACTCATAGTGAAAGGGCTCTACATTCCCCGCTCATACTTCCTCTACACCACACCAGCTGCAATTCCTTTTTTTGGACGTGAATGATAAAAGCATCAGTGGTGGTCTGATTTGGACCCTACTTGATGCCAATTTTGGCTTCATCTCTCTGACAGAAGAACTTCAACTTACACATACAAGAATTTCAGTTTCCTGTGGATTTATTATATTCACATGTTTCTCACAAAAAATCTTGTGCTTTTGGCTAGATACAGAGATCTCATTTGTGGTCATCTTCAGGTGGCAGGGCCCTATAAAAGAATCTTTGCTACAAAAGGACAAAAGGTGTATATTCATTACCTAGTAGACTTAGTAACAATAACTTTGTCCCAGTTCTGTTCCTACATATCACAGCTTTTCCTCTGTGTGATATCTTGGTGATGATTTGTTTTGATGTTGGCTGCCAGCTTTGTGCCATAAACAGCTCCTGTTGCCATAAATCTGTGTTTCACTCACATATATCATTAATTTATCTTGCAAGGATCTGGAGATGAACCTTTGACTTTCACCGACAGCTCCCACCCAGAACTGAAGACATGGTTTTCCAATTCCACATAAAACCCTATGATTTTTATTTTTAAGCATAAATGTGAAGGAAATTTTACATGCTTGTCATATGTTTTAAAGTGCAAGAAAGCAAAATCTAGAGCTAGACTGCATAGTTAATAAATCCGTTTTCTTTATAAAGCCCATGAACTTAAGGCCCAATATGAACTTTAATGGGAATAGTTTCAGCTGCAACTTTAAAATTTAGTATGAAATCTTAGTACTATTAAAGTAGATGAGATTTTTTAAATGAGCAATTCAAGTGGAAATAAAATTTTATGTTGACCCTCCCTTCATCCCTGACCATGCCTAAAATCATGGACAGCATTCATATTTATTCACAATTTATATTATGTCCTTACTTAACACTATTGTGCTAGGTGTCACACAAATATCTGACGAGATCTTGTTCCTAAATAAGTTATTTAAGACAACAGGTAGTGGATGATTAGGTTGGGCCAATGGCAGTGCCAAGAAACAGAAGGAGACAGTAAAATCCAATTGCTAAGTAACTGAGACCAAATTCATATGAAAAAATGGGCCAACTGCTAAACGTCCCTACGGTAGGCAGCATTTAAAATTCATAATGCAACACAGCCAATTATGTGTTTAAAGCATACTTTCTCACCATTTTTTATTGCATTCAAGTCTTGTCTCTTCTTCCCATTTTACTTTTCTAGTTAATTCTGTGAAGAAGGTGTCTTTTTCAGTTCTTTTCTCATGGTCACCCTACACAATGAGCCTCAGTTTCCAGGGGTGTCTTTGCAAATTAATAAGTATACTTAATATTTGAGAGGGGTCAAATTAAGGAAGGTGAATATATCAAACTGCTTCTTGAAATAGGTGTGCATCTTACCAGCAAATAGGTTTGATGGGAACAGCATCAAGTACACTAGATGGCCTTTCTCAACTGTTTACTGAAAGGACCAGCTAACCACCTTGGAAATAAAAATCCACCAGCTATTTTGTATTCCAATGTTGTCTGGAAGCTTGGAGGAGATAGAGCGAGGACATTAAAAAATAACACAACTTTGCTTACTTGTTTCTTGTTACAGAGGCTGTAATTGCAGTAAGAAGTTGGTTGTGTCTACTCTTGTGACCAGTCACTAACCAATGTGTGTCAGATGTGTGGGGTTTTGAAAAGTTTTGTTCAGTTTTTTGGTAGCATTTTTGGTAGCACCTTCCACAAACAGGCTGTCTAGACCAGTAACACTTCTATAGAGGGCAGGCTGCCCCTTTTGCATTCTGAAAGCTGAAATGTGGGCAGCCCTCAGGTGTAGCTGCCAAGGCAAATTGTTGCTTCAGAGTTCAGTAAGAGGAGATAAGTCAATCAAGCTACTTAATGCAATGTTTCACATCTAGCTGGTCCAGGGGCAGATGTAGAAGAAGAGTATGAATAAGGCAGGAAGATGAAAGGGATGGTCATCTGCCTGAAAATTACCATTTCATTCCTTATTAGTATGACTGCCTCATGACTCTTAGAATTGTTAATACATGTTGTCCAGAATAAAAAAAAACGTTGCTCACATCAGGTCCTCCCATTTGCAAGCAGAGATGCTGCAGAGATGCTATTGTTCTGCCTATGGAAAGAGCTCAGTACGTTTTTGTCTTTTATAATATTTCAGAAGTTCTCATAATAAGTTCACAGGTCCAGTTTTTGAGACATAACTTCTAATTATGACCACTGAATTAAAAATTTAAGTTAGGCCAGAATTAAAAGCTTTTGTAGCATTTACCCAATTCTCAAAGCTACGCATATGTGAACAGTCATACTGCATCATGTGTGTAGACATCACATGTTGATAGATTCATTAAATTCAGCCTATGTCTTGTTTTATGTGATCAAGCAAATGCTGAATCAAATTATGTTTTGAACTGTGACTAGAGCATTTATATGGCATTTTAATGACAGTGCCAAGAGCAGGACTTGTACCTCCCTGAGCCAAAGGGAGCACCTTCCTGCTTAAAAATAGCAATTCAATACATCAGAAGGATGAATTGTGGTTCTTCTTCTCTGCCCACTACAAACATAGGATGGCAGGGCAATATACTGTATCAAATATAAAGTAGCAATATAGTCATGATTCTTTAGTAGCACAGAAGGAAATAGAAAGGAAAAGTTTCTTCATGGACTTCAAAAGAGTGTGAATATCTCCAGATCACCATTGCTATACGTGTCAGAGCAGCAAAACATTGAGTTCCCAGCAGGGGGAAGAAAGAATCAAGCACCAGATTTAGTTTTGGAGCTTGGTTCTTTTTATTGGATTATTTAAAAAGACTTTGAGTTTTATTTGTATAAATTTCTGTCTTCAATCACTACAAGTTCAACTGTCTGGATTCTTGAAGATTTGGCATATGTTGTACATGCAGGCATATAAACTGGATATTAAAGTTTTAACATCTGTTACATTTTCTGGTCCAGATATTGGCTTCTAGTTTGCCTTCCTGTGGTTTTATTTGTCTCCAGCTAATGTGCAGTATGTGATAGACCAAATGGTCACAAGAAAATCAGAGAGAGCATTTTTCTTTTTCACAGGTAGGTAGGTGAGGTCAGAAGGGATCACAATGGTCATTCAGCCTAATCTCATATTATTGCTTTCAGGCAGTGACTCCTGCATCTACCTAGTAACTGCAGCAACCTTTAAAACATTGTTGCCCAGATTTAAAGACTTGTCCTGCCTGAGACTTACCCCATCCTCTGGGAGTTCTGTTTGATGGCTGTTTATCCTCACTTAATTAAAATAAATAAACAAACAAACAAACAAACAAACAAGAGATAATTTTGATTTCCAGTTTGAACTTTGACCTGAAATTTTAGTCATTTTACATATTTTTTCTATTAGTTTATAGAGTCCTAATGTATTTCTTCCCCCAATATAATACTAAAAGATCATTTGTGATCATTCGAAACTATAGTTATAAGAAATTTACACTGTATAAAAAAATAAGCAGAATTCTAGTAGGTTTGGAAGCTGAGTGTATTCTAATATGAACTTAACAATGTCAAGTGAGTCAGCTTTTACTGTCAACAACAAAGAGTGTGTCACCACCTAATTTAATTAGGGTGAGAGTATATTTTGCGGGTTATGTTTAATGGGCAACCAGAGTTGAAATAATGAACACAAATAGCAGATCAGCAAACACTGAAGTGAATATAGCCATTCAGAAGCTTAACAATTTCTTTGTTCCTCAAAACAAAAGACACTGGAACTATGAGTTCTGTCTGAGAAAAGAAGCTTTGAATATAACAATGCATACACTTTTGAACACAACTAATGCTGCATTGTTTTCTGCGTCAATGATAGAGATGCTCTTCATACAAGCAAATAAAATATTATTGAATGAGAGTCCCTGGGTCAGTTCCTTGGACTAAAATGACATTAAACCTCAAACATGGGCAGTGGTAATACATTATATATGCACTAAAAAGCCCTATCAAGTAGTGGGTATCTATAAGGTGGTAAGGTAAGAAATTAAACAGAGTGTAAAAATTAACAGATGGCAAATGATAAGCACATGGCCAGTGGCCAGAGTTTAACATAGGATTGCTTATTGATTTAGGGAATTGACTGAGTAATGAAAAAAAAATGTTGTCTGGCTTGAATAGTCTTTGTTTTAAAGCAATGAGAGATATGACTGCTTAGCATTTCAGAAAAATTCCCACAGGCTAGTAATTTCTATATATACATACATATGTGTGTGTATATTTGTATTTTATATCTTATATGCATCATGAAGGTAGTTGGCAACTTCTCTTGGTAAGTATGACTAGTCAGGGCAGATTTTGTAGAAAGTGACAGAACTCCACAAATGCTGATCTGCATAGAGTCCATGAGTAATTCTATGTTTTGCAAGAGACAGGTCAAAATGGGTTTTGGCCCTGAAAATATTTTCCATTGGGGTGGCATGAGGACACAAAAATAAAAATCTTACTGTTTAAGATGAGGAAAAAATGGTCAGTAGGGAACAGTATTGCTAAGTCAGTAGTCTAGTAGAGGGAACCGTTAGTCATTAAAAGTATTTATGCACTTGGGAGAATTAACAAAAATAAATCCTTCTTCAAGTTGCATGCAATAGCTTGAAAATTCCAGAATAAACATTCAACTTTAGTAGAATATTGTCCCCTACTGAGTTAAAAGTCTACTAGCAAAGCCAAGGTTAAAAACATACAAACAAGATATCAAGAGAAAATCAGTCAGAATTAAACAACTGTTTGCAAATCATGCACAGCTACAGCAGGACAAAGGATCCATTATCCTCTGTTTATTTCCTTGAACCCTTTAGCATACATTATGAACTCCACTGAAACTAAGGAATCAGCTGAGCAATCTGTGCTTTGTCCCAGGTTCGGAGCTGATGGATAGAAACATTTGCCTTGAAGGTGCCACATGCTTCCCAGCAGAATTATGCCTGGAAACAGGTCTGATTCTGCTGTCAAGATTTAATCTTGATTTGGACTATATGGGAGAGGTGTTGCAGGCGAAGAGTTTGACTAAAATTCCACCAAGTCACTTTGTTATGAAATGTTAACAAGGGCTCAATAAGACAGGGGCCTTTTCTTGCAAATGTTGTCTTTTTTCTTTTTCTGTTTTTGCTGGTTTTTTGGCATAGTGTTCAAGCTCAATGTTCCACTTTCACACAGACCTTCTTACAAAATTTAGGTCTATCACTGTTATATCAAAGCTGTGCAATTTTCTGATTTTTCAAATCTGTTGCTCAAGATGGCTGGCACTGTGGCAAAAAGTAACAGATGCCTAGAGTCTCAGTCTACAGAGATCATTAAGTCATTAGTGATTATCTACAAATAATTTCTAATGGCCTTACATAGAGTTCTTTTCCTCACCTAAAGCAAACTGATAGGATATATAAACTGTCAAGATTGAGGCTGTCTTCATAAATTTTTCCTTATGCAAAATATTTGCAGACTAGAATAAGTCCAAATATATTTCACTACCAGTTTTAAAAATTAATATCCTAATAGTGCATTCACATTATTGAGACTGCTGTGTGTTTTTCTATATCAGAAAGCATGCTTGACATTTTCCTGTGCTTTAGAAATCCATAATCAATTTCTGAAATATATTAAAGAGATAACAATTGCTTTAAACATCTTCTAATAAACCAAGTTAATATTTCACATGCTTTATGGAGGACTGGAACATTAGATTTGTTTTTAAAAAATAACAATAATAAAAAATCCAGTGGTGATCAATATTATTCTTGCCTCTTTTTAAAGTTCTGAAATGAACTTCTGCTCTGAGGTAAAAGAATGTGTTGCCTTGGTTTATTCTAATACATACTTCACATATATGTAGTCCTGTTTATACTTGGCTATCAAAACAGTGTATTTACACCCAAGCCTTAAAAACAGAGTTTAAAGAAAAATATAATTATGAAGGAGAGACTAGAATTTAGAATGCCTTATATTTTGTTTCCTAAAGGTCTGATTTGCTTCCACATCTACCCAACAGCCAGTGATGTTATTCAGTGAAAAGAATAGAATGAGCCACTCTGAATAAGCAGATGAATGTATGAATGAGATGTGATTTTAATTCTATATGTTTTAAGAGCAAATATTTTGATCATTCATCAGTTCCCTCTACATCCATACGAAAGAGTAAGAATTCAGTCTCATGGAGTTTTCAGTGCCTTCTGTTCTCACTTCTGATCCCCTCTAATCTTGCCTTTAGGGAAAAGGTGAATTTACAGGGGGAAAGAAACTGTCCACAGATCCTTGGGTGCGTGTCATGTTGATACCTGCTATTTTATATTTATATTTACCTCCAGATTGGTAAATAAAAACCATGCACAGCTTGAACAGATGTGGAAGAACTGAGGGGATCTACAGAGGCAATAGGAAATTATTCATGTTAATGCGGTTCCTTCCCATCCTCCTCTCCCCAGCCTCCTTTTCCACCTGTACAGCTATTCAGAGAAACAGCGATTTGGGATCAGAATATACGCTGTTTTACAAATCACACACATCAATGACTGGGGTGCAAGTAAGTACCCAGGGTCAAATCATGTAATTTCAGCAGCTTGATCAGATACTAATGGGGATTGTCAAATTTTCCAACCAATAATGTATATTTTATTTCACATGAAGTCTGAGGTAAGGGAATGGCTGACGTAAGTATCACTGCTGCATTTGGAGGTTTTATAGACCCTGGAATGTCTCTGTGCCATTTGTCAGAACACTGTAATGAAATAATAGCTCTTATCTCCAAGCAGAGGGATATCTAGAGCCATAGAAACGCCCTCTGCTAACAGGGGAAGAGATCCTACCACTTTTATTCACTTATGAAGGGCTTTACTCCTTAATCAGAATAATATTTTCCAAGCTCCAATTTGCAAGAGTAAAGGAGGCAGAATCTGGCCTGCCATAAACCATTTGTTACCTCTGAAACTACATTTACATTTTCCAGGATATGATTTTTTCCAGAAGGTTTTGCAAGAGACATTTGAAGTTTAAATACATGTTATTGCAGTTTGGTATTTGTGTGGATTACTAGGGTGTATAACCTTTAAAAGTGGAAAAAAGCCAACATTTTCAAGTTGTTTGGATCATAAACATTTAGAGATTACACACTCATGTAACAGAAAAAGAACTTTGTTCCGTTTACATAATCTGCCACTAAACACGCTATAAAGAAACCTCTTCAAGCTGATATTGTGGAGTCTTAAAAATGACTGCAGTGTTACACACATTATGTCGTTTTTTATAACAAACGCCTTCAGGCACAGCACTGTATAAGAAGGTCCAAGTAGCAGCACCTCCACAGGGGAACCCCGGGGACAAATAAGTGACTTTAAAAGTTATAACAACCCCCTCTCTGTTCCTCTTATTCCTAAGAGTATGGGCAGAAATTAGCTGACATATAAACTCT
This sequence comes from Nipponia nippon, assembly GCF_047370975.1. Classification (NCBI taxonomy): domain Eukaryota; kingdom Metazoa; phylum Chordata; class Aves; order Pelecaniformes; family Threskiornithidae; genus Nipponia; species Nipponia nippon. Next base: position 22,339,072 of record NW_028262347.1, read on the forward strand.
GGTGCCTCCAAACCATCTCTTTTTGTATCACTTCAGAGGACATTTCAGAGATTCCCCCTGTCTGAGAACACAAGTACATGAATCAGACATACAGAAACACACGAATTAGGCAATCTGTTTCTCTGAGGAAAAAATTAATCACAATATACCTTAGAATAATTTCCACTGGAAGTTAAGTGAAGAGAGTCTGGAAAAGATTTAATAATGCATGGCATACATTGTCTTTAATGGAGGTAAGATTAACAGTTCCAAAGAAAGTGTGGCTTGCATGCTGTAGCATTCTGCTCCCATAAGGAGCTTTATGTGTCCAAGCTCCCAGACGTTCTATTTTATGTGATTAGGACAAATTAAAACCTGCTGGAGCTGAGTATCATACAAGTTACAATCAGATAGCATTGAACGCAAGTGATATTTGTCGCTTACATTTGTTGTAAAAGTTAAAGTTAGCCATAGACTGAACCTGTGTTCAATATTGCAAGCCCAAATCCAGCAGACAGGTCATTGCATACATAAAGGCACTTCTGTGTTTCCAAATATCTAGATTAACTAAGTCAAGCTGACAAAAACATTTACTGGATGTGTTTTCCTATTTATGTTGTGCTCAACCGACAGCCATCGGGTCAGGGAATACTTTCTTATTAAAAACATTTTGATTTAGGCTTACATGGCTCCACGATGTGTTCCTTTTATGTGTATTCTAGCTGTTTTGTTTATGTAAATTTTTAAATAAACCATGAAAATAAGCATTTTTCACCTCTTCTGTTCCAATTCCTGCTTGCCTTGGCAATGCATCTGGTCACAGAGGACATCTCCTTGTACCAGTCATTCTTGGCAGAAATACATGGCCTGCTTGCTTACTTGTTACTATGGACAATCTTGCATCTCCTGCCTGCTTCTCGTATATATTGTTGAAGGGGTGCAAGAGGGAATTCACTGGAGCCCATAAATAATCTCAGTTTGGAAAATAAGCAGTCTTTTCTATACAATTGTCCTGGTTTCAGCTGGGATAGCATTGATTTTTCTTCCTAATAGCTGGTATAGTGCTGTGTTTTGGATTTAGTATGAGAATGATATTGATAGCACACTGATGTTTTAGTTGTTGCTAAGTAGTGCTTACACTGGTCAAGGACTTTTCAGTTTCCCATACTCTGCCAGGTGCACAAGAAGTTGGGAGGGGGCACAGCCAGGACAGCTGACCCCAACTGGCCAAAGGGCTATTCCATACCATACGACATCATGCTCAGTATATAAACTGGGGGGAGTTGGCTGGGGGGCAGCAATTGCTGCTCAGGGGTGAGCTGGGCATAGGTCAGCGGGTGGTGAGCAATTATATAGTGTATCACTTGCTTTGTATATTATTATTATTATTATTATTATTATTATTATTATTATTATTATTATTATTACTACTACTACTACTACTACTACTATTACTATTATTATCATCATCACCATCATCATTATTATTATTACTATTACTATTACTATTATTCTATTTCATTTTACTTCAATTATTAAACTGTTCTTATCTCAACCCACGAGTTTTCTTACTTTCACCCTTCCAATTCTCTCCCCCATCCCACTGGGGTGGGGGGGAGTGAGCGAGCAGCTGTGTGGTGCTTAGTTGCTGGCTGGGGTTAAACCACGACAACAATCTTCTACTTTCCCTGTCTTTTGCCCACATTTTTTTCCCCTCCACCTTTTGATTAAAAATGTCCCTTTTATTGTCTGCTTTTCTTTTTCACCTTACTGGAGATATGCTGTATTTTCAAGAGGGCCAATTCACTTGAAGAGAAAATAGGATAAAAATATACTGCAATAAGGAACCACAGGACCAAGGCCAAGATGGATTAGACTATTCTTTCAAATGAAATCTATCTTAGGAGATGCTGAGCTTTTCTTTTTGGAAACGACTGAGCTTTCTTTTTCATTTTCCAAATGGGACTAATCTGTCTAAAATAGTGTATCTTCATTCCAGTGAAAAGTACTACATTAGAATGCTCCCTGGAAAAATAAAAGGAACTGTTTCTTACACATACATAGAAATTTGAGCAACTCTAAAAAGGAGTTTCTTTCTGATAGATCTCCACCTATATATGGAAATGGGGGTAGATTAAGAAGAGGTGAAAATGTTCAGAGAAAATAAAGGACTGCATTGCCATGCTGTTAACCTCTGACTCTGGTGAATTGCTGCACGCTGCTCATGGCACAAGCTAAAGTTGTGCTAAGTTATGGGCAGCCAATAAAAAGCAAAGTTGCTACAGTGCAAGAAGCGTGTGAGTACGTGTGTGTGCACGTGCGTGTGCAGGTGCGTGTTTATATGGCCTCAATATAGTACTGACTCAAAGGGCAAAGGGCTGATCCTTCCTCATGGTGTACCTGCCAGGAACTGGTTTTATAATATGTAGGGGAAGAGCACTTTAGGCATTTACTTGTTTAAAGATTTGAATGAGCAGCTTTTTCATTTTCATCAGATGAATTGGTACCCTCCAAAAAGGAGATGTTGTAACTGTAGACATATTATATCGTATCACATTACTGATTAGATTGTATTTCAGAATATTAATATGAATTGTAGTTAACACACTGGGTTGTCTCAGTTAGATACACATTGTGAATATGAATGGCATTTGCCCCAGGAGTTAGGCAGGACTTGAAGCCGAACGGCAGAAGAGTTAATTTATGGCACACAGTAGGACTGCGACGTCTGGAATTCTCCATCAAGAGAAGAATCGTTGGAATAATTTAACTTAAGGAAACTGGGCGTGCAACATGATCCTGGGGAGCTATGCAATTAATGTTCTGTCTGCCACATTAAAGATTTACCACTGAGATAGTCCATTTGCATACAACACACCCCTAGTGCCAGGAAAAGCTTCACTTGCTTTCAGCACCCAGTACGGTACCAGACAGCAATAGTGAGATGCTGTTTTGATTCAGTTACTGCTCAGCTGTATATCAAACATGTTATAGAAACAGGCCTTGACTTCAACATGTTTGGTTTGGATCAGTGAATTGAGCACTTGCTGAGCTCTGGAATACAAATGATCAACCTATCTGTCTGAGCAGTTCCCCTGTTGGTGCCATCCTCTCGCTGCCTATTGCTAATGCAGTAATATGTATGCAGTGCACAGCATCCTATGTGACTGCCACTTGACAAAATGTGCCAGCTCATCATTGTCTCCAGACTAGACAGATTTATTATAATTCAATATGTTCCTCGTGAGCACGTTTTTCTGTCTTATGTTACAGTCTGCATAGCATTCAGAATAATAACTACATGCTCTTATGACATTGCAGCACTGAATTCTTGCAGCTGAAAAAATCATTTTCTTGGCTCTGACAGAAATTCACCCACAGCAATACCTTCTTGTTGCTGAAAATTAGTATGGGATTTCCCTGCCCCATCCCAAAATAAGCAGTTCATGAAGTAAAGCTAAGTAGAGTGAATTTTTTTTTTTTTTTTAATAAAATGTGTTCGATATTCAAAAACTGCAAAGCCATCAGCTTGGCTGCATCGCACTGCAGATAAAAACCCATTGTACAAGTTGGTGAAATTATGAGATTCTAGATGCAGTTTTTTGTACTCCCAAAGTCAAATAAGGCATAGCAAGAATCAAGGAAAGCTGGGCAGGACCAACAGCTGCTCTTGCTAAATTAAAGCTACTCTATATGATGAGACTGTCAGCTGATAATGGAAACAGAAGTGTTTACAAGTGGTCCACATAGACTACTCAAAAATGCACAGGTTTCACACTTTCTAAGAGAATGGTGTTCTTTTACAGTGGATCAGTCTTTTCAGCTGACTTTAGATGCCAGGATGACCTTTACAAAGTGGTATAGACAATAACATTGAATATGCAATTCGCCAAACATGAATATTGGCACATTTTGGCTCATGAATATTTACCATCAAGACTGCTGCTGACAGCATCTCAGCAGCCCTAATCTGCAGTCTGGAAGCCAGCCAAGATTCCCACTTTTCCCAGACATAGGAAGGAATTCCAACCCTACTGGCCAGGAGGCAAGGAGAGATCCTGGCATCCCAGTTAGATTTGCACTCCATCTGTTAAAAATAAAATAAAATAAAATAAAAAAATCTCTGATTAGAAGTAATGATGAAACTAGATTCCCTAGCAGGCACCACACCCAGGATCCCCTGCAAAGTATGTGAATGCCATAGCAAACTTTACAATATCAGGCAAAAAAGGACTTTGCATCCCTTGTACCTGGAACAGACCATGCAGCTTTTTTGGGTGTGGGTGAGGAAATCCCTTTTCTGAATGTCAGGCATACATGTTTCCATCATACACACCTGGTTACAGGTGACACTTGGTTGTTGTGCTTCCCTAACAGTTGTTTCCTATATCTGCCACAATCACCACCCCCTTTTCTCCCTGACATTGGTTCCTAGCCTGGAAGTGATGGGACTGATCCAGATGGCTCCCAGCTGGGTCACATCACCTTAGACCCTTGCTCATGGCTGATCAGCCCTAAAGTCTGTCATTTCCCTGGCCAGTCTCTTCCCTTGTCTCACAGCTCCTGTTGTTGCACGCTTTCTTCTCTCTTTCACCTCTGGTGCTGACAAGTTAGCAGATTTCTTCCTTTTCCTACTCCAATGAACATGAAGGAAAATGAAGCCAGTGATTAGTTAATTAACCAATTATTAACCCTCATATTTAAAGTCCTTCTCCCCTTCTGACTTTTTTTGGTTGTGTTTTTTTTTTTTTCTGTCACCCTATTTTCCTTCCCTTCTTACTATTTTAGCCTTTCTTCACATGTCATTTTTCTTCTGTTCTTGTTGACCTCCTCTCTAGTGCCCAGACCTGGGGGTGTCAGCTGAGACTGCACTTGTTTTAGTGGCAAAATTAAGTGCTGGGTGAGGTGTAACAGCTTTACTGCTGCATCTCAGCAAGGTATTTGCCCTTTTGAGAGAACACTGGATTAGCTTGCACCTGTGAGCTCAGACCTCAAGGCTCAGATCATTTTTTGCTGCACAGTTAATTAGTCAGTTATTGTGCATTTTGTATTTCTACATTTTGTTTCTCCTACAAATGAATTACTCTGCATTGCTCTTTATTGAATGCCATCCTACTGATTACAAACCTTTTTTCAAATTTAGCAAGAACTTTTTGAAATCTTAACTTTTATCTCTCTCCTCCTCCCTCAGATTACTGTAACCACATTTAATTTCATATCAGCATTTTTAAGTATATTTTCTATTATGTCATCCATATCAACGTCATGATTAAGTAAAATATCAAATCATGATAGATCCATCCAAGTCCTTATTTGATTTCTCCTCCTGTTTTTGGCAAAGAGCTAATGATAGCTGCAGTTTTTCAAGCAGCTGTTTATCTACTCTACGCTAATTTCACCCAAGCATGTCTTCCTAATTTGCACGTGCAGGATCATGTCAGCAGTCCTACTCAAGCCAAAATAAATCTCATCCCTTGTTTTCCTCTACCTGCTGGACTGATTAATCAGTCAGGGAGTAAATTAGACTGCTTGACTGACCAGTTTTGGCCTTTTGTCACCATGTGACTCTTTAGATGTTCACAGACAGATCATTTTTTTTTATTATTACTTTTCTGGTCAGTGGTAGGTTGTTGTCTTAAAGGCTAAACTTGTCCTCTCCTTTGGAACAGATAATTTTTACTACTCTTTATTCTTCAGCTGTCTGTTATCTAAAAGTTGTCAAAGGTCACCACTAACGCAGACAATACACCATCTAGTTCCACTGATGCTTTAAGGTGAATGTCACTAGCTTAGACATAATTCGTATTTAAATAATCTCTAATTTGGTGATCTGTATTTTTACCTGTATTCTCACTCACTTTTTTAAATTATACTAAACCTCTAGTCACAGTCGGTAGTTTCAGAGGTTTGAAGAACTGAATATTTTGCTTTTCTCTGTCACTCATCTCTTTTTCTTACCTGCAAAATAGTAGACCTTAACTGTTGAAGTCCTTCTGCAATAACCTGATTAACGTCATGAAAGGCTGAGTTAACATTTGAAAGCATCACTACTAACACACCTTGACTTGGCCCAGGATCCTGGGAAAATTTTATTAAACTTTCTGATGCTGTATGAGCTATTTTTTCCCAAAGCAAACATGAATTTTAAAAATTAATGTTTTAAAACATGCATTAAAAACAGTAGTTTTATTAAAGGAAGGAAAGAAAACAGTACATCTAACAGGGTAGCATACAATAGCTATTTCCTAAAGTACAGCTATAGTACTTTGAAATCATTGGCTTCCACTGGATACAAACATTTAGGCCAGCTGATTGCTCTCCCCCTTCTGCAGCAGCGTCACATCCACCACAATTAGCAAATCCTGCTGGATAGCAAGATCTGATTTAAGCTGCCATTGATCTTGCACTGAGACTTCAACAATCACTCCTATTCCCCGTGAATCTCGCTGTTTCCAGTCCTGCCCCCACTAGCTGGACCTTTCCTTGCCTACCCTGCAAGCCTTTCCTGCTAGCTGTGCCTCACCATTCCCCAATCTACTAGCTGGATCTTGGATTTTAGGTTTGGGGGTTTTTATTCATTCTCCTGCCAGAATTATCAGTGAGGAAACTGAATATTTAGCGCTTTTCTTGTTCTCCAGGGAGAGATTGCTCCAACTCTTCATAACATAGGCAAAGAAAAACAAACCTCAAACCTGAAGCTTTTATAAATTGTAAAGATTTTTTTTTCTTCCTTATGGCAAACCGGCTTCCTTCCTAATATTGTACCTGTTATAATAATCACTTAAATTGATGCATAATCATAGAATCATAGAATCATAGAATCGTTAAGGTTAGAAAAGACCCTTAAGATCATTGAGGCCAACTGTTACCTATCACTGCCAAGTCCACCACTAAACCATGTCCTCAAGCACCACGTCTACCTGTCTTTTAAATACCTCCAGGGACGGAGACTCAACTACTTCCCTGGGCAGCCTGGTCCAGTGCCTGACTACCCTTTCGATGAGGAAGTTTTTCCTAATATCCGACCTAAACTTCCCCTGGTGCAGCTTGAAGCCATTTCCTCTCATCTTATCCCTTGTTACTTGGGAGAAGGTCTCCCCTCAGCGTCCTCTTCTCCAAACTAAACCCCAGCTCCCTCAGCTGCTCCTCATAAGATTTGTGCTCTAGATCCTTCACCAGCTTCGTTGCCCTTCTTTGAACATGCTCTAGTACCTCGATGTCCTGAAATGAAAGCAGTGATCGTAATGGCCTCATATCCCTTATACTTACCATTTTGCTTTTCCCTAAGCCACCTACAACACCTCAGAATTGTAAGATTTAAAATGGTTGCATCCCTCAGTACACTTTATAAAAATCAAAGACAAAGGATTGTTAGCAGAAATGTCATGAGAAAATAAGTTAGCTTGGATGTGCAATAGGTTAATAATGACTCATTTATAATGTTTTTTCCCCTGAGAATCACCAAATTCTATTGAAAAACAAATGAATCTCTGAAGCAAACCTCTGAGGTCAGATATGACCATATGTATTACATAACATAAGCACAACAAGGTTGAGGGACTTGCAATGTCATAAAGTTGGAGAGCTAGGTCAAAAATAGAGCTCAAGAAGCTCCACTGCCAGTTCCTGCTTGAGCCACTGGAGCATGACACATTTCCTGCTTTATTATAATTTGCTTGTGCTAATATATTGCTACTTTAGGGCTTATTTGTTTCTGACATTTGTCTTGGTACTTAAACAAGAAAGAATCCAGGAGGTTCTTCCAGCCAGCACACACTTGCGCTCAGCGATGCCAGGGCCCACTGTAAGCCCTCTGGGTAGCCCTTCAAAGAGATGGAGATGCATCAAGGCCACAACACTTCTTACCACCCTACTCCTTTCTTTGTGTGCAGACTGTACTGCATGGTGCATTCAGCTCTCTGATCTGCTGGCAGTACTGGTCAAGATCAGAGGAGGATCACACTTCAGACATTGCGTAAGAGCACAATATGTATTAAGGTAAAGATTGTTCTGGCAAACATCCATACAGAGCATTGTTTCTCATCACCTCTTTATTTCTTAGTACAAGCGTTCTGCTCTGAGGAGGCGTTCACTGCTCTCGTTTTCTCTCAGTTATTGAAGATGTGTGCTGCTGGCAGCAAGGTCAGCACTTCACCTTGCCCTCTGGTAACTCTGGTGTGGTGCAGACCATAGTCTGGCCACTTTTTAGTGGAAAATACACATTTTCCTAACAAAAGCACAAATAGGTTATTTCCCTTCCAATCTGTCACAATCCCCACCCTCCTCTTTTTTTTTCAATTCAGTGAATATTTTTTTCATTAATGTCACAAGATTTTTAATTTTTTTCTATGTTTGTATGAGTGAAGATGAAATGGTATTCCCCCATTTCCTCTTTACAAAGCAGAGAAGAGATTTCATTTTTATAGGGAGAGAAACTGGCACCCATCTAGTAGAATAATGGCCTTGAAAAAGTAAACAGGATTTCCATCCTGTAGGAAGTGACAGTATTTCAAGAGCATCTGTTAAAATAAATTCAAAGGAGAAAAAAAATTTGAATTTTCAATTCATAAATGTCAAAACTTGTTTTTAACTTCAACATGAGCTTTCAGGGCACTGTTCTGATAAGAAGGATGACGACCAACCAAATAACAATTGACACTCTTGAAGATATGGAAAGTGAAATTACGGAGTGGAAGAAATTTCTCATGCTCAGCCTTGAATCCTCATTTCAAAAAAGCTGTACAATCAGCTGGAGAGAGTTCAGAGAAGAGACACTCATGCACAAAGAGCCAACCACTGAAATGCAAGGTCTCTGAGGGAGGATTTCAGGAGTTATCAGCTTGTGAAAAGAAAAGGTTGAAAGTGACTATTACTCTGTAGAGATATTTTACATTGGAAGAAAAAAACAAACCTGTGACAAAAGGAGGGACTCCTCAGTCTTGCTGACAAAGGCATAACAGGGTAAAATGAAAGGAAGAAAGTCAAAGCTGGATAAATTCAACCTTGAAAATCTCACCTATAAAGACAGTCAGACATTGTTTCAGAGAGGCAAAGAAAGTGAATGCATCCCCAGGGTCTGGAGTACTTGAGCAGAGATGGTGGTTTCAACAAGAAAAAGATTCTAACCCAGTTTCTAATATGAATTTTTGGACTATGTTTGCACTATTCTTGATTGTCTCTAATTGTCTGAATTTGATTGATTGTTATTTCTTCTTTCTGCAGCTCAAAAAAAGAAGCAAAATACTTACATGCTACCTTAACTCCAATGTCTGTCTCTAGCCACCAGGTCATCAACATAATGAAAGCTGCAAAGCTTCAATTCACAGAATCACATAATCACAGAATGGTTCAGGTTGGCAGGGATTTCTGGAGGTCATCTGGTCCAACCCCTCTGCTCAAGAAGGGCTACCTAGAGCCAGTTGCCCAGGACCATATCCAGATGGGTTTTGGATATCTTCAAGGATGGAGACTCCACAGCCTCTCTGGGCAACCTGTGCATGTGCTCGGTCACCCTCACAGTGAAAAAGTGTTTCCTGATGTTCAGATGGACCCTCCTGTGTGTCAGTTTGTGCCCATTGCCTCTTGTCTTGTCACTGGACACCACTGAAGAGAGCCTGGCTCCATCCTCTTTGCACCTTCTCTTCAGGTATTTATGTACATTAATAAGATCCCCCCCTGGTCCTTCTCTTGTCCAGGCTAAACAGTCCCATCTCTCTCAGCCTTTCTGCATAGGAGAGATGCTCAAGTCCCTTAATCATCGTGCTCCTTCAATGGATTCTCTCTAGTGTGCCCATGTCTCTCTCGTACTGGGGAGTCCAGAATTGGGCACAGTACTCTGGGTGTGGCCTCACCAGTGCTGAGTAGAGGGGAAGGATCACCTCCCTCAGCCTGCAGGCAACACTCTTTCTAATGCGGCCCAAGTCTTCTTTGCCACAAAGGCACGCTGCTGGCTCATATTCAACTTGGTGTCCACCAAGACCCCTAGATCTTTTTCTGCCAAGCTGCTTCCCAGCTGGGTGGCCCTGAGCATGTATTGGTGCCTGGGGTTGTTCCTCCCCATGTGCAGGACTTTGCACTTCTCCTTGCTCAACTTCATGAGAGTCCTGCTAGCCCATTTCTCCAGTCTGTCAAGGTCCCTCTGGAGGGCAGCATGACCATCTGGTGTATCAGCCACTCCTTCCAGTTCTGTGTCATCAGCAAACTTTCTGAGGGTACATTCTGCCCCATCATCCAGATCATTAATGAAGATGTTAAACAGGACTGAACCCAGTACTGACCCCTGCGGTACACCACTAGTTACTGGCCTCAAAATAGACATTGCAACGCTGTTCACCACCCTCTGGGCCTGGCCATTCAGCCAGTTTTCAGTCCACCTCATTGTCTGCTCATGCAGTCCGTACAAGAGCATCTTGTCTATGAGGATCTTATGGGAGACAGTGTCAAAGGCCTTACTCAAGTCCAGGTAGACAATATCCACTGCTCTCTGCTCATCTGCCAGGCCAGCCATTTCATCATAGAAGTTTATCAAGTTGGTCAAGCATGACTTCCCCTTTACACTAAGGGATCTCAGCCTCTTGCTCTTCACCTACAGCATGTTACAGTATAGTCTCGCTTAAAGCAGTAGATGTGTGTATGTCTTATCTAAGCTGTTGGGCACAGTGGTGGGGAGACTAACTCAAGTGTAATACTAGAATGGTCTATTTCAGCCATAAACCAATAGTGAAATAAAGTATTTTCATATTACACACAAAAAGGCCTTTCCTGGTTGATTCAATATTAATCTGTCCTTGATTACAGTAAGTTGCAGTGGGTTTCCATATTTTCATTCTCCCAGGCAGAATGTGCACTGGGAGTGCTGAGAGCACAGCCAGGATACTGAGGGTATAAAGAATACCAGGGACTTGGATCACTTGAATTCTAATTACCAGGAGGTGTTAAAGCAGCCCATATTAACATCAGACCAACTCAGAATGCTTTTATCTGTTTCCGTAATTGCAGTGATCAGAGTAAGGTCATACCAACTATAAATAAGTATTATGTTTCTTTCTCTTTTTTTCCACAAATAGAAAAAAATACATTTCAGTGAAGTCAAGTCAGCTTGAAAAAACTGCATTTTCTGTTAAAAATGGATAATCTAAGGTGGGCTGGGAGTGCTTATTTTTCTGCCAGCTTTCGGAAGAGGGATTAATCCTGATTTCATGAATTTGATACAAATCCTCCTCATCCATTATGTTTTCTTGAGCAACTACCCACAAGGTCTATCAACACTGTTCAGTACCACAAAACCAAGGTACATGGATACCTCTAAAGCAGAAAACACAACCAGGAGTGTGTATTTTAGTCAGTGTAATTTATACAATCAAATGAGTGAGTCTTCAAGGAAAAGAGCTGATGTAAAAATAAATGGGTTTGTTTCAATGAGCCACTCCATTCGGCATTCACATCAGTTACAAGTGTTTATGACTGGCAAAATTAACTCAGGCTAGTGGTGCACAAAAAAGTGGGGAGAAAAAAAAAGAAAATTAAGGAGGCAGAGGAAATTAGGAAATTGAATGCTTCTAACTAGTGGCATTCACACACCAGAATCCGGCCACAAACTATGTCAAATGAACGTTATGTATTGTGATGGTTATATTTTGTTTAAAAGAAAAAGTAAAAGATGAACTATGGAAATAATATATATTCTTCTCTTTTTAGAGAACAATTCATCCCAGTGTACTGTTTCATCTACTGTAGAAAGGCAAACCCTGGTAGAATGAAACACAAAGCTGAAGAGCATTCAGCAGTACCAAAAACACATTTAAGAAAGAAAGGAAAGAGCCAGTAGGTAACCAAAAGGCAGGTAACTGTACAGGGAATCCACTTAAAAAGAATGCAATTTTTTGTGTTGGAATTTGGATAGTTTGAACATCTCATTCTTATGTGGTCCAAAAAGTTTCCAGAAGAATTAGATTTTCGTCTCAACTGAAAGGCACTCAATCCTCTTCAGTGTGCCACAGCACCCTAAAAACACTCAGCTGAGATGGTGAGTGCTGACGTGAAATATACCTCTCCAGAAACACTAGTATCACGTCCCCAAAGCTCTGTTTTTGCAATGTTTCCCATTCAATTGCTGTTCAGGTCTCTTTCTGCTTGGTTTCTGCAGCCTGGTATTCAAAGTTAAAAGGTAGTGGTGCTTCAGAAAAAGACATCTTTATTGTGACAGAAAGCATACAAGTTGGATTTTGATGGTGTCATGTGCACATACAGCACGTTTTTACAAAAAAAAAGATATGCCTGGGAAGCAGAGAGAGGAAAGCTGCCTGCCTGTAGGGTAGGTGGCACCTCATTGGCAGCATGCTAAGCAGGGAGGCTCACACCACAAAACAGGATGAACCTGTTGAAATAGTCAGTGAATCTGTAACACATGTAGTGACTTCAAAATGCTTCAGACCCCTCAGCTGAGTCCTGGAGGCGATGGACACTTTGTCCAGCTTGCTACAGCTCAGAAGTTTACAGAAGATTGGACACAATAAGCCTGGAGTGGAGTCCCCATCCTAGCCAAGTCCTTTGTTTTCTGAACAGTCATATTCAAATTTCACATTATTTTACTGTCTGATGAAACAGCTTCAGGGATGAAAAGCTTACTTGTAGTGCTCACTTCACATCCCTGTGAAGACTCGTGGCACATTCACATTCATCTTCCAAAACCTCTGTGCTTTTATGCACTCAGCTATGGCTAGGCATTAGGCCAGAATCTGTTTTGCCTCTCTTTTCATGGAGTAATGAGATACAAATGTAAAGCTCCCATTTAATTTCACTGCCTCCCACCCCTCCCCCAAGAAAACACAATCTGTAATTGGAGTGAGATGCACATAGTAAGGATTGTGGTTCAAGCTCAGTCAAATAAGAGAACTAGTTAACACCGAAATTTTCCTCCTGCATCACAAAGTTAATTTATGACACAAAAAATTACTGTCACACTGGAGGAGCCCTGAAACTCCTTAGCTTTTTAGCAGCTTACCAGGTGTGCTCCTGTAGACTAAGTATTCAGTGCTCTTCCACAACACAGGCTCCCAAGACCTTTTGAGACAGCAAGGACTGTTCAAGCTCCTCATAAGTTAAGCCCTCAAGCCCCAAGGCAGTCTGCTGCCAAGATGGGAGCTGATAAGGGAAAATAAATAAACTTTCCGTCTTCTCTTCACCGTTTCCCAAAAAGCAATCATTCTCTCTATGGCTCCTAAGGGAGGATAAGGAAAATAAAGCATATTTCCAACCTTTTGCTTTGAACTGTGAAAAATATATATTGCTTTTTTTGCAGAAAAGCAAATATTTCCTAGGAAATCGAAATTACAGTTTCCACTTGGTTTAACATAAACACATGCAATGATATAAGTAATAACATCCTTTTCTAAGTGATTAATTTTAAAAAATATATTATGAATCTGTGAAAGACTCCCAGCTTTTAATCAAGATTAACAAGACCTTCATCTGTCCTGAAGAGAAACAAACACTACATATGTCTACAAGGAGTCCCAGGTAACTCTGAAAGGAGCACTGATGATAATATTTAGTTAAAAAACACCATACTTACTTATCTACTAGCTAGAAACTTTGTGATGGGTGATTGCAGAGCCGACCTTTGGCAAATGGCCTGTATAACACCACTCGTCAAGATACACAGCATAACCAATGCAAGTGGCTCAAATGCTCAAAACTGTCTAGAAGGGCATTTGCCCTCAAACTGATCATGTTAAAGAGGAAGATGACCATAAGGAAGGCTGAACAGCAACCAGAGAATTACAAATAGACTTTTGAAAAACAGGAGGAGCCAGCTTAAAAAGAAGTATAAAAGAAGCATGGACATTTGTAAAGAAGGGGAGAGATATTTTGCCAGAAACAACAGCAGTCACAACTTGGATTGACACTGGCACAAGCTGCCTCCAGCATCTCAACCTATGCCTGGGCCAGGCAAAGCTGCCTCTCCATTGGGCACCATTCACTGATTACTAGTTAATTACATGTCATTAGTCATGATAATGAATTGTTTTGATACTGATTTCATTTAAACTACGTGAACTAAGCAGTTTTTCCCTGAAAAAAAAACTATTAAAGATTAAGAAATATTTCTAGTCTTCTTATTCATTCAAGCCATCCACAATCTCTCTGTTTTCCAATACTCCCACACTTAGATAGATTTCCTTAATTCCATTATTTAACAAGTGCAACACCTGCTGCACTTACTTCTTTTTGAGGTTGGAATACAGAAATTCAGGTGCTAGACCTGAGAAATACATGCAAGGTTGTGTGCAATAATATCCTTGTCTAGGTGACAGAAATCAAGCAAAATGATGCATGATTTGGAGAAATGACTCTCCAAAATAAGCAGCAAGACATTTTGGTCAGCCTGGCCTCTATTCATCCTTAATACACCTACATTTTAATTTCAGACTATTTTAGCCTTTTATTTTCCTGTCTAGAATGTGCTTCACTGTATCATTGTTATATTATTAGCGAACATATTTCTCAGATCCATGGTAATCTACATTGGAAGAGCTTCTTTGGACTAAATAAAGCTGTGCTAAAACTTGACACTATGCAATATATCATACTAGCCATTTCCTGTAGCATCAGTAAGTCATTCAGTTTGCTGTATGCATCTCCACGGGAATCCACTGAGATACTACCTTAACTTTCAGCAAATTGCTTTGCAGCACAAATAAGGGAAGAAACAGTTTAGTTTAGAGATGACTTTAAGCCATTGGGACATTTTATGCATCAGGCATCTGCTACTAAGACGCTATCTGATGAGTCAGGATGATCTGACCACCAACTAAGAAGCAGGAGAGAATAACGTCATGAGAGAGAAAATATCCATTTTTATCCTCTACATCTAAGCCTCTGGGCATAAGAGCCCAAAAGTTCTCTTGTTACACGCACAGATCCTCTACAAATTCAATGCTTTTTTCTGAACAAGTTGTCACTTCTAAGTTTCAGTCTGAACTAGTCCTCCTCCTGATTTACTATCAGCAGATTTTGCAGAAATTGCCTTTTTTCTGGCAAGAGTATGGTTGTAGGACCCTACTGCTTAAATTGTGTCTCCATATATTTAAGAGAGAAAGAAGACTGTAGCCATACATTAGCCTCCTCCCCTTTCCCACTTCTTAACCAAGAGATTCATACATTTGGTGCACAACACTGAGTTTCCTCCATTTCTCAGCCCCACGTACTGAGCACAGCTGATCAGCATGCCAGGCAAATATACCTGGCACATAGGCTTTCAGAGCAAGAGGGATGATGCTACCAATCCCTGCCAGTACTAAGCAGCATGTCCTTTTCTCCATTGCAGCCTGGAACAGTATCCCCTCCTTTCTGACCCAGCCAAGAGAATGTCTCATAGCTCCATGGCAGTATATGTCTTATGATGCAATCACTACCAAATACATGTAGAGCCCTTATTCAGTTTAGAGCAGTATTTTCCTCGTGCCTAGCAGGTCACCTTGCCACAATAACTACTACATTGGTATGACAGATTGTCTTAGAGTACTTATAAATTAAGAACATCTCCATTTCAGTGGGAGGAGAAATTCAGGCATTTCTTTTTTGAAGTAAAATACTTAGATTTTCGTTTAACTTATTCGTTGTAGACTACTGATACAAAAATTTTTTGGGGGGGATTCCTTTTTTCACACACACACTAGAAAGGGATGGAGAATATTGTGAGTCTGTTACAGAACTTAAAGTAATGGCCAATCCTTGTTGAACAGGGAAAATGGGGAAAAGGGATGCAGGAGCTGAATACACAGCACTGCTGCAGTGTTAACGGCAGCTGAGCTACTTTTAGCAGCACAGATTTATTTGGCCTGTTATCTAGAAGTATTCAATGTAGAGATGTGAGATTCTTTAGACATAATAACTTTGAGTGGAAACAAGTATTATTAGAGGACTTTAGTGTGCATCTATTATGCTACAGAAGTATTACTTAACCTTTCATCAGGTACACTGGAATTCTGTTTAATCATGTATTTTATACTGTATGTATGCCATCTAATGGTAAATGAGAATAATTCCTATTGTTTCAAATGGAGCAGCACTCAGCTACTTCTTGACAGTAAATTCTGTCCTTTTTTCAGCCTTTTTTTTCCCCTCTCAGTTACAACGTGATCACAAACTTCAGAGAAGTAAAATGTCAGCTTATTCTTTACAACTTGTGTGGTTTTGTTCCTTCTGTAAGACCTGCTGTGAAAAAAGGTCCAAGTTGAATAGAAGCAGTAGTGTGCTGTGCTGCAGAGGAACAAACTGTGACCTCAGGGACTCTAATCGAAGGAATCCTTCTAGTAATGCTCAGTATCAGATTGCACTGGGCATAAACCAGCATAGGCTGGGAAATCCAGCATTTCTGCATCAACTGAAACCAAAATACTTCTGAGGAACTAAAGTTCAGAATCATAATATTCTCTTATTTTTGTAAATTACAGTGAGTGCTCCATTTGACTTCATTTCTACTTCAAATTAAACTGGAGAAGATAAAACACTGAGTTCAAGTTGGCTGTGTTTTCTACCACTAAAATATTTGTCCTTGTTGTGCTGGTGTTATGAACTTAACACTGAAAATTTCTGCTTTTGTTATATCAGTATACCATGCCTTTATAAACTTTTGGAAATTATTTCTGCAAAGAAACTCTTTCAATACATTATATGATATTATAAGGTGATATTAAGAACTCAGTTTTTCCTTTCACTTTTCCCAGTATAAATCTAGAATTATGCTTGTATGGGATTCATGTGAATCAAGCCTCAAAGTTCCAAATGTCTGTCATAATAATAGGTTAATAATAATGGGTTAAAATATTAAATTAATAACAAGCAATCAAATAAATAGAGCTATTATTTTAGTGGTCACTAAAATTAGACTGTGAATGGCCTGCAGATCACATTCTATTCTTTATTTAGCCGCAGTAGGAATGTTCCTCAAATAGTGAAACTGAACCTAAATTCCTTGTCTCCTGTAGAAATCTGTCACTTTACACTTTCTTTAAAAATATTGCTCCTCATTTACAATGATGAACACCGTAAGTATTCAAACTCTTTGCAACTGTAAAGGCTTGGGGATTATCTTTATTATTCAGCTGTCTGAAAAGTCTAGATTTTTAGCATTTTAGTGTAGTAGTAGCACCTATAAATACTTCAGATGATTTTCACTGTCATTACAGACCACTGTGATTGAAGAGGTATTTTAAAAGTATTTTACCTTTTTAATATTTTAACATTTTCATCTTTAACATATTTTTATCTTTTAAGAACAGTTTTCCTCTTTGGCAGCTGTGTTTGTCACTTCATGACACCCTCTTTAGGCAAGCTCCCTACAAGACAGAGAGGAGACATAACTGTATTCAGCTGTGTCAGCTGTTGCTCAAACGCAATGGGAACAATAGTTTTCAGTACACATAGAAGAATAGAAAAGAAATAATTGACTTAGATTGCAACAAAGACTTTATAATAAACTTCAAAAGCAAAGATAATGGAGCACTAGAACAGCCTGAGAAGGTGATGGGAGTCTCCACCACAGGAGGACTCCAGGGACAGGTTAGACAAACACCTGCAAAGAAGTAACACCAGTGCACTTAAAAAGTCTTTGAGATCATTCTGTCCTTACCATATTCCTTTCATTTTTTTTTTCTCTAGTTTCATTTCTTTCCATATTTTTGTGAATCAGACACTATTCCTGTAAAGAAAAAAGGAAAGAAATACATAGGTGGCTGGATGGGTGGATGGGTGAATGGATGGAGTGATGTATGCATGTTGAAGGATTTCAGACAGTAGACTCTAAACTACAAGATCTTCGTTAACTCCTGTCTCATGAGATTAAGTCATTTAATTTACCTATGCTTCAAACCCCAGTCTCTAAAGTGAGATGATAATAATTTATTTTTCCCTTTTCAAGGAAATTACATGTTTATGTTGATATTTGGCAGTCCAAAATTATGTTGTATCAGCTGGGAATATTTATATTATTTCAGTAACAATGTCATACTATTAGGTGCAATAATTAAATACCATAGTAGCTATGCTTTATTGTTATAATCATTTACAGTTCTTTAAATATGAAACAAATAATGAAAAGTACAGAATGATATTACCCATAAACAGAAAATGTTTATGTAGAATATTTCAGTAGCAACTTCTGGTAAGAATAAACTTGTTACTCAAACATTGAAGATAATCTGTAGATCTAATTTTTTAGACAAGTTAATTTGTATTTTTTCCATCATTTATGAAAGGCGTGAAAAGACCTCTGACCCAAAGGGAAACAAATCTGAAAGTACCAAACATATTTTCTGTCATTTGAAAACAGAAATATCATTACTGTCAATAAAACTACAGCTGCAGCGAGCGTCTGCCAGAGATTTGCTCTCAGCCAAAAAATGCCAGTTCAGATTGTGAGCTTACAGCATTAGCTTTTCCTGCCAGGGAGACCTGGGCTGTTGACATTACCATTGAGTGCTCGCTCTCAGCTCTGATTCCTTTAATCTGTTGGATTCTGCAGAAAGGAACTTCTGAAAGATTTGAAAAAATTAATTCTTTCAATGAGTTCTTTCTGTTAACCAGTGTGAAATCCACAATGGAGATTTTGCATGTAGGAGACAGGGAGGGGGACTCTCAGTTCATGATGGGAACATATAACATTCACTTTCCTCAGAGAAGTTATTTCTTAAAGAAAAGACAAATAGTTTGGACCAGTAACTTTTTCCTTGTAGTTAAAATGGTCAACTAATTTAACTGGCCATGGACTTCAGGTCAAAATGCATTGAAACAGATGGCACAGTAAGAGCCAGTCCATTTACTATTTATGAGGGTTTTACTAATTTCTTTTTTCCTGACAATTTGGATATTTTTATCTCTTTCTGTCCTCAAAAGCTCCATTGCCCTTTCAGCAGCTGCTTCCGGAACAAAACCCACTTTTAACCCAATTGCTTTTGTAAGAAGTTAGAGCCAGATCCTGATCTCTGACAGCTGTAAATATAGACAAAACTGATTAGTTTCAGGAGAATAACTTCTATTGTACCCAAGTAAAAGAATGAAAGTTCATGAACTTTGAAAAACAATATTCATCTATTTAGCTTAAACTCTTAAGGACGAAAGACATTGAAGTTTTGGATACAACATAGTTTAGATAATGTCAGTGTTTTATCATAACCCTTATATGACTCCATGTGCATCTTAGCAAAGGGTATTAATTCACACTGGTTTACTATTCTTGAGTCTGACTATATGTTACATTACATTTCTTAGACCTTCCAACATTTAAGTTGACTATGCCTGAGTTAGGGCTGTTTCTTTAAAAACCAGGAACTGAACAAATTGGATCGATAGGAGGAGAAAACACATCTGTGCTAAACTGGGATGTGTTCCAGGAAAGATCAGCCAACATGAGGCAAAAGAAGAAAGAAACCTATCATATTTGTATTAAGAGATTTCATTCTTGATGGGACTCCAGTTAGGGATGAGTTCTCAGTTTGTAACTTGTCAATATAGAGAAGACAACTGATATTCCAAGGTCTTCAAAGCCCATCAAGGGCCTTAATAAGACTTAAATAAAATCAAAACAAGCACTAGCAATTTTGTATGTTTACCCAGCATCTGGCATTCGAGAAGCAAAGGACTAAAATAGAAATACAATGAATAATCTTTTACACTCAAAGTATGTTAAAGTGGAAATGAGGAGCAATGCTATTTTTGTGCTCATGTCAGTACCCTACCAATACTGAAACCGTTGATGACTGCACCAGCCAACTCTGAATCCCAGTCATATGCATATTCACCATGTAAAATATAATAAAAACAGGTGCAAATGCATATTTAATGTCATGTGCTGGTTGGTGATAAAGAATTATAATGTTAGGTTTCTTGCCCCTACACATTCCTCTCCCCCAGGGTAGTTCTACACTTAAGAAAGGGTTGAAAATCTGAATATACAGTGACAGTGAGTGAATGAGTCCAGGCTCTACTTAGTTCACGGGTGAACATTAATTCACTTTTGAAATCTATCATCATAAGAATCTACACAGGATTATATAAGAACAGCCATACCATAACAAGCCAAGCATTCAGTTAGCCCAGTATCTCATGTTCAAAAATAATCAGTAGTGGATGCTCAAGAAGGAGTATAAGAAACAGGCAGGCATTCCATGATATAATTCACACTAGTCTCTCAGCTTCCTGCAATCTGCAGTTTAGGGAGTTCCTGTACCAAACATAATACTCTTCTGTTCCACAACTTTTGATGGAATTTTTTTTTCCATTCATTTATCATATGGTTTTTGGAATCCATCTAAACTTTTGCATCTTCAGTTTAGAGTCACAAGGAGATTCACCATTTAACCAGGTGCTATATTTATGGCACGGCTCACAGATTCCAGAGTTGGGCATACAGCCCCCACTGTCCAATAATGCATTTACGGAATGATTTTATAAGGCTCCTCAGCTGGGAAAATAAGTTGGGGAAATAGAATTAATAGTAGGAGAAAAGGAAAAATAAAAAGGAAGAAAATAAATTATTCTGAACAAAACAAAAACGAAAGTAAGGTCTGATATGATGCAGTTTAAAGGAAGAAAAGATGCCAGTGGCACAAGCAGAACAATAGGACATGTTTACAACTCTAGGAGAGAACAGGAAATTAATACAATCCTGATAGTCTGCTTCTTGTTCTATGGAGAGAATAATATATAAGATCTTTTTATGTCCACAGATGTGAGGGTTCTTTACTCTCTGAATTAAGAACAAATGTAAATTTTCACATAAAAAAAAATTTAAAAATCCTTAGTTACAAAACGCATAATATATGTCAAATGGCATTCAGACAAAACAGTCTCTGAAGAGGAATGTGAGTTTTTTTACTTCAGCTCAGTTGTCTTGCAGCCTTTTACAGCTTGAGAAGTGGGCCCATATGAACTGAATGAGGTTCAACAAGTCCAAGTGTAAGGTCCTGCACCTGGGTCTAGGCAATCCCAGACATGAGTACAGACTGGGAGAAGAACTCATTGAGAGCAGCCACACAGAGAAGGACTGGTGGATGAAAAGCTGGATATGAGCCAGCAATGTGCACTAGCAGCCAAGAAAGCCAACCGTATCCAGGGCTGCATCAGAAGAGGTGTGGCCAGCAGGTCGAGGGAGGTGATTCTCCCCATCTGCTCCACCCTCATGAGACCCCACCTGGAGTACTGCATCCAGCTCTGGAGCCCTCAGTACAAGAAAGATGTGTACCTTTTAGAATGGATTCAGAGGAGGGCCACAAAGATGATCAGAGTGCTGGAGCACCTCTGCTGGGAAGACAGGCTGAGAGAGTTGGGGTTGTTCAGCCTGGAGAAGAGAAGTCTCTGGGGAGACCTTATAGTGGCCTTCCAATACTTAAAGGGGTCTTATGTAAAAGAGGGGGAGAGACTCTTTATAAGGGCAGATGGCGACAGGACAAGGGGAAACAGTTTCAAACTGAGAGGGGAGATATAGACTAGATATTAAGAAAAAATTCTTTACTCAGAGGGTGGTGAGGCACTGGAACAGGTTGCCCAGAGAAGTCGTGGATGCCGCGTCCCTGGCAGTGTTCAAGGCCAGGTTGGAATGGGGCCCTGAGCAACCTGGTCTAGTGGGTGGCATCCCTGCCCATGGCAGGGGTTTGGAGTTAGATGATCTTTAAAGTCCCTTCCAGCCCAAGCCATCCTATGATTCTATGATTCTCTTACAGTATTTTTTCATTGCTAATGCATAAAATCAACATAGTGCACATACATAGCATCAGTAAATATTTATTGGTGTACTTTTTAATGGACACAGCATTGAAATTTATTCTCCTTTTCTGCTAGGGAGTTAAAAAAATAAACTGTATTTGGATAAGACAGTAGAAAAATGAGAATGATCAGAAAAAGAATTAAAGCAAATATCAGAATGCTAGAGCCATGATTTCCACATGAGGAACTTTTACTGGTACCTATTGTCCCTGGACACAGCTGCCAACATTGCAATTTTGTTAGAGTACACTTGGCTGCCTTTGTGCTTTTGTCAAGCCAGCACATTTCACAGCTATAAATATGTGGGCACCCCAGCATCACTCAGCATTGTTGCCTTTCTTTCTTGTATATTTTGTACCTCCATTGCAATGTGAGACTAAATGTCTTTTTTTGGCAAGTATTCCATGGCCAGGTTTGGTCAGGGAAATCCAGGATATCTTTCATGGCCTTTGGGGGGTGGGGAAGGGAACAGAAAGCTAGCTGTGTTTTATCACTGAGCCACACTTGTATGATCACAGAAATGGACTCGCTAGAAGTGTTTAAAACAGATTTGATGTCCAGGCACTGAGATGCCGATGCAGCAAGTCCAAACTTATAGCTATAATGATCAGTTTTTCCATCATCAAAGATGCTGTTGTATTGTTGCTATAGGATAACTGGTACTTTGTCATGGGGAAAAACAGCTTAACTCATGCAGTTTAAATGAAATCAGGGTGGAAGCAGTTTATTGATTTATTAATGATGTAATTAACCAGCAATCAGAGAACTATACACTCAGGATACATATCAGCAGCACAAAGATAACATCCCCCGCCACCTCGTGGGGGGCAGCGCCCTGGGGTGCCCCGGGACAGGCAGTGCTGCCCAGCCTGTGCAGAGCAGGCTCCCACCTGCCCATCATGTTTCCCGGCCCTGGGGTCTCTGCTCCGTTACAGATCTTCATGTTTCTCCTATATTGCTTCTCAAGCTGACACTTTGTCTGTGTTTTACTGCTAGTCCCCTGGTTACTGTTTTATTCTGCTAATGGTCAGCTTAAGCAAATTTGTATTTGTTGATTTCCTCTTGACATTATAAGTTTTGAGGCAAAGCCCTTCTCAGAATAAGCAGTTTGAGGTACTCCTTACACACACATATAGTGTTTACACTCTCTCTTCTTACCCAGGCCATGTTATCAAAAAGAGGCCACACACTTCACAATACTTTGTTGTATGAGCTCAGACAGACTGATTAGTACAGACTTGCTCTTTCCATGGGCCAAGTTTAAAATAAAGTAGTGTAAAGCCATGTTTTCTGCATGCTTCCATAACATGGGTGCTTTCAAATAACTGCTTTCAGAAAGGAAACATTGCCAGAAAAACTGTGCAGTGTATACCAGCTCAAGCAAAATCATGACATATATTCATTTACAGTCCCCTGGTGAAAATGGATAAAGCTTAACTTTTTTTGAGTAATTTCTGGCAGTGCAGCTTGAATTTCTATTAGGCCATTGAACAGATGCAAAGCTTTGGCTTGTGGCTGGGCGTCAACATGGGACTCAACATTTTGAATATTACACAGTTATCTCCCTTGCACAGCATCTGGCTAGTCCAGTCATCTGTGCTGCTAACTAAAGAATGGAAATAAAGTAATGAATTTAGATTCTTTCAGACTGATTTCAATTCAGTGAAACAATGACAGTATATATCAGTTGAAGATTTGTTCCAGAGTTTTTACTCTTTTTTTTGAACTAATTGTTTCTTTGAGAAAGTGGATACATTTCAGCAAGCACAATTTAGGTGGTGTAAACCTATTTGTGAATTAAAAACAGAAAAATAATTCTATTCACCCTGTCAAGTGAAATTAGTCATCTGTTAAAAGAATAACAGTTTAGGTATCAGAGAGTGTGAGAGAAAGGAAAAAAAAAAAAAAAAGCTGCTACATTGGCAAATGAAATAAGGCAGGAAAAAAGTTGGAAAAATTGGGAAAAATTTTGTCCTTGCAAGCTTTATGAATTTGTATTTGAATGTGTTGAACTATTGTACTGTTTTGCTTACTATATCAGTAAGCAACCTTTGCTTACTGCATCAGTAAGCAAAATTTTCCCCAGAAAAAACCAGGAAGCAAGTTCATTCTGATTGAGAAACACCTCAGATGTACCTTGAACTGTCATTTTCATACAAGATACATTAGCACAAAAGATGTACAGCCAGATTGCAGTCATCAATTCTAAATACCACCTCACGCCTCTCAGTTCCTGACACCTCCATGCACCTAAAAATTTAGAAGTCACACATTATCTTAGACACGAAATGGTAAGGAAGATTAAGCAGTACTTGGAGGAGTAACTGGGGTCAAGTGTCAAGCAATCTCAAAAATGAGAAAGGCTAAAGGGAGATACATTCATGGAGAAAGGCAGAAGGAAGTGAACACCTGCAGATAAATGAGGAACTAGAAGAGATTTGAAGATTTAGACTGGATGGGTTTAGGATGGCAAGCAGAGAAGGTAGACCAGACAATAAACGTCATTTTGTCTATGAGTTTAAGAAGAAATATAGAAGAAAAGGAGGAAAGACAAAGAGAAGTGCTTGAAAAGCAAAAAGGAGGTACTAGAAGACACACATCATCTCCACATTCTGGATCAAGACAGAAGATCAAAGACGGCAAAATTTCTGCAGGAGAGGATGGCTGCAGCTTCAGAGAAAAGGATCCAGGTCACCCTCACTGAGGGTCGTGAGCTTTGGTGGACATGTGGATGTGTGAGATCTTTACAGAGAGTGGCAAGATTAAATGGGTAACGCAGACACAGTAGCAAGAAAAAGTTACCCCAGATCTAGTTAACTATTACCAGGTATGAACAAGAAGAATGTGTTGTGATGAGTATCTACTGTGGATTAAAAGAAAAAGGGACAGGGCCATGTTGGGGGTCAAACATTGCAATATTTAATAGAGCATGCTTAAGTAACTCTGGGTATATAGCCATCATATCCCAGTCCTTTTGACTACAGACTTCCCTAGGGATCAGATCAGCAACATCATCAAGAAAAATATTCAACTGAGATCATTACAAATGGTTACAAGCCATTTGCCTGATACAAACCTAATTGTAATCATCAGTGTCCAGTGAAACAAAATTAACTAATACCCATAGGAATTTTACAGCTTCCATTTTAGCGAATAAAACCAGCCTGTTCTTGAAATATTACCATTTTTTAAATTGAAGTATTCTGTCAGAATTGAAGCATTGTGTCAGATGCTGATTTCTCACAGACAAGGTGAGAACTACTTGGTCTCTTTCTCTTTTCCAGATTCCTGCAATATAGCAGCCTATTGTAGTGATGGTCCTGCATAGAAAATGAGCTTCCCAGCTGAACAGCATTTACCGGCTCTCAGCATTGCCTGGAAGTGTCCTGCAGGCAAGACCAAGACCGGAGTATTGTGCTCAGAGAGATTCCAGGTCCTTTGATTTGTGTCCAGTCTTACTCAGTGGCATGGCCAAGGGCTCTGGGGTGCCTGACTCCTTTTACTAGTGAAAGGACCACTGAATACAGAGAGTGAAAGGGGAAAAGCACAGCAGCTGCTGTGGGAGGGAAACATGACCCCTCTAAAGCCGTGTTCAGTCCCTTGAGTGGGACTGACAGCCCGATCATGCAAAGGAAAGAAAGTGGCATAGGGGAAGTGATGGTACCACCACGCAGGGACGCGATCTTCCCTTCATTTGCCACATGGGAAAAGCAGAAAAAAGGTTTCATCAGCTGCTTTAGCCAAGTGCATTCAAGTGTGATTTCATCTGCGGGGTGCGTGTGTGTGTGCGTGTGTGAAGAGACAACAGGAAGAAGCACTTAGTTTGATTGCACTCTAGCCATTTTTCTGATCATGTCGTTGAAAGCAATTGTGTCTGATAATTTATGTTTTTAAAAGCCTGATTTGCAATAACAGCTTTAAAAACACTGAATAAGATTAAAGGAAAAAGGTGGGGATTGGAAAATTAAATCTGTAAATGGAATTTAGAATTGGTAACCTAGCATGCAGTGGGATGACATTATACACAAATTGCTTTGTATGCTAAAACTGCGTATGAAAACAAAGGTTTTGTTTCTCCTTACACAGTTACCTAATAGTCACAAAAAAGGAATGCCTTTTCACAAAAAAAAAAAATAAGTGATAGCTTGGATGTTTGCTTGACAAGGTTTCTGAATATAATGAAGTTATATTCTCCTTGACTGCACCACACCAAAGTCATGGTTCAGACAGTTCACAGCATGGGATACATAACAGCTTTCTTAGGGACAGGGTCAAGTCAATATATCAGCTCTCACTGTACAAGACTAAAAGGAAAAGCTTCTTGAGAAGGGATAAATACAGAGAACAAAACCTCCCATGAATGGGAACAAATAACAGGACTTGGCTTTCTCACTACCCTCAACCTTAGGGATACATAATTCTCCTAGAAACCCTACCTTCTCAGCTGCTGCCAGAACAGATTTTCCAATAAATATGTGCAGATCCAATCCTATTGTCCTGCCTACTATCTTTACAAGTATGGGCTCGTGGATGGTGATCAGCAGAATGATTCTTATCTGTGCAAGAAAGCACATTTCTTACAAAAACCTTACCTCAAAAATGGAGTTCCTAGATAGAAACAGTCTGCGCAAACACTGATCCCAGGGCTACAGATTTCTAGTTAGGATTTGTGCTTGAAATGGGTAATTCAATGCCCACTCATTTTTCTTGAAAAAGAAAAGGTATCTAACTGATGACATCGGATCCATTTTTAAAGTGAAAACAATGTCTTTCACTCTGCCTCTTCTCTGTGTTCAGAAAACCTACCATTATTTAAGGTCTCTAGAGTATTACAGTTCAGGTTCTAAAAGCTCAAAATACATAAAACCTTAAGTTTGCAAATTAGTACAGTTTGAATCCTTTCCAAATCTTAAAAAACTTTACTGTTTGAATTAGTAGGCTACCACACTGAAATGCTTCCAAGCACAAGTTGTATTCAGTTGCAGAAAAATGCAGAAAATAATATAGGGAATGGAAAATAAAAAGAAAGCAAATAATTTCACTCCTGGTAAGTCATGCAGTGCTTGTGGATATTGTCATGGGCAGCTTCTTGCATTAAAAAAAATGTATAATTTGAATTCTAAAAGGCCCAGGTAGTTATAGGATGCTTACACAATGTCACATATCTATATTTTGTCGGGTTTTACAGTATTAAGTCATTTAAAATGTGTTTTTAAATTTTGAAATGAAAGCACTGAGAAGCTCAATGTCCATAATGACCAGACTTTGCCATGATCAGCACCTCAGGAACACTTAATTCAGATTACAAAAGAGCTTCAAAGAACAGTTTCCTTAAACATTCATAATTTTGAAAGATTTTTAAAAGTATGTTCCTGAGCTCCGGCTTCCCTGTGAGAAAAAACCTGAGAGGCAATTGTATGTTACACAAGTGCTTGTGCCTCAGATGTCACAGGCAGGACCTTTTCCTATGCTACCAGGGATACAATTGTCCAAGTCCATTGCTAATGCCATTTTTGTCTTGTGCATTCTCCTTGAAGTGGTTCAATGACAAGATGAATACAGACATTTCTATTACTCTTCCAGATGCTTCCTTGCATCAAAGACATGCATCTCTGCATGGTAACCCTGCAGCCTGGCCACAGTTCACAGATGTTTTGGGATAAACTCAGCAATTTAGGCCCAATAGCTTAACCAAGGTTAAAATGAATAATTTACATACCTAGGCAATGTTGTGAACTCTTGCACATGTCTTCAGTGACACCAGAGGTGACTTCAGTGGTAGAGGATTTCATTTTACACTGGCGTGCGTGAACCGGGGAAGACTGAGGAGTTTCAAGTACTGTCAATGCTCTCAGCTACATTCAAGGTCAAGAAATCAGACAATATCTCACCTGTCAAGGCAGAGATTCGTTTAATGGATCACCAGCGAGATCTGGGTAAATATGCCAATTATCCAAACCATCACCCCAATGGACTCAGCTCCCAAGCTCAGAGGAACAGTCCATCCTTGGGTGATCAGAGTTCAGCAAATTTCTTCTTGTATTCAGGGTCCTTATTATTGTACTTCAGATAAAGCTTGACATCTTAACTTTTTTAATTGTAGCACTTATCTAATAGCTGGTCATATACAGCAATCGACTGCCCTGTTTAATTTTGTTAACTATATGTTTCAGGCACAAGCTGTTCCAATTTGGCAACAAAATCCAGGCCACACAGGGAAAAAGAAAAAAAAAAAGAAAAAAATTTAATACCATTCCATCCTTATTTCATGAGTTAATGGATGAAAGTAAAATTACAACACGTCCCCACTTCACACAGGTGTAATATCTCTGCAGGATTTTTTGGCTTCAGACATTCAATGATCAGACAGAAATACACACCAGTGAGAGTAAGGTTTGGGCTACACTGTCACTGTACAAAACCTAAAATTATATCCTCGCTTCCCCGCTTACTGGGATGTCCAAATTTGCAGATGATATTGAGTGACTAGGAACAGCGTATATATGAGACAAATATGCTGCTCCAGTATTATGACTACAGATTTCTTGATACTCTTTCAGCAGATGGTGTATTGTGACAGCTATTTATCGTTCTGACCAATGCTGCCTTTTTATTGCCTTCTGTTCTCTCATTAGCAAGTCGTCTCCACCTGTTGCCTCCTTTTATGTGCTTGGGACTTGTCTGCAGGAGCATTCCTGTGCAGTACGAGGTGCATTCAGCAGGTGTTAGTGTTATGCACTCAGTGTAAATCTGCATTCGATAGTAAGGGCGACTTCATGAGTGTTTAGGAGAATCAGAGTAGATTATTCCTAGCTTCCATGAGTTCCTTCCCTGAAGAATTTGGATGCCCGTAGGAGAAGGCAGTAGAGAAAGAACAGTTACTGCTTATCAGATTTGCCCTCTGTGTAGCAGAATTTTTTTCTCTCCAGGTAGACAAAGCAATTACAAAGGACATTTCTTGCCTGTGTGTTTGCACAGTGAGGACAACAGCGATAGGGTGGGGAAAGGACTGCTTCATAACTGGGATCCTCCATCTCATTTAAAAGTAAAGATATATTTGCTACACATAATTTATAAAGGACAAAGTTTATTGATCTGTCAAGAGACAGCACAGGTTCTACACCACTGGCCATATTTTGTGCTGCAGAAGTCCTGGATATTGTTATATACTATGTAAAGCTTTAGTTTAACTTTTTCATCAGTCAAGCAGCATATATGTTTGTGTATCTATCTAGATAGCAGTCAGACCATTGACCATATTAACGACATTTCATCAGGCTTCACAGTGTGTTGAGAGAAAATGTATCTCCTGCAGGTCATCACTAATACCATTGCAGTGAAAAGTATGTAATCACTTTTTGTTGTCAATAGTGTAATAGCAGAGGTGTTCACCCTGTAGATGACCTATTATATTTTTATGGGGCTGTCTGGGAGATTTTATAGGACTGAACATAATCCAGGTTGCTAAATTACATGAAGCTGATCTGAGTGAACAATTTTATGTTTTAATAGGTTCAAAGAAAAGATGTTATTTACAAACATATATCAACTTTGATTAGTAAAGACATCAGCAGCAAATACAAATTACCTGACTAATCTTTCCTTTAAATTAAAGAATTCCTACATTTTAAATATAAATACAACTTATATTACCATTTTACAACTAGGAAACTGAATTATTCATAACCATTTTGTATGTGAAAATATTTTCAAACATATGGAAGAATATATAAACATGATCTAATACTGAAAAGATTTCTCCTACTAAAAACTAGTGTATGGAATTTTTGTGCATACACTGTGAAGCTTTCTCTGCTTGGCACATATGTGTATGCCATACACATTAATCACTGCACAGTATGTTCCAAGATATGCATTACCCAAATAAGAAAACCCAGTTCTTTAATATACAGACACAATTTCTGCTAACACAATAAAAAAAAAAATATAGCCCAAGGCACATCAATTCTGTCATGGATGATGTCTCTTGGAATAAAGTAGGCAAACATGTCGTATCCTAATATTTTAAGGCACTAGTTGTGCTCATGTTTGAATGTCCTTTATTCAATTTAATGTAAGCTGAATTGAGTCCCCTATACATTCAAAGCAACAAAAGTGAACACTTTTCTTTGTATAAATGAATTTATCCAATTTTCAAAGGAAAAAACCAGGATACAGTCAGGTTCTGTTGTTTAAAATCATAGAATTATAGAATCATAGAATGTTTTGGGATGGAAGAGACCTTTAAAGGACATCTAGTCCAACCCCCCTGCAATGGGCAGGGACATCTTCAACTAGATCAGCTTGCTCAGAGTCCCATCCAGCCTGTCCTTGAATGTTTCCAAGGATGGGGCATCTACCACCTCTCTGGGCAACCCATTCCAGTGTTTCACCATCCTGTGCTGAGGACTCCAGAACTGGAATGCAGGCTAAAGATGAGTTTATTTTGCTATAGAATGAAAGGAAGCAAGGTCTGGCATGACACAGATCATAACTGAGTATAACAGAGACATTGAACAATAAGCTTTGCCTAAAGCTCCTCATTTTGGTTCTCTTGCTCCATAGTAGAGTTGTCTTTAGTAGAGATGCTGTAACTGTCAGTGCATCAGAGGCAGTCACAGAAAACTTGTTCCCAGAGTAAATATCAGTATGTTCTGCTCTTCAAACAAAAGAAAAATGCAGGCACTCTACAATCAGATTACAGGTTTAATATTCTCTTCTTTATTTATTCTGCTCAAGGGAAGAGTAGCTTCAATGCATCCTAATCAAAACTTTAGATGGCTTTCAAATGAATGGAGCATGATAAAAGATAATTATATTAAGGAGAGAAGCAGTTGTCAGCCAAAAACGGAAAGGAAAAGGAAAATATTGGGGGCCATTTGTATAACAGAAATCCAGCAGGAAGGCTTTTACTGAACTTAGTAAGGTTTCACTGGAATTACCAGGAGGTAGGATAGAGAATTGCCATACAATGCAGCCACTGTACACTTGCATCTGTGGCTTGGGCCTTCCAGAAAAATGGGGCAGAACAGTCAGAGCAGTGAGTCTGAATGTGCTGCCAGACCCCCAGGAATCTCGGAATAATGTTCATTCTTCAGGTGCACGTGAACTTTACAGGATACCCAAGGAGTCCAAGGTCTCAGTACTAGTACTGAGTACACACCATGCAGGTGGTCTGTGCATGTACAGTAAGACCAGTATGCCCTGTGTGTGTTGAGTTTACTACAAATGAGCCAAATGGTGCCTGTGAATGTCTTTCCAGAAAATGAGAAAGAAATTAGGGACCCTAAACAGAAATGACGGTAATATGCTGCCTATTTTTCCAGAGTTACCTTTCATTGGAAGACAGCATCTTCACTGGAGGCAGACAGCCTCTCCCACATCCATTGCAGGAAAAGCTGGGGAAAAAAACAGGAAATAATAGTATGGAGGAAGGGAGAGAATGGTGAACAGGGACATAGGTTAGTAGAAGTCCTTGCTTAACATATGGCTCATGTTGCCTTTATCAGCTACACAAGGACTAAAGCGCAGAATCCTGTGGGTTTCAATAATAGAAAGAAAGTAGAAATCTGTGCTAATTCCAGAAATCCTGAATCTGAATATCCATCTATGGAGTATTTTATACCTCAATATAAAGTTAATTAAATCAGTATGCATTTACATATTTCAAGGACTACTTGATGATGTTGGAGATGCAGCTCAAAATTTTCAGGATTCAGATAATTATGTTAGAGGATCGTTGGTTAAATGGCACAGCAAGCATATTCTAAGCTTTTCTTAAATAGTTGAAGCAAAATTTGCAATACACTTCCTAAGTCAACCTCTCAGCAGTTATAAACCAGCACGGTCATTTTCAGTTCTGTGAACTTGCATTGATTTACACCAATGAAAGAGTTGGCACTGTTGTAAATTCACAGAGTCCTTTTGAATTCTACAGACTTATCTTTCTTATGCCAACCAGATAACACATTATGCAGATCTGGTTGTTTACAGCCAGTCTGTGTTGCAAGTATCAATAGACTTAACGTATCTCAAAGCTAGATTTCTAATCTAAGCTAATCATCTAAGCCCCCAGATAGTCAATGCCAAGAAACAGTCATTTTTTTTCTTGTGTTAGGGCACAGTTCTCCTCTCCTAATGTGGGTTCATTTGATCTATTTTAGATGTCTACTTTAAGAGAGATGAATCTTGCCATAAAACTGCTTGTCTCTCTCTGTGGACTTTACAGGCATCTGAGCAGATTAATTCCACCTCTAGTCTTAAAATAAGGTGACTCACCTTTTGGAGGGGTGTGTAACTTTTACTGTGAGCGTAGCCTAGGATACAAATCAGATGAGTAATTTTTAGACAACTAAATTTGGTGCAGATGAAACCTTGCCACAATTCCACGAGCTTTCAAAAAATCAAGGGGAGCCAATAGTTCATCAGTTCACTAAATAATTGTTTCTGCTTTCAAACTTACATGTTACCCAAGAGGATACCAGTCTCCTTAATATGGAATAAGTGCTAAAAGCTTTACCTTTAGATAGTATTAAAAGATGAAAATGCAACACCCAGAAGTTCAAATATACAGAAACATATGGAACATGAAATGGATGTCCTGAGGAAGAAGTACCATTTCTTTCTTTTCTCCTCAACACTCACCATTAATTTAAAACAGATTAAAAATATTCAATATATGTTCATGCTTATAAATGGCAGAGGTTCTGATCCTATCACTTCAGCCACTCTGTGCTCATTACCTTCTGCTATACTGAACATATCAGAAATGAGCATGGACGGTGATTGAATAAACTGGCAGGAAAACTAAGCCTAAAAGATTTAATTTATTCCTCCAGTGTGCCCTGATATAAAGAAATACACCATTATTAAAAAAAAGTAACAAAGTTATAGCTGTGTGAATGATGAATGAAATGATAGCATATACCTGGATACTTTTAGGAAAATAACACGTTTGAAAGTAAAAAACACAAAACACAAAACCAACAACAAACACTGGCCCCAGTGTAATAGAAATCTTTACTATTTGAACACACATGCCTCCCACATTCATACAAAAAAAACCAATGTGTTAAGGTTAACACTGTATCCCGTTGCTAGTAATCATCATCATTAGGAATGCAGTACTGAGTACTTTAAGAAGAACTATCAATTGCTGCTTTCTGTAAAAGGCTCCAACAGTTTTATATTAAAGAAACATTTTTATGTTTACCCTAATTATTTATGGGATTTTCTCCAGCTACTGAATTAAGAAAAAAAGAGATTTAAATGGTCCCTGTCAGAACAAAGAGTGGGTATTTTATGAGTTTACTGCTCAGATTATTACTCTGCACTGGCATTTGCCTTACCACCTTGACAGACTGAAGTAATTTAGTAGATTGTATTCCATCACTTCTTTAATTACAATGCTTCACTGAGCAGTCACTTGTGCACTTGCTAAGACTTTTCTGCTAAGGAATTGTTCTGTCCACTGCCATCAAGCCATAACTTGAGGACTTAATAACAGAGGTACATGTAGCCAAAAGCTAGTCATGTGGAGAGAATGACAACCAGCACCACACAAAAAACCACTGCAGTCAGATACAAAAGTTAAGTGTCAGGCACCAAATCAATCCATCAGCATTCTGCTAAATGGCTACGTTAGACCTCAGTGCTGCAAAGATCCAGGTAGCCTCTTTTTCCAGTGCAGCTTTACTGAAGTGCATATAAGACTTTACTTGCCTAATCTCGGGCCCTCCTATTTTCTCCGTAAAGATACAACCTGTCTATCACACTCCAGAATCCTCCATTTCCTGGCTATAAAAAGAAGAAAATTGGGTATGAGAAACAAAAAGGGTCATTAGGAGAATCCCAGTATCATTTCATGTCAATAAAATCTTCCTTATGAGAACCAGAAGTAGCTCTATAAACGCTAATGAATAGCTTGCTATTAGCCCTAAAAGGGGGTTTATTTTTCCCAGGTTCACAGACAGAAAGGCAGAGGTTGTTCAGCAACTTGTTCAACATTACACAGTCTAATTGTGGCACCCGCTCTGACTCAGATTTGTACAAAAAACATTACTTCCTAGCATCCATGGTAGAAAGAAGAGCTGGAACTTCTGACCCCCTGGTCTGGTCCTTTATGCACTGAAACAAAATCCTGCTTCCTCTCAAAACCAAAGGCTTGCCTTTTTCAGTATAAAAATATGTAGCCATAAACTTTCCTGAGGCTATTTGGATGACAGTTCTGCACAGTTTGGAAACAGTTCAGGGAATTTGGCAGGTTATTAAAAAGAAAATCTCTAAAGTATTGTAACTGTAGGGAAAAAAAATCCTGCTTGCATAAACAGTTGCATCTACATAATTAAGCTTTGGGGGAGTGTTGTTTTCTGGTTCTTTTAACAGAGTTACCAGCAGAGAGGAAGTTTAAGCCTTGTGAAGTACGACAGAGGCTCTTCCTTTACTCTGGAATATGCACGGAGAACACACATCACTCTTCGTTTAATACAATTAAACTTAGTTAAATACAGTTAAATTAATTTATATTAGGGTATAGGACAGGGGAATATCTGGCAAGAAAACCTTGAAACAAGTATACAAGCTACCCATGAGAAAAAGTTTTTCAACCAGAGGGCTGAAGCTTCCTTTGCTGGCACAAGGACGTGGGCACTGCACTGCGTAGCAGCTCCTGTTCCAGGGTTACTGGAAACCCAACTGGAACATCTTGAGGGTCTTATCAGTTTGTGTGTCAAGCCCTGTAACTTAGCAATTACAGAATTTCCCACTCCAGACCAATTTGCTTTGCTCCTATATATATCAATATCAGTTTCAGTTAACATTTTTTCCTGCACATAAACATAAGTGTATTTTAAATTATTTTTTTTCTCAGCCATCTTCCAAGCAGATCCTAACCCCCCAGCTGGTTTATTTTTCTCAACACACATTACTGTAATGATAATGTTCATTTTCCCCTACTTTGCAAAATAGAGTTTATTTAAAGAAATTAGATACCAAATGAAAGCAAAGATGAAAGAACCTGCATAAAAACATAGGAATTAACACTATTTACCTCAGAGTTTTCTATTCATTTTTTCTTTCCAGCTGGTATCAGCTTTTTAGCCACTCTCACAATCTATGGTAAGTACTTTTAAGATTTCCTATACTAATTAAGAATCCAAACTATGAAACATTTATGTGTAGATAAAAACAGACACTAAACAGACATATCAACATTCACTTTTTCCCACATAATATTCCATGAAAAGTTAAGGAAATTGCATATCAGAAAAACACCATTCTTACAAGACTGAATGGCTCAAATATGATGAAAAATTAACCAAAATCCTCGTATACTCCAGTATTAATAGGCCCTGCCAAATTTTCAGCAGGACTCTCTGTATCTACTTTTGTTGTCTCTGAAAGTACAGTTATAAATATACTTCCTCTGGTGACACTGAAGCTTTAAGCAACTCATTCCTGCCTCATCATCTCCCTCTCCAGTGCCCTGGGAAAATTGTTTCTGGTTCCAGAACATGAAAAATATCAGTGAACAACCCTTAGACAAAAATAGCTCTGCAACCAAAAAAAAAGGTTTTAGCCTCAGCCAGTTCCTTGTTCAGCTCATTGCATAGTGCCACAAAAGTTATACCAACACAAATGATGCTGATGAATATCTGAGAAAGGGAGAGTGCATATGCTGCCACTGGTACTATAGGTTTGTAAGTGTAGCAACACTGAGAGAGGGATTTCAGTGTCACCAGTGCAGGTTCAGGAAGGCTGCTCCTGCGCATTCCTAAGGGATTTGCTAACATGCTGAGAGGTAAGTTAGGGCTCCAACCAAATGGTGAAATGTAAATCCTGCCATCTGTACTAAGACAACTGTCTGTCTTTGGTTTTCAAAGATGAAGTCAGAAAAAATAAGCATGTATCTTTTAGTACCCTTCTGTATCTTTAAAGTGTCTTTTATCTTAATTTAAAGATAATTAATAATTAATGAAAAAAAAACAGAAGCAGACAGGATTGTTTTAAAATGTTTTACCATAATCAATATGTGACTAAAAAGTACTAATATGGAAATTCAAGTCAGTATTGTTTCCAATTTTAGTTAACTTCAAAAAAACTCAAAATTAAAGTTTGATATATTTAACATGTTTATAAACATTTTAAAAATGGACCTATTTAGATAGATTTCCTGGTTTAACAAATGGTTACAGCCAAATTTTCTCATTGTAAATGCAACTACTTTATGAAGGCAATAACCTAAAAATAAGAGAAATATTGCAATACTTACTTCTACAATTTGATCACCAAATTAGATACACAAATCATATGCATGTAAAAATACTGCAAAGCATTGTTGAAGATTCCTGTGGCAATATCACTACAAACACATTTAAAGTCTGGAAGTATTCCAGTTGTGCATTGAAACATAAGGCAATATTGCATAACTTTTTAAATTAGAATGATTGTGTCATTAATACAAAGTTCCTACAGAGTATGTTTTTACGCAGATAATTAAAATATCAGGGAAAGCCTGGAACCGTTATCTTGCTTTTCAGTGTATTCTAAAAAAAATCAGATATATTAAGTAAGGCCATACACTTCATGTAGTCAATTCTCAGTGGTATTTCAGGAAAGATTTATCGAACCAGTAGATTGTTTCCTCTCAGATACCGCTGAGACGTGTTCATGGAATTCTAAGATGTTTACAGTAAATTAGAAGCTAATTAGTTGAACTGAAATGCCAGCACCTGCTCCTGCATTATTTAAAAGAAGAAAGAAAAAAAGAAAAAAAAAAAAAAACATTTAGGGTTTCACAAATGGAGATAATACTTCAGGGCCTGGATTTCTCCAAGCCTATTTAATCATTTGAAAAGGTTGTCAGAATTATTGGGTTATGAAACTGAATCAGTGCATCTTAGATATTTTTCCTTCCTGCAGCTTTATAGTCATTATTGTATTAAGATTCTGGCAAACAAGGCCAACAATATTTATGGTTCCTGCCATAACATTAAAAATGCATATCCCATTCAGATTTTATGAATCTTGAATTGCAGCAGGAAATGAGCGGTTTAGATGATAATTGACTTGTAAGGATTAGAACAGTTCAGGTTTCCCCCTGTGCAAAGAGAAGGTTCATCTGAGGTCTTACAGATAGATGATAATTCCTGCAAAACATCACATCTGTCTCTACAAAAAGGTGCTTTTGTTCTGGTAACTCTATATTGTGGCAATAACAGTTATTAGTAAATCAGATAGAGCAGGCACAGCTAGCCAAATTGTGATGGGAAAATGAGGGTGAAATCCAAATCAAATATAAGATACATGTGGTATTTTATATAATGCATAACCAAATAACCTGCCAATCTTAATGAGCTTGTAATTTAATCAGGAAAGTATAGTACACGAGCAATTCTGGATGGGAATATGTACCGTCAATGAGAGGATCAAAGTAATAAAAATGCTCTGAGTTGGGTTTCATATGGAGAACAGAAGGAGAAATTTTCATACTATGGGAATTAAGAAGCTTTTCATGTCAGAGAAGATCCCCCAAAGGAAGGTATTGTGGCAACAGGTGTGAGGAACCAAAAAAGGAGAGTCATGGGGAGAGGATGTTGTTGAGTAGGAACAGCTATAATTTAACAGAGTAAATTAAGAGCAAAATTGCAAGACATAGAGCTGAAGAGACTGGGAAAGATCTACATGAAAGGATGTGAGAAGGAGGGTGGCAGAAGAAGGAGAAGGCTAAGATGAGGACAGTCAACATGCTCCCTGTTTTACAACCAGAGCGCCATTTCCCAGCAGAAGTTCCACTTCTTAATATTATATTTTCCTGATGTTCTCTCTCCTCCCAGAGGAAAGCCTGAGTGCTCATATAGCACTGAGATGTGTTCATGGAACTCTAAGCTCACCATAAATTAAAAGGTGATTAGTTGAACTGAAATGATTTTTGTCTGTTTCAGCCTTGCAAGCACACAAACGCACACACAGGCTCCAGGTAGTATTTACAGGAACCCATCCTGATATCGATTTGAGCTGTGCTGTGTCTGCTCAGCCTGAGATGTGTGCTGTTTGCACTCCCAGGCTTTTCAGAGGGCTAGGATTAGTTCTTGACCATGTGCTGATTGTACCAGCAGGGCCCCAATTTCATAGACTGGAAGACAAAGTTTTATTCAAAAAGGGCTGAGAAACCACTACCCTCTTCCTTCCCATTGGGAATCTTTGGGGACACAAAGAGAACGCAAACTGCATGAGGAGCACCCTCCTGGGGAGGTCCTTGTTGCAGTACTCCTTTTACTTACTACTTTTGCTTACTACTAGTTGCAGTATTGCACTCAAATTCTTGAAAAAAAAAAAACAGAGATATACCAAAGCTCCTTCAAAACCACTAGCACAGAGAAAATACCCTGGTGGCATGTTGAAAGACAAAAGCTAATGTGTATGGTGCTCTGGTTTGGTAAAAGATACCTAAGAGACTTTACCAAGTTTGAAGTTTTGCAACCCTGGATGTACATACAGACTGGGGAACGAGAGGCTGGAGAACAGCCCCATGGAGAGGGATCTGGGGGTTCTGGTCGTCGGCAAGTTAAACATGAGCCAACAGTGTGTCCTGGCAGCCAGGAGGGCCAACTGTGTCCTGGGGTGCATCAAGCACTGTATTGCTAGCCAGCCAAGGGAGGTGATTGTCCCGCTCTACTCTGCACTGGTGCAGCCTCATCTTGAGTGCTGTGTGCAGTTTTGGGCACCACAGTACAAAAAGGATATGAAGCTACTCAAGAGTGTCCAGGGGAGAGCCACAAAGATGGTAAAGGGTTTACAGGGGAAGCCATACGAGGAGCAGCAGAAGTCACTTGGTCTGTTCAGCCTGGAGAAGAGGAGACTGAGGGGAGACCTCATCGCGGTCTACAGCTTCCTCACAAGGGAAGGAGGAGGGGCAGGTGATGATCTCTTCTCCTTGATGACCAATGATAGAACCCAAGGGAATGGCAGGAAGATATGCCAGGGGAGGTTTAGGTTGGACGTTAGGAAAAGGTTCTTCACCCAAAGGGTAGTGGAGCGCTGGAACAAGCTCCCCTGGGAGGCAGTCATGGCGCCAAGCCTCACAACATTCAAGAAGCAATTGGACAACGCCCTCAGACATATGGTGTGACTTTTGGGGTTGTCCTATGCAGGGACAGGAGTTGAACTCGATGATCCTTGTGGGTCCCTTCCAACTCAGGATATTCTATGATTCTATGATTCTATGATTCTATGATTCTATGATTCAAAGTTAGATCAGCTCTCTCAAGTTGCACTTGAACTAGGAAAGAAGCCAGAGAACATAGAGTATGGTTTCTTCTTCCTTGGACTGCCCTAAAAGTAAGCAACAGTATTGAAGAAAGAAACTATGTTTTGTGATGGTCTCATGTTGCCACCAAAAGAAGTCCCCCCACTCTTTTTCCTTGTCCCAGCTTCTTTTTTTGCTCTGAGTTGTTCCTTTGCATTGCTTTTGGAGATGCCTCTCTGGTCAGCCTTATCAACTGGTTGCGTTCCATGCCCCTGAGACCAAACTAAAATTACAGAGCTTGTGGGGGCGGGGGGGGAATTAACATCCCTTTTCATAAGCTATTTTGGTTATAGCCATATTTCATTATTCCATTTCAATGAATAATTACCAAAGTTTAATCAGCCTTTCTTGCGACCAGTGTGCAAGGTGCAAAACTTTCTCCTTTTATTTCTTTTATATTCTCAGTATAAAGGCACAGGAACCCACCAAATACCCAAAATGGAGCTTTTTATCTAACACAAAAGCTCAGAAAGCATTCTCAGTAATTACTGATTTCATAAATTGCCCAAGATCCCTGTTAAAAGATCAGCTATTTTAGTTTTCCAGCATGATCTTTTTCTTTCCCTTTTCTATACCTTTCTCTCAGATAACCCATATGTCCTTAAATTTTGTAGCTACCCTAATTGTTTAACCTGACCTTCAATCGACTCACCAGATCTAATTTGCAATGCTGGTATGCTTAGAAGTCCCCAAAAAGCAAGAAAACCATCTTTGTTCGTATGCCTTGATGACTATGAATTATGCTGTGACTTTGCTTCAGAATTTGTCTTTTAAATCAGACATAAGAATATTACCTTTTCATGGTAATTATCCTTCTGATAAAAGCGAATTTGCAAAGTTCTTAAGAAAAATTACACTATTCTAATATTCTATTGGAACATGTAGAAAAACATGTTCATTAGTTTAACTGAACTGAACCATTTCACTTCAATGAGATATTAAACCAGTTATGGTACCACGACATCTCTCGTTATTCACACACATGAGGTCCCCAATCTCTCGCATCAGTGAGCCTGACAAAAACACACATTGTGCAGTGTGGTACTGTGTTCTCCCTGCACACACTCTGTGGCGTTTCATGGAAGCACCACAGGAGATGGAGACTGTAGATCCAGCTATTCCCGCAGCACTACAGTTTAATGTCAAACAGAATGATTCCATTAAAAAAGTACAAACATTTCCACATGGGGGGGAGGAATTTTTTCCATTTCTCAAAGAGCAGGAATTCCAAATTTCACTCATCATATATCCCATGAGTCTCATACAAAAAGTCTAATATATGGACACCTGTGACACCTCTTTAGAGTGTACAACTCTATATATTATGTGATGAATTTGAGGGTGCTGGAATACCTGTGGATTATGCATGTAATATCCTAACTTAACTTTGTCATGGTTGTAAAATAAAAGGTTGGTTTATGAGAATACAAAAGCTTTCAACTGAGGTATTTTTTTTCTCAGGAAAAAAAGGACCATGAGGAGAGAAGGCTTTCTGCTGGCTTTTGTTTTTTAAAGGTGCTGGTGGCTATGGAAGAATTTTACTGAAAAAAAAGAAATAAAGGAAAATACTCTCCAAAGAAGCACCAGGCAAAGGTTAGTGAAGTGGGACCCTGAGAAAAAAGCTTAAAGAAAAATAAATGTTGTCATAGAATAATAACAAAAGAGGCTTGAAACTGTGAGCAGAGATGCAGGGTCTTGTTTTTCCCATTTTCATAAAAAATGAAATGTGTATATTCTATGGAAAAGAAAAATGAGGATATGAAGTAAACTCAGGCTTATCATCCCCTTCGAAGCCATGTTTTCGCTCAAACTGGAACCGAAACAGGTTCCAAGCATTACTGTGAAGACTTTGTTGAACACTCCCATCCTCCCAAAATATTCTGGCTTGCAGTTCAGAAGAGTGAATTGACCAAGTGCTGACATGTTTGCAGAGGGATCTCTTCAGCTCTGAGCCTGTCTGCATCCTTTGGGATCTCCCTGCCCTAATTTCTATCTTTCACCACATGCATGGTCAAAATCTCCAGCAAAGCCAACACTTATGCACTATTTTTGCTGTTCATTACAGTTCTGCAAACATTAGCAAAGAAGTCAGATCTGTATTAAAGATTAGGTTTTACTGCTTCTGGCAAGAGGCGTCTTTGATTCCTATTCTCCTGTAGGGGACACCTGTGCCTAGCTACTGCCACAAAGCCAAGCCCTTTCCTTACTCTGGTAGCCCCCAGCAATCTCATGTGACTTAGCCTCACTGGCTGAACATGAGTGCACGCATGTATTAACGTCCCTCTGTGCATGTGTGTGTTCAGGGGAGAATTTAGTGGAGGGGACAGGCAGAAAGGTCTAAGAAGTTTTTAATCTTGTTTCCCAGAGCTGTGGAGCTATTCTTATTCCAAGTGCAACATTGTACTATGCTTCCCTTCAGCTACCACAACATTGTATGCCAACCTCAGGGAGCTGCAAAGAGACTGTGATTCTGCATTGGTGAGAAACATTGCCCATTCCTGAGTGGGGATGAAGAACCCCTCCTTGGCTGAAGCCTGAGCAGCATGCTTGACGATACCACATGGCCCTTTTGAAATCAAAATATTGTAATTTCCAACATGAAACAAGCTCTGGACTGAGGGACTGGTTGAAAAAAATAGTGTTGGCTTGAATTCTAATGAAAACAGCATCATTTTCAAAGTCACCTGAACCAGACTGAAAAAAAAAATGCTTTATTTCCCAAAACAGAAATAACTTCATTACTAATTTATCTCCCTAGCTGGAGCAACCACAAGTAATGCAGATTTTTGGTTAATCACTTGATAAGAAAATCAGAAAAACCCATGCTTCATCAGCAGATGATAAATAATATAAGAATACAAGTTCCTGTATCTAGCCATGTCTAAGGAATTTGGGAATGGAGAGCAAACCCTCTAAAACACTACTTTCAATACTTGAGCAAGCCATTATTATGAACATGTTTTATTTATTATTACTTAAAACATGACCAAGTTGTTTTTCGTTGCACATTAAGTAATGTAGAAAATTTGCATGGCAATTTCAAAGCTCTCTTTCAAAATCACACTGCTACATTTTTAATGTGGGTGGATTAACTCTTCGTTCTATAAGTATTGCTGGATATTTCTTGTTCTGAATATATACGCTTCTTCCCAACTGAAGTCAATGCATTAGTCAGGTTATCACCACCATAAACAAATGTAATCTATTTCATCCATTGATTAAACCAGCAGAGTCTGAAGGAACATTTCACCATTCAGGAAACCAAATGGGTATTTATAACTTCCATTCATGCTCTTTTTGCATATAGATTGTGAAATTGTAGAGGAGGCATTTTGGTTTCTGAGCTAATGTGTTCAAACAGAAGGATCAGTCAATTTTGCAAAAGCAGCTTATTGCAAAATTTAAATAAATGTTGCGAAGTCGAAGACTAAATCTCCCAGTAAGATGTTGTACATTTTAACATGAACATTGCACAAGTTCCAGACTGAAACTCGAAACACACTTGCTTTAAAGAACATTTTGTTTTATCTTCCTTTCCAAATTTTCATAGATGAGACAAGGACAACCTCTCTGGGCAACCTCTGTCAGTGCTCAGTCACCCTCATAGTTAAAAATTGTTTCCCGATGTTCAGATGGAGCCCCCTGTGTTTCTGTTCATGTCCATTGCCTCTGGTCCTGTCACTGGGCACCACTAAAAAGAGCCTGGTTCTGTCTTCACTGCCCATCAGCAGGTACTTATATACGTTGATAAGATCCTCTGAGCCTTGTTTCCTCCAGGCTGAACAACCCCAGCTCTCTCAGCTCCTCCTCCCAGGCCAGAGGCTTCAACTTAATCAACTTTGTGGCCCTTCACTGGACTCTCTCCAGTATGGCCATGCCTTTCTTATATGTCTTGTCAGTGTATCATGTTCACAGCTGTGTTCTCCATTTACTACATAAGGACTTTTGGGCACTCAAAGTAGTGAAGGAATCACTAACTAAAAAGAAAACACAAACCTACAGTTGAAAAAAAAGGGTTAAATATTCCTAATAGGGCTACTCTCAATTCTGCATAATTCTAGCCTTTAGTTATGTTTACTTACTTGAACAGAAAACATTATCATCTCAACAAACTATATTAACATTTTATTTTTGTGAAGCCCATGCTCTTTAAAATTTAGGTATTATAGTATGCTGTCAAACCTTCATGAAATACATGTTTGTGTGGAGAGAGGAGAGCTAGTCCTTTGTTTTTTATGCTTCCAAAGCAAAGCAAATGTGCATTTATAATATAAGAATATTTAAAAAAAAATCTTGCAACTTTTTGTATGTATTTTGCTAGTGAAATATAGTATGATTTTTTTTGTAAGAAAAATACATGTAAAGACTGCACTGAATTTATTTGTACTATATCAGACAGATACTGCATTAGATACATAGACAAAAAACTAAAAGTTTGTTAACCATACTATCTACAATTATATTATATCTAGTACTAAATCCCATCTATGACACTTTTCTACTGAGGGATGGGAACTTTCAAAAGAAGGATTTTTCTTTTTTAATTATGAACTATTTCAAGACAATTTGGAAACACAATTTTTCATGTGAGATTTCCAGAAGATGTATCACAGATGATCAGAGCAAGTGCATTCTTCAATAAATCACTGTTATTCACACGCAGAAATCCAGTAGGTCTTGTCACACAATTAGGCACCTAATTGTGTTGAAAAAAAAAAAAAAAACCAAACAAATGAATGCTTAAATAAATAACTGCAGTAGAATTGCCCACTCATTTCTTGTCTTCATTCAATTTTTCATAGTATATTCTTGCCTATACTAGCTATAAATATATATATATATATACAACTGACACATGCTTGATATATATGCAACTGACACATGCTTAATATTTCAGTTTAGATCAGTAATTATTGTTTTAGTGTCAGCAACATATACAGTATTTCTCTGAGTTCAGACATTAAATGATTTGCCAGAGTATTTGACCTGTTAAATCTGGTTCATTCTGTTGACTGGTATTGATTCTGACCAAAGCAGCTAGCATTGCATTTTTCAAAACCTAGACTCCATAAATTCACAACTACACCATTGAGCTGACAAACCAGAAGCCATACAATACATTTACATTCACAGCTGGCATGCCTTCTCTGATCTCTTTCCCCCAGACATGAGACTGTAATATGATTTATTCTACTCTATTATTGCTTTCTATGTCCCAGTCCATGTTTGTGTTTAGGGACGCATGATGAATCAACTGCCAGGGGCCAGCACACTGCAAAAGTGAGAATATGAAGACATGATGAAGTGAAAATGTGATTACAGTTCCAAACCTGCCCCAAAAGAAAGTCCCCATCACCACAACTTGCACACTACAATTCAGAAGACTAATATGAACCAAGAGTGAAAAGTCAACCCAAAATTTTAAACAGACTATTGACATAAAATCACAGGGTACCTGTCAAAAAATGAGCCAAAATGAGAGGGAAAAGTAAAAATCCCGAGTCTTACTATGTAAGCTGAAAAAGACTAGCCTGTAATTCACCTAAT
The DNA here is from genome assembly GCF_047370975.1 of Nipponia nippon. Classification (NCBI taxonomy): domain Eukaryota; kingdom Metazoa; phylum Chordata; class Aves; order Pelecaniformes; family Threskiornithidae; genus Nipponia; species Nipponia nippon. Next base: position 22,383,668 of record NW_028262347.1, read on the forward strand.
TTATCACGCAGATTTCATCAGCTTGGACAGAACTGTTATTGCAACATTTGCGTTTCCATGGACTGCCTGCTAGAGCAGCCGTGAAACAAAAATTTAGAAACACAGTTATGATAATGTACTTCTCCTTAGACTGTTCAGCCTACTGGAGTTCTTGTTGCCTGACCCACTGCTGGCAATCGGATGCCCCTGGAGCCGCAGCCACATGCTGCAGCATCACCCTGCAGCTTCTCCTTGCTGTGCAGGGGGGAGTCAGCCAAGGTGAAATAACTGAATGCTGTTGATAGCAGGAGATGTATTGTGAACACTAAAGGCAGCACTGCTGCCTGCAACATGTTGCCATCATTACCACCCTTTATTAAGAAAAAGGAGAACCTTTCACCATAATGCTGAAATATTTCCTGGAGCATGAGGCTTTGCTGGAAGGCATCATATCCAAGTACAGCTCTGCCTCTGCATCACTGGGCTTCTGAACCTCGATGGGATTTCAGTGATAATCACTTTTGACTGAAGGCGGGACAAGACTAAACAGGGCAAAAGCTCACCAGATGCAAACTGTAGCAGCCCTTATAATGAAGGAGGACAGCTCAAGAAGCTCCTCTCTATTAACTGGTTGAGTCCACCAAGCAGTTCCTGCTTATCAGCCGATAAAAGTAAGTCATAGTGCACTCTGTGGACAAGAGCCAAGGACAGATGCCAGCAAGTAAGCTGAGATTAATCACCCCATGTAAAAATTGAGTGAGTTGTTCTCTTCTAATTATAAAGGTGAGCTATCTAATTTTTGCAAGACAAGATAGGGACAGAGGAATCCCAACCACAGTACATGTGAGCAGAGCACCATCCCTACTGGACAAACCACTTGGAAGTACAGGCTCAGAAACACTGTTCTGTACTCAGTGCATCTGATCCTTAGCTTTATCCAAAGAGCTGAAGGGCTTGTAGGTGTCTCAGGACACCAGAATAGTGAACATATGTTTCCCACACGTGTCCCTGAGACAGCAGCCGCTGCCTGCATTGTGAAGTACATAATGAAGCAGATCCGGGCCAAGATAATTTCTGCATCTGGATGTGATGCGATAGTGAAGGCAAGCCAGCCTTTAGACAAGTCACTCAAAAGCTACCTATTTTTCACTATAATATCACGGGGACATGTGGCAGATCCCTGCCTGTCTCACACTCAAATGGGGGCAGAGAGATTAGGGAAGGACTCTCATATCTGCTGGGCATTTTTGTTCCCCGAACTTCGTTACTGCTCCATCAGGCACTTCTGCTCTCTCTCCCATCTATCGTCAATTTTTAATCTGACTTTTTGCGTGGCTGATGCAGGTGCTACACACATCTGCATCGGGTACTTCAAGGAATATGTTTCCCCAACACCACAAGGCTAGTAGTGTTGGTGTAATGACTGCACTTTTCCCCTTTGGCAAAATTGAGTACTCTCTCATTGTCCCAGCATTGTATTTCTTCAAAAGCAGCACTAACTTCCCACTTATTTTTTAAATGAAATTGTTTCTAAAGTTGTCCTAAAAGTTTCCAATGAAGCTTTTTTCAGAAAAATAGGCCATTTCATCTCTAAAATTCCTTTGGCTGAAACTCCAAATCTCTGGAAAAGACTGAAGAAAAGTATCTAAGGAATTTATAAACCTCTAAACTTTTCAAAAAGAAAAAAAGTTATTTTCTGGTCAGCTCTGTTTACACCTTATCATGTCAGGTTTCATGAAAAATAAAGTTATTTTTCAATAAAGAACATTTACCTCAAGTTGATATCAAACAATTCTCGAACAATTGAAACAAGAAATGCTTATATAAGTAGAGATCATCTTAAATATTTATATAGTACTCCACATTAAAGTTTTTTATATTAATGTGTCTAGCAATAGAGGGAGAAAGCAGAAGTGATGGAAGACAGAAAACTGAGAGAATAGGGTATGTTCTGGTCTGCTATGGGACTTATATTATGGTTTGTGAGTAAAGCAGTGTTACTTTTCCATGGCATATGACTTCCACAGTTTGGACCAAACAGCAATAATGAAAATGAAGAAAAGAACAGAACATATATAAAAACACACTTATTAAAATAAAAGCAGCATTCCTACAATTGACAGATGTGGAAAAATCCTGAGTTAGACCCTAATATGGTCCAGTTGATTTTTTGCACTGAATCAAATGACATAGTTCCTAACAGCACAGAAACTGTCCCATGAACACACAAGTGTGTGCCTGTATGCATTTATAATGTATGCAATATTATGCACATAATATTACTAATACTATATGTGAAGAGTATTTTCAGCCCAAATGCCATTTTCTGTTGATCTGTAAGGTGATTTTAGTCCTTGGAGCCTCTAGATGAGAAAAAAAAAAAAAGGTGCAAAGATCTTTTAAAGCAAGCAAATGTGGTACCTTTGACTACAATTGGAAAGCATATTCTGAACCAAAAATTTAAGACATTTGACCAGTTCAGGATAACCCCATCTAAAAAATTGTGCCTTGGACAAAACAGTTGTCTCCTTTCCTGTCTTCTTTTTTCTTCTTCCTTCTCCAAGGGGGAGTGGATGACCCTGAGGAGCCAGTGACAGATTACATGCATGTGCTTATCATATTTTTGTTATCATGTAAATACAGTGTATACATAATTTCTGATGAGCTCAAGCATTTGGTTATTAATTTTTATCTAACAGGCCTAGTTTTATTATTTCAACCATTAAAACTTACAGGAGAACATTTGCACTCTAAAATCATCTATTAAATAACTTACAACCATGGCAAAGGCTTGCCTTGGGTTTAATCACTTTTGGTAGGCACCAGCACAAAGATTTACAGATGTAAACCCTAAGGTCTCTTGTTCAGTTGCAGAGTAAATCCACTAAAGTTTGAATGGCTAGTAAATATTTAATGAAACAATAAGCTCCTTGAATTTTTTTAATGTAATATTTCTTTTCATCTGTTGTGCCTCAAGAAGAATTTCATACATCAAAATGCATGAAGTAACTTAAAGCAATTTTCAAGTGTCACATTGATTTAAAATATTTCCTCTCACAAGATTCATTCTTCAAATTGTGTCATGATTAAGCAATAATTGGAAGATTCTCTTCACTTCCCTAATTCTGCCTTTTAACACTAAGATATGTGATGATCTGTATACAAAGGATTAAAATCCTTTGTAGTATATCCTTTTGTGAAATTAATCACTGATAAAGAATATGCATAATGAAATTCCTGATTTAGCAGAAGCTAAAATTACTAAGGGAAAAATAGGATAGAAGGGCGTCTTGAAACCACTACCCTTGATATACAATTGTAAGTCAATTGGCATTTCTGTCTTCCTTATTCTACAATTTCATATTATTAAATGGTGATACAGTAAGCCCTCGCAGTAACAGAGAATGAGCTAAAAGCTCATTTAAGTAAGGACTTTAAGGAAAAAAAGTTTTGACCAAGACATACTTATTAGTAAGCTCTCCTTGCATTTGACTTCTAGTTTTCTTTGCTCATAATTGCCCTTTTACTTAGATAATTTTCTCTGTCGAGAAAAGAAGCAAAAATTAAGTATACTCTGAGAAAAGGCTAAAGCTTTATTTTATCTGGAACTAAACTTATTTAAATTTTCAGTGGATATGGTTTCCCCCATGGGTTTAAAAGTGCAGTTCTTCAATGTAGAGGTGTTTTCTTTTAAAAACTGTTGGAGAAAATCCTAATGGTATATGTTAAGACCACCTGTGCCTACAGTAAATTCCACAAAGTTTAGGGAAAATTGATGAACCCGCTTTGCTGCTCCCATCTCTCACTTCAGTGACATCATATATAATGTCAGGCTTAATCAAGGACTCTAGCTCTAGGACACACGGCAAGAGATTATCCGTCCTCTCTTCAAATACTATAAAGGATTTCTACACAGCAAACAAACAAAAAGTGAATATATATCTAAGCATGAACTTTTTGGCCTATCTTTATAAATAGCCAGTCTCAGTCAGCCCGAGTTCAGAAATGCTTATACAGTCATGGCTAAGGAGCTGAACTGAAACTATAATGAGTGATCTCCAACAAGACACCTTAGGGACATGGTTTCTGCATCCTGCCTAAGCAGCCTGGAGCACAGGTAAAGCTCACTGATGTCTCCTTGCACCCATTCTTACATCCCTAATGAAAATGATAACAAAAGCAAGCTAGCCCAAAAATCACAAGACAGAAAAATGCATTTTTGTATGCTTTTGCTGGCTTTCTGTAACTGCAACAGACAAAACAATCACGAAGCCAGCATAGCTGATCAGAAGAACATTCTCTGTTTGGAGGAATCAGAATATGCAATATCACAGGCATGACTGCCATATTACTTCTCTACCTTGCCATAAAGACTGAGACCATAAAGAGAAAAAAGGAGTCATGGCCAAAGTATCAAAATACTGCCATAGTTCTAGTACGACACAGTTCTGCTGCTTTATGCCAAAGACCAAAGTGTAATAATTTAATTTTTTAACTGACCCTCTTCTTTTCTCCACACACCCTTGAACTACAGCAAACGCAGCTCAGACATCATTCTGAGATAGACTGACAGGAATATGCTCATGAAAAATATACACTAGGAGAAAAAAATGCTACTCAAAAGTGTAAGTGCTATCACTGGGATAGTCCCTCCAAAAAACTGATGCATCTGCTGGCAGTGTCAGTCTTACCCCAGTGATTAAAAATGCAATCTTACATCTTCTCCCTATTCTTCTCACTTAAGTGCCTAGATAGCTGAAATTAATTTAGTCCCAAGTGGTTCATGAATCCTGAAGAAGAGAAATGAATGTTGCACACCCCTTAACAGTAGGATTTTGAGCTTTACAGTGATGTGCAGCTGGTTTGGTCTAAGTGCTTTTGTTTCCTGTCTCTGATATTGTATGAGATATAACTAACCTTAAAAAAATACTTTTAGATTTCACACCCAGTCTGTCTCACACATTGTATTTGCATCCTGGTGTGTGACCACTCAGGCTAACCTACTGGGGTGGTCACTATCTCACAATGATCTCCATATTTCAGTTTTCAAGAGGATTGGTATGCTCTTCATTAGCCAAGGTCAAATAGGACTAATGCTTGGAAGATTTGTACTTCATTAGCATTATCTTTATTGCCATTATTTCACAAGCTAACAAAACAAAAAGGAAATATTCCCCAGTTAGTCCCAAACATTCCTACCCTTCTCATTAGTATTAGCATAACCCTTTTCTCTAGGGCAGCTCACAGCTCAGTTCTTGAAGAAAAGGCTGACAGCAGCAAAATTATGGTACCAAGAGGGACAGGCAGAAAACACTCTCCTGATTTATAATCAGATTCCCTTATTGTAACAAGCACTTCCTCACTGCGGGGCTACTTAGATCAGCTCATGTAATTTGTCACCTACTAGAAACTCCTTCTCATTCTAGCTGACAAAGAAGGGCGTGTTTGTTCCCTATACTTAGTTAAGACTTTTAACCACCAAATGCTGTGCAGGATCTTTGGAGTGGTATTTTAATTCAGCTCTTAATAAAAAAGAAATACCATTCTGGACACCAGTGAACTCTGCAAGAATGACCTGTTTTGCCCCTCTGAATGACAGACAAGGAAGAAGAATGGTTTCAGGATAGATGTGATATGGGGTCTCAGGTGATCTGGATTCTCGGTATAAATTATTATATTATAAATATATCATTATTATTATATATAATATATTTTACTAGATATGTATCATATATTATATATTATGTATTATATTTTATATATTATACATTGTATACTATACATTACATACTATATATTATATTATATTTATAGTATTAATTATTGTATAAAATATTCTTCCCATATAAGCCTTGGTGACCTTTGCAATTCACTCATGTCTAAATGCATCCGAGAGATAAATCTGAAGCATGTCCAGTTTTGGAGTAGACAAACCTAGAAGTAAGGCATCTCAGCTGAGGAGGATTTTCTACAGAAGTGGAGATGGACATACCCTCTTGGCCGTCAGTGGTCCTTCTATGGAGCATCAGAGTATTTAGGCACAGTTTCCTTTGATTTTTAGATTCTCATAAGTGGAACCTAGCTGTCTAGATCAAAAAGACATACATACAGGCACAAGTACAAATACATAATACCTAATGTTACGCTTGGGGAGTGTTCAGATAATGGAAATATCGTCAGACATTTAGCTACAATTAGTTGAAGCCAAACAGGGTTTTTTTGGTAAAGTCAGGCACAAGACTGAGACTTACCTCACTGCATTAATCAGTAAAAGAGTCACCCCCAGAGGGTGATTCATCTGACTTAATTTAGGATAAGATGTTGTAGCATAAGATAGATCACTGTCTTTAAGTGTTTATTTCATTGACTGTGAAAGGAGCTTAATGACTTGCCTCCACATTTTAGATGTCCCTGACAGAAGACAGAAACCCCCATCTTTGGCACCAACAAGGGTTTTCATATCACCAGACTTCAGATGCCTAAGGATCTAATTTCTTCAGGTATCTCTATGGAGAGAGAAGAAAATGCAGAACACCTATTTTAAATGACAGCTTTGCACACTTTGTTGCTTCTTTTTGATCCTTATTTCTAAGTATAAATTGAAATAATCTCAGGGCAGTGTTCTGTGGGCAAACGTTTGTGAGAGACAGTCTTATAGTATAGTGTATGTATTTAATAAGACTTCTCTGTCAGGAAAAAAATCCTCAGTGCAGCAAGACTCCAGATCAGCAGTCTCCTTAAATACGATATCTCAGAAACCCAAGTGCGTAAACCCACTGCTCTTCTGCCAAGCCCGCAGCACACATTTTAATCTCACCGATGAGAAAAACACAGGAGCTCCTTCAGACACCATTTACACATAACCAGTACTGTGACACCTGCTCTTAAAGTGAGAGGTGATCTACTTATTTCACATCCTGTTTCACTAAGAAAGACTGCTGAGGATAAAATCATATCCCGCTGGCTAACCCCCTGATGCCAATGACCATAGAAGGTTCATGAGTGCAGTGGAGGTTTCACTGAACTAGGGACAAGGGGGCTCTACTCAGTAATGACCACAGATCTGAGGGATAACAGCCCTGCGATAACCTCCTTCTCCTAATGCTCAGCTCAGCTGGGCCATCAGGAGCCTTTCAGCTCCACGGCGAACCTTTCTACTCCACGGAGCACACACGGCTGCAGGGTTTTGGCTTGTTGTGTAATTCTCTTGCTGTCACACATAAATAAATGGGCAAATGTTATTAATAAAGGTCAACTGGAATGCAAAGCTGTAGCTGTCTAGCCAGGGATTTATAAAAGCCTTCTCCCATTTACCCTCCAGGATTTTTTTTTCTGAGAGGGCTCGACATATTAAGTGACTTCTGAGTAGATTCAACCATAATGTGGGGCAGATGAATCTGTCGTTTTACCTTCATCATCATTTGGAAGAATCCAAGTTACCAAAGGCAGAAGATACTAAAGATATCTTTACTATTTTATATATAATCTTTACATTTCATAGCATAATAGGTGGCCTGAAAGGAAAGCAAGGAGCCTATGGCTGATGTGACTAACTGACACAGTTACCACATTCCTTTCATAATCTGCAAATAGATGCTGCTTGTAAAAAACGGACTACCAGAAGTCAAAGGAGGGCATGACAAAATTCAGTGAAGCCAGAATTTCACAATTACATTTGCTTTTTTTGTTTATTTGTTGTTGTTCTTTCTATCTTGACTGACTTAAGGTCACCTAACTGACTGGTAATTTGACTATAGAGCTGATTGAAATAACTGTTATTTGACCCTCCTCCCAACCCCTTCAAGAAACACTCAGAAATGGCAGTCTTTCCTTGCAGCTACAAATATCGTATTAATCCACCCAGGAGAAATGGTTTATACAGCACTGACAGTCTGTCATGTCCTTATCTGACCTCATCAACTGCTGTTGTAGGGGACTGCCAGAGGAATCAGTCAGTGCCTCTCTGATTGATTACAGTATTGATTTTTTTCTTCTTCTTCTACTTAAAAAAAAGTAAAAACCCAAGACCAAATGATCCATCTTACCAACTATGAAACCATTTCAGAAGTTTGTAAAGAAAAAGCTGTGATCCCTTGACAAAAATATGCAGCTCTAGAGTGCCAAAGATTGAACAGGTATTTGGAGTCGTTGCCTCACTTTAGATGTTGGCCTCCTTTAGTCTTCTATAGCCTACTCCACTCCACTGAAAATACTCAATAGTTCTTTCTTCCAGTAGCATATGTTAGACACTTTTTGAAATTGGTGTATTATATACTGAGAATAAGCAAAGCAGATTGTAAACCTAGAAAAAGAAATATGACACTTTTCATGCCCATAGTATAGGGATATTAAAACCATTCTTGAATGTGAAGAACCAACAAAAAACAGTTTATTTTCTACTCCAGTAATAAGACTGATTTTTTCCACAGTATACTTTTTTCATATTAGAGAAGTTTCCTAAAGCTTGGTAATCATTTTCCTCTATCAAAAGTTCTGCAGCTCTTATGTGCACCCTATTTGTATATCACATAATTAGAACCATGCAAGACATTGAAGTGAGGCCATTAGTATAAGCTTAAAAGATGCCTGCATAGATTCCCCGGGCCTCTCATTCTCATTTGAGCAGAAAGGATGCAAGTAGCAATCCATCATTTAGGATTTCCATTTGAAAGCTGTTCTAACTTGATTGTTTTTATTTAAGAACTATACTGCTTGGCACAGCGCCACTGACACTGGGAAGACTAACAATTAAACAGAAGTGCAAAGTAGCATGGTAAGTGGTACTTTTCAGTGTTACGATAGGATTTAAAAATAATAGTTCAGGATATCTTATTAGCTAAACAAAAAACCTGCAGGTTCAACACAATGCATGAAGGACAAAAGCACATCTTAATTCAGAATGCCTTAGCTGTAATGGAACAAAAGACTTGTATGATTATACCTGAAAATAATTTTCTAAATGTTTTTTTATTAAAAATTATTTAAATACTAAGAAGGATTCAAAGAAAGAGGATGCTGGTATGTGTTAAGGAATTTTTTTCTTTTAGATTAGATCAGTGACCTTATTAAAATTCAGTAAACATTAATGTGTTATTCCAGGTATTTTGATTTGATATTTTGCACTATGAGTCACACACTTCATAGGTTCCTATTAAAGCATATTCTACCTTTTGCATTAATGTGAGAATGAAAAGTGATTATTTTAAATTATTAGAGCTATTTTGCATATAGGTAACTATGTGGGACTTTCTGGTAAATAAAAAGAAATGTTGCATTTAAATTTGAAGGCATCAGAATAGTGAATTTCATAGTAGTGTGGAAACATACACATTAATTAAGAATAAAAAAGGTTGTTTTATATTCCTGAGCTACACTAAAAGAATGGACAAAATAAAAAGACATAAACATTTCTGGATGATTTTGTAATCTGTATTGCTAGTCCTAAAAAAAAATCCCAAACAACCACAAACTCTCCCCTTCCCCAGAAGAGCTAAAAAAAAACTGAATGCACATAACATCAGTTTAAGAAACCAGAGATTGTATAAGTATGCCAAAAGCAATGTCTGTAAGTTGTACCCTTTGATATGATGCCATTCTATCACTTCCAAGGAGCTGAAAGATTTTAAAATGCAGAGTTTAAAAATGTTTATTCTTTGATGATGCAGCTTAAATTAATTTTGCAACAGGATTTCAATAAAAAAAAGAAAGCTTTAATTGTGTCCAAACCATGGAATATGACAACATAAGCATTCTTCTCCAAAATATGAACATTAATCAATTCAAGACGCGATTTTTTAAAAAGGCAGATGATCATCTGTCCTCATTGGTATTAATGATGCTTTCTTATTAAACTGGCAGTTGTGTCAAATATGGCAGATTAAACCTATTGACAAAATGGATGCTTGTAGTTTTCAGCCAGGGATCAATATTGATTTTACCCTTGAAGTCTTAAAAGCTTGTGATAAACAATCCACGTCATTCAGAAAAATAAAAAGGATCGTCTCCAAAATACTTGGTTTTGTTGACATATATGCTAGCACTTTTTAGTACCACACAGTTAATTTTCCCAGAAGATATATATCCCAGAAGAAACTCTATAAAATATGGGAAAACCATAGCAGTCACACATAGCAGTTGTAAAAACATGACACGCAAAGAAAATAAAAATGCCCCTGCCATCTTGAATTATACTGAAATGTAAAACATTAGTCATATAACTAGACTCAATGAATCTAAGATAATACAGAGCACTGTCATGACAGCTGATATTTATCTTGCTGGGCCCGGATCAAGGCTCCAAACAGCATAGCTGATTTGAGGATTTTGGGGTGATCTGGGAAGCCACTTGTTTCTACCATTTTTTCTTCATATAAATGGCTTTTTTGAAACCAGCACACGAAGTTGTTACAAAGGAATGAAAGAATGATGTCTGCGTAATATAAGCCCTCAGGTTAATTAAGATATAGGTAACTGGGTGACATATAACCTCATTCTCAAAGGAAGACATTTAAATATTCTCCTGGAGAAGCAGACTGCTCATGGCTTGGGTAACTGCACTCTGCGCTGGGTTAAAAACTGGCTGGACAGCCAAGCCCAGAGAGTGGTGGTTAACGGAGTCAAATCCAGTTGGCGGCCAGTCACAAGTGGTGTTCCCCAGGGCTCAGTATTGGGGCCGGTCCTGTTCAATATCTTCACTGATGATCTGGATGAGGGGATTGAGTGCACCCTCAGTAAGTTTGCAGATGACACCAAGTTGGGCGGGAGTGTCGCTCTGCTGGAGGGTAGGAAGGTTCTACAGAGGGACCCGGACAGGCTGGATCCTTGGGCCAGGGCCAACTGTATGAGATTCAACAAGGCTGAGTGCCGGGCCCTGCACTTGTGTCACAACAACCCCATGCAACGCTACAGGCTCGGGGAGGAGTGGCTGGAGAGCTGCCTGGCTGAAAAGGACCTGGGGGTGTTGGTTGACAGCCGCCTGAACATGAGCCAGCAGTGTGCCCAGGTGGCCAAGAAGGCCAATGGCACCCTGGCTTGTATCAGGAATAGTGTGGCCAGCAGGACCAGGGAGGTGATAGTGCCCCTGTACTCGGCACTGGTGAGGCCACACCTCGAGTACTGGGTTCAGTTTTGGGCCCCTCACTACAAGAAGGACATCGAGGTGCTGGGGTGTGTCCAAAGAAGGGCAACGAAGCTGGTGAAGGGTCTAGAGCACAAGTCTTACGAGGAGCGGCTGAGGGAGCTGGGGTTGTTTAGCCTGGAGAAGAGGAGGCTGAGGGGAGACCTTCTTGCTCTCTACAACTACCTGAAAGGAGGTTGTAGTGAGGTGGGGGTCGGTCTCTTCTCCCTAGTAACAAGTGGTAACGAGAGGAAATGGCCTCAAGCTGCGCCAGGGGAAGTTTAGGTTGGATAGTGGGAAAAACTTCTTCACCAAAAGGGTAGTCAGGCACTGGAACAGGCTGCCCAGGGAAGTGGTTGAGTCTCCATCCCTGGAGGTATTTAAAAGACGGGTAGACGTGGTGCTCGAGGACATGGTTTAGTGGTGGACTTGGCAGTGCTAGGTTAACGGTTGGCCTCAATGATCTTAAGGGTCTTTTCCAACCTTAACGATTCTATGATTCTACCTAGGTTTATAAAGGACACTACCCACGTCTTGGTGGCAAAAATGGAGCTATCTGTTTCTTTTGTTCAGACATCATTTGTCTCTTATTCATACTTTTAAGGCTACATTTGTAAGGGAGAGAGCTAAAAATAGGCTACTTAGTTAAAAATAGAAATGTAGCTTATATTTTTTTGCTGTTTAAATTCCTCTTGTGGACAGAAAGCTGAGCTTGAGCCAGCAGTGTCCTGGCAGCAAAGAGGGCCAACAGCCTCCTGGGCTGCATTAACAGAAGCAGAGCCAGTTCATCAAGCGAAGGGATTATCCCCCTCTACTCAGCACTCAAGTTTTACAGACCACCGCTAAAACTGTGCCCAGTTTTAGTCACCCAGTACAAGGCAACACATCAATAGACTGGATCAGGTTCAGCATAGGGCTGCCATGATGGCTGGGAGATGGGCTTGTTCAGGCTGGAGCAGACAGCTTTGGGGGGACCAAACACCCTCAGCACCCACAGGGAGGTTGTAGGAAGGCAGACCAGTATCTTCAGTGGGACATGGTGGGCAGAGAAAAGACAATGTGCATAAGCTGAAACAAGAGAGGTTTGGACTGGATAATTTTTTTCCTCATGAGGATAGTTAAGCCTTGGAAGAAATTGCCCACAGAGGCTGTACAGTCTCTCTCCATCTTTGGGGAATTTCAAGACCTGACTGGATAATGCCCTGAACCACCTGGGTCTAATATCAAACTGACTCCTCCTGAGGTCCTGTCCAACCTGAACTATCCCATGATCCTACCATCCTCTTGATCAAGAAGGGCAGCAATGATTTTCAGGCCTGAGCCCAGAACAGTCCCTCCAGTGGGTGCTACACTTCTGAGGCTATCCTCTGTCACTGGTCAGATCTCACATGTCTACCTCAAAATACACACAATCACTCCCTTCCTCATATCCCCACACAAAGGGGCATATGGCTTACACATTCCTGCAGTGCCAGGCTGTGCGCTGGAGCCTCAGTCCCACCCTGCAGCTGGTGGGGCAATGCCATCAGCAGAAAGTGCCGTGCAGGATGCCAGGGCTGGAGCACTACTATGATTCTGGGCTGAAGAGGCAAACCCTATGGTTTCAAATTGATGTGTCAAGGGTCCTGTTGCCTTAGCCTCGATTTTTTATTTGTAGGTTTTCTGGCAACGGAGTGCATAAACATTGAGAATGAACAAACCTAACCCTAAATATACCCTGATTATGCCTTGCTTTACCTGTGATAGCCATTTAAATAGTCTGTAATCCACTGCATCATCCTGATTATCTTCAAAGTAACATAATAGAAATGCCTGCAAAACCTCGGATGGAAGTGAAAGGACTTGTAAGTTATAAAGTTATTCAAAAGCTCATACACCCTAAGATCTGCACTCTGGTACCATTCTTAATCATATAATGGATTATTTTTGTCTGCAGAAACAAGTTACTAAAAATGATACAATATAAAAACAAACAAAAATACATGAAACAGAAGTATAACTAACTTACATGTAAAAAAATGTACATATTACACAGTGTTGATTGTAAGAGGCTCATGTTTCTACAGCACTGCCATTTTATATAGCTTAAAATCTAGCAAAACAATCTCACATTGAGAACCACGTGGGCTGTATTCTGACCATAAAAATATTCTTGGCTTCAGTAAGGTTTATTTCAAATAGTCTTTCACTTGCATGAATCACCACAGAGAACTGAGGCTTTTCTGCCTCCTGTGACTTATTATTTCGATTTTAGAAAAAATAATCTCTCCATATTCTGACCATGTAAAACTTTGCATAAATATAACTATTCAAATCACAAAGATGCAGGAAGTAAAATGTATCTACGCGAGAGGTACCACCTCTGGATTAAAAGAAGACTGTGATAGACAATTAATATCTATGTGTCTGAGACATAACAAATGATACTTTTGCTTGAACAACATTCATAAAACTATTTATAACTGTGTCAACTGCTCAGTTTCAAGAATATTAAGAATCCCTTGCCTACCAAGTTTTTAAATAAAGCAAAATGGTAACACGCTTAGTAAATCTAAAATTGAACAGAAGGTTCAGGAGGAAGGTAACAAACTCTACAGCAGCAAGGTTTTCTTGACTTTTTGTATCTATACAACATAGTCACCTGAATAAGGGTTTTTTGCTATTTTTTGAAAAAGATAATTAATTTTTTTAAAATCCTGTGATTTACACATCAAACTTATGAATATAAAATCATACATAAGGATTTTTCCCATCTTGTTCCCTTTTCCTGTTTCTCATCTCAGAGAGAATCTCAGATCCACAGCTGGAAATTATACGCTGCAGGTTCATCTCCAAAAACGTAAGTGGTATAATGTAGGCATCTTTGGCTGAATTGCCATAACACATCAAAGCAGGGTTAGAAAAAAACTTTCCTCAGCCGCCAGCTGTTTTTTGCATTGACAGACCCCACCACGCTGGCTCTGCCCGACACTGCCTAAAGAGTACCTTTCTGTGCAGTAACGTCTAGATAGATATATTGACAATCAGGAAAAAATGGCTTCACATGATAATATTATCAGCTTGAAAGAAGCATCTACTGTAAAAAAACATAAACTTGACAGCTTTACACCATCTGGCACCAAAAGCAATTAAATCTGATTCAATTTCTAAACTGTATCATTTGTATTTGGCTTTACAAGTTAAAATAAAACTTTTTCCATACTGTCTAAAAAAAGCAGTCAGGTCTTTTAAGTAAAGCACAGAAAGTAACTTTTTTTAAATAGAGATAAGTGCATTCCACAATCTGTGAGATTTTTTCTTTGAGCAAATGGAGTTCTGTAATGCACTATAATTATTACTACTCTCATATGTGCTAAAGTTGCTCTGATAGCTCTCAAACAGGAACATGACCCACTGTTGGAAAGCATCAAAAGATGCCCCAAACAAGTTAATTATTTAATTAAATATTTAATTTTAGTTTTTCAGAAGTTAGAGGGACTAAACAGAATTTAGAGGCTAAAGCAAACATTTCTAGGAATTTTTAAAGACACAGACTTTTAAAAGCAAGAGATGATACAGATCCTACTCTTATTTCTACCAACCATAGGTGTCAATGTTCTCCTTTGGAAATTACCGTCATTACTGCAGAAGCTGAATAAGATTTTAAAGGAAAAGTTCTTCCACTTTGGCAGAACATCTCACTATCTTCACAGCTCATCCACAGCTCTCATCAGTTTGATTTACATTGCTATGATTCCCATATGCAACCTGTGTCATGGCAGAAATTCATGGGGTTTTGCTTACCTATTAAAAAAAAGCCTTAAATATTTAATGTAAAAAATGATTATAAGGAGAGTTGTTTGGGTTTTTTTTTTTTAACTTTCTTGACACCATAACTCAAGTCTTAAAGTTCTTCATTAGGTCTTTCTGAAACCTAGGAATGGACAACTTGAACTATTTGCCTGGTTTTGGCTTGTGACTACTATGTGTCTGAAATACACACAAAGTCACTGTATCTACACTTTGAACTGTGGAAAGTTCTTTTTAAAGTTGATTTAAAATTTGTAAATTATAGGGAGAAAGTGCTGAAAACACGTCTTCCACCTTCATAGGTTGCAGCCTCTGCCTTGTGTCAGTGCTGCAGCTACAGTATGATCCTGCTTACACAACAGTTGAATCTTTCTCTTCAGAGTTTTATTTTTCATGTTGATCTCCTACTATTGCCTTCTTTTCAGAAATTCCAATGAGGTTTAAAATCTACTTCCAACACAGCATGTGTATGTATGAATGCTGGAAGCAAATTAGATACTTACAGTTACACAGGACTAACTTCTTAATACAGGAGGCATCACATAACCTATGGCCATGAACCAGATATCTAAACTCAGAGAAAGAGCTCTCTAGGCTTTTCTCAATAGCATGAGATAAGCTTGCTCAGAAAAAGAAAAATCAAACCTGATGCCCAATTTATCCATTCTGTGTCTTCCTCTAAATATACCAGTCTTTCTTTACTGCATCACACCCTATCCAGCAAAAGGTAGCCTAATCTAAATTGTGCCTTGTTGTTCTGTGATGCAATTCTGTCAATCTTTGCAGTATATACTCTGGAGCTAATCAAAGGGCAAACTAAGGCTTGGACCAATTGAAATATTGCCTAGGCATCACAGAGATTACAGGCAGATGTAGGACTCATCTCACCTAACTTGTGGTTGATGGAAAGAACATGTGCTTCTAAGGAACTATCCATTGCATCTGCAAGTAGACATCTGAAGAAGATTAATTGTACCCTAGAAGTGTTGTGGGTTGTTTTCCAGAACCTAAAGAAGCTAGAGACTGCAGAGGCATAAGTTTGGTCAGATGAGTCCTCCCTATCTTCCCCTAAGAAGTACCTTGTTATTAATGTTCTCCCAGGCGCCTGGGATCCAGCAGGCCCCAGTTCCCAAACACTGAAGGAGACGTTCTGAGTGGACTTTCTAAAATAGCCAGTGGGCTTTGGCAAAAATTAGCAAATCTCAGCAAAGTGTAACAACAGTTAACTGAACGTTTCTCTTCTAGGTGCTGTGGAAATGCATATGAGGAATTACAACTCCATATTCTACTGGAATAATCTATCTCATGCAATTGCTAAATAGAGTTAAATAATACCAGAAGAAAGGAAGGGGAGACAGTCCTGTAAACTAATCACATCTGTAACCTTCTTTAAGATTATACTAAATGCCATACTTCATTACTCTGAATTGGAGCTGAGTTAAAATAAGAGGCAAGTCACACTCAGGGATTCCAAGGTCACACAAGCAAATCTTCCTGCCGCTTGGTGCCTGTTATGTTAATTCAGCAATGTTTGTTTTGTTTTGCTTTCTCCCATTATCAGTACAGTGAATATGTTCCATTCAAAACTGTTACTATAGGAACCCTATGGTAACATTTAAAAATTTCTTTTCTTTTGGATAAAAATATCAGAAAATTGACGGATAAGTTGTTTAGGTAGAACAATAGGGCATTTGATATTTAATCTGCAAGCACTTAATAAGAAGTATTCCAAGTAATGGCACAGCGCTATTATCATATCACTTAGTAAAATGGCAGCAAATTATTGTATTATTCACATCTCGTTGGGTCCATGCTATTATCACAGAGATGCCTTTAAAGACGACATTGAACATACTCCTTTTACACAGTAAAGTGGTTAAAAGCACATTCAAATTTTAAAATGTTTCTGATCTCTTGACAGCTCACCGAAGCATTCTGTGGGCCCCCCTGCCTCTCCAGTTGTTAACTACAGCTCTAAAACTTCTTATAATTATGAACATCGCAGTCACACTAAATTAGACTGACAGTTGAAATACTGATTACTAAGGACTTATTAAGGACTACTTTGCAACCAATTACGCTGACATTTGACTTGATTTGACAGTTGAATTGAGTGGAAGATTCCTCCAAAACAGTAGAGAAGAATTTAATTTATATCCTCATCATTTTAAGATAATTGTTCGGGACAGATTCATTAATATACCACTACAAAATTTATTTTTATCCCAACTTAGAGCACCTATGATTCAAATGACAGACAAATAGTAAAAGCATGGGGTCTTAAACATGCATGTATTCTCTCATATTTTGAGATTTAGTGACTGCTACCATGAGATCTCTGGCACAAAAAAAAGATATTTAATGCCGGCCTCCAGGAATTTTCACTGACCATCAACTTGAGCAAAACAAAAATATGTTTTCAAGTTGTGAAATATTTTTCATGTAAAATGATCAAAATTGTTAAACAAGATTATATCCAATTTCCACTGTTGTAACTTTGCTATACTATTATATGCAAATTCACTGTCATTACATTGTTTCCCAGTAATTTCTCAAATGTTCCTGCAATTTGGTGAATTTCACCTGGAAATTCTCTGAAACGCCTACTCTATCTTTTTTTAATGTGCAAATAAGGTTTAGCATAAAAAATATTACCCCTTACTTTAAACACAACTGGTATAATTTCAGAGCAGAATGAATAGCACAAAGTTTGGTTTAGTAGGAAGGTGACAAACATTGATTCCCAAGAAACTGTCTTCTCTAAAAGAGGTGAATATACATATACAGGAAATTAAGAGTGGAAATTTCCTCAGTCAAATCTGTTATGCCAACTAAGTGAGAAAAAAAAGGAGAAAACAGATCCTGTCAGCCACCAAGAAGCCACACACGAGAAGTAATGAAATATTTCCAAATACTTTTAAGGCTACTCTAGGATATAAGAAACACCAACCTGTCACAAATTAATAAATTAATGACAAATACTTTAGATACAGTTTGCTTATTTTTATTTTCATTTGCTGTCTTGTAGAATCCACTACAAAATTCCACAGAGAAAAGGAGTTAAGTAGGAGTCAAAAAACAATGCTGCTTCTTACAAGGTACTAACTCCCTTGCATATTTCCAGGACCAAAACAACATAAGTAGTGAACTGAAGCCTGACACTATTGTAGAAATGAACAAAAATCAGTATAATTGACACAACAAACAGAGAAAAGCTGTCCAGAATTTGGAGTAGATAGCTAACAGTCTTCAGTTTTAAATAAAATCTGTTTTATAAGGAGTGTTCTTATTTCCTAAAGTTAGGTAAGACACAGATATCAAATGACAAAGTTTTCTCACAGTACTGCATTTCTGTCCTTTCATTTCTTGTCTCAGGAGAAATCCAATAAACGTAAACAAGTCTGTTCTTCTTTAACACTAAAAATTGCATTATTTTTTTCCAAAACTTTAGGCTGCTATTATGACTCTAATCAGTAAAGCTTTTTCATAGCTTCAGCACATAGGCAAAGAACAGAATAGCCAGGGAAACTGAACCACACTCTAAAATATGAAAAATGTCATTTGAAATAATAGTTGGGCTTACTCCCAAATAAATGTAAGACATCATTAATGTTACTGCAAGTGTTAAAAACACATATTCAATATGTAAGGAATTATTTCAGTTTCTGAATCTACCTTTCCATCATCTTTCTGAAAGGGGGTGGGGGGGAGGACAACTGATTGAAAGTGATTGCTGCAAATTAGTTATCTTGAGAGAAAATAAAGTTGTTGCAGTAGACTGAAAAGTATTTTATCTGCCAGCATCAGGGTGAAGAATTTTGTGTGTTTGTCCTGCCATAGTAAATTTCATAATTTACATCAGCATAATAGAACATTTATTCACTTACTTCTTATTTTAAGCTACCAGTTTTCTTCTTTGGAGAACAGGGTGATATGCTATCATATATATAAACAAAATTCTTATCTAGAATTTCTGAAGTAAAAAGCTGAAGGGTGTCAGCTCCTGTTAAAATGTTGTCTTTTCTCTATGGATCCTGAATAACATTCTACAACAATCAATCAATCAGCTGTGTTATTTTTATGTTCATTATGACTTCAGTCTTGTTTTCTTTAATGGTTCCACTGTAAATTGTAACATCCACTGTACTGCACCATTTCTTAAACTATAGTCCAATGAGCTCTTGATATTCACATGACATAAAAAGGTGGTCCATGAAATATCAATGAGTGAAATTTGAATTTTTTTTTTACTAAAAGCAAAATAAAATGTAGTCACACATTGTCATAAGCACAAGCAAAGAAGTAGTCAAAAAATTTTAAAAAGCAAACAATTTATAGATAAATTAAGTTTACCTTGATTTTTATTTTATGTGAAAGTGAAAATCTTTGTATTAGCACTGCACAACATGGTCCTTTAATTAAGTAACAAACCAAAACATCTGTTTACACTAGGTGTTTGAAAGTAAATTACATGATTGTAACAGAGGAAGTTAACTTTATCATGTAATAGTAAGCTTTAGATATAAATGTTTGAAAAGACTCTGGGTGGGTTTTTTTTTTCTTTCTCCCTCAAATGTTTTTGGTTTGGGTTTTTTGTTGTTTTTTTTTTTTTTTGCTGTAAAGGACACAAAATATTTGGCTTAATGGCAGAACTCACTTGAACCTACAGTAATAACAGTGCTGCCTACCTGGGCACTACAGCTTAAAGTAAAGTCTAAAATTATAGGGACTGTAAAATCCATCATGGATTAGGTGAAAGAACATATGAGACATCCTTGGGATTGGGTGGATATAGGACAGCCACATTATCTGAGGACATAAACAGAGCCCAAGATAGCTGATGATTCTCCATCTGCTATAAGCAAGTGAAGCTACTGCTTTAAAGCTTAGCTTAGCTTAGCTATATAATATAGCTGCCAATCTATTTAGAATAAGCTGTGTCCTGAGATTTTCATTCTAATAGCCATTTTGAAATTAAAGGATAACCTTTAACTTTTCAGAGAAGACTCCAAAGGCTGTCACAATGTAAACATGTGCAGCAGTCACACCATGATAACTAAAACTAACTGAACTTTCAAAATGCAAAACGAGTGAATAAATATTTCAGCATCCAGAAAAAAAAAAAAAAAATAAAGCTGAGATTGGGGAGAGGGGAATCATTCACATTAAATAGTACTATACTTCACAGACAAATTCAAGTACATAGAGCTTCTTCTGTAATATGGTGGTGCCAAGTACAAATAAAAGATTCAGAAAGTAACATTCTAATATTTATTTGTGATAAATAGGCTTGCCAAAATTTATTTAGCTTACCTGAATTCATACTTAGCTTAAATAAACCCAGTCAAACACAGTTCTAGATTCACATTCTCTGTCTGTTCTACTATATTTAACACATCTAAGTCCTTCATCTTCCAAGTCCAATAAAAAAATCACACATATACTTCTAATCATGGGAATTATATTACTCATATATATAAGCATACACAAGATAAGTTCCAAAACAAATTCTCTTTAAGTGTTAGCACATAGAGCTATGTTTTCCACTGTCACTCATTTATCTGCATGTGTCATATTTTATGAAGAAACAAATCAGTTTTAGATGAAGTAATTTATTTCAACTATAAGTTATTTTTATGCTTAATGAGTGATCAGTTGAACAGCTTGCACCTTTCACATTTCTTGTACATTTCTTTTATATTGGATAGTTTAATGTCACTTACCTCATATTAACATTTTAGAAGAGTCTTATCCTGGGTGTAGAAGCCCTTATGCCCATTAAGATAACAGCAAAAATCAAAAAAAAGATGCAAAACCTTCCCCATCAAAGACAGCTAATTACAAATAAATAAATAAGAACACATCTTCTAGTTTCCCCATTTATAAAAAGTTATTCACATCTCTTCGCTGTCTGTACTGTAAAAATTGCTTACATTTTTACACCTGGCTCAGCAAAATAGATGCTTTGTAATTTACAGGGGTGCTGAGAATATTGATTAGAATCCAGAGAAGGCTCTGGTATAATTGCTTGAAGGAGAGATTCCAGAGATGATATAGTGTTTCCATCATTACTACATGGACTTTATACTAGTCAGTCTAACTAGACTCCCTGTGAATTAGCCTGTTTGCATGTATACCAGGGAAACATTTTATTATTCACTCGTGTTATTTATAGGATTAGATTACTTACATGACAGTTAAAAAAAAAAAAAAAAAAAAAACAACACCACAGTTAACTGCAAAGTGAAGTTACATTCAACTGTAAAATGAAGTTTTAAGCTTTTTGAATGTATTTCACAGATATCATCTATTGATGCTAATCTCCAAACCCTGATGTACATAGCTGGTTTTGCAGATTCAACCCTCTGGAATAACCCTCTGGAATAGTTCCTTAAAGGTAGGTTCACACAGGAGATGCTGTGACAATTCCTTCCCATTGATAGTCTGGAAAGACAGATTTCAAAACCTTGGGTAGATAGCAGACTGAATTAGCCATTGCTTTCTTGATCCTGGAGGTCTATCACAAGCACAACAGCTAAAATTAACAACTGAAAGTGGACAGAATAAGACCCTTTGGTTATGCATTAAGCTCATCAGCCACCCTGGGCTGAGGAAGGTGGAAGCTGGCTGATTTTCATTTACCTAGTAACAATTTTCCCTTAACTTTGATTAAACGTGATTTGGTCAAAAGGTTGACAAAAGTCTTTCCAATGACAGCTTAACACATTTCTCGTATTATTAATGGCTCTTGATGGACTGTTACTTAATGAGACTGTGTCTTTACACCTCAAAAAATTATTTGTAAGTGTTTTCGTAGGGAACCTGTACAAATTATATTTATTCCCATTCAATAATCAGCAAGTATTATGCATTTATTTCTTCACTTTTCTCCACTTAAATACCAGCTTAGTTGGTGGCAAAGGTGGTAATAATTGGACTGGGGAGGAAAGAGAGCCTGTGAATGGAGAAGTTCAAAAGTACATATAAAAGCTTCTTTGCAGATTGTTTGAAGCATAAAAATAATTTATCTTCCCAAGATCACCAATAGGGTTTGAAAAAAAAAATATCCAAAACAAAATAATTTGGCTTATGAACACTGAAAAATCAGCCAGGCATTTCAGGAGTGCTTCCAACTTCCTTGGACGGTTTGGCAACTAGAAACCTATGGTTAGAGGTGAAAATCAGGGAAAATAAGCAGTAATTAAAAGTGGAAATGTTGTTTGTTCTTCACAAATGCTGGAAGGGAAATTTCAGGCTAAAACAGGTTTTGAAACTGTGCAGTGTAAAGAAGCAATACAGCTCCTTTAAAAAGAGAAGAGAAGGAACAAACACCTAGTGATTTAGGGCTACAGAGATGATTAAGGAATTAGAGCATCTGACATATGAGGAGAGGTTGAGAGAGCTGGGATTTTTAGCCTAGAGAAAACAAGGCTCAGGGGTACCTTATCCATGTGTATAAAAACCTGGGGGAGAGCAGAGAAGATGGAGCCAGACTCTTCTTAGTGGTGACCAGTGAAAGGACAAGAGGCAATGGGCACAAGCTGCTATACAGGAAATTCTACATAAACATAAGAAAAATATTTTTTACTGTGAGGTTGGTCAAAAACTGGAACAGATTACTCAGAGAGGTTGTGGACCCTCCATCCTTGGAGATATTCAAAACCCAACTGGACAAGTCCCTGAGCAATCTGCTCTAGGTGACCCTGCTTTGAGGCTTCTGGCAACCTCAGTTGTTCACTGTCTTCGTCTCACTTGCTGGTGACATGAATGGCTGTTAGTAGAGCTGAAAAGATTTCCGTGTGCTGGTAGAAACAGAAGAAAAGCAGTGTGAAGTATATTTTTCAGATAGAAAGAACTATATCCACAAAGTTATGTGGGTGTTTAAATTTAGGCATTTAAAGTAGATACTAAAATTTGGTCAGCTGCATAACTCTCTGTACTCCTCTGGCTGTGATAACTACGAGCTTGGTTCAGTTGACTGAACAAAATCATCTAATACATTTGAGATTCCCTGGGTTTTCCAAGACACTGGCAATATGCTGCTTCCTACAGGAGGTCTGAGTCCCTCTGGATTGTCAGCTGGAGTCTACTTGGGATACTCTAGATCATCTCAAGTGGTACTTCATGTCCATATTCCGGCAGCCAAGGCATACAGCTAATATCCATTGATTATGACTACAGTGAGGTGGAGGCACCTGGCACATAGGAAGACATGTACATGCAGACACACGAATTCAGATGTCTTAGTTTGTGAGCGAAATCTGACACCTATTACAGATTCTAATGGGTGGTAAGCATCTAAATATTTTGTAGATCTGTGCTTAAGCTCCTAATGTGAGGAATATTTCCTGAATATTTGAATAGTGTCTCTCTCAGTAAGACCCTGACTGGACTAAGACTCTTGTTTCTACTATTGTATAAATGTTATGTAATTAAAGAGAGCCCAAGAACTTCAGCTATAATTTCCTAGGCAATAAACAAAATTATCCTGTGTTTTTTTAAACTAAACTCAAGGAGTATAGACTATTCTTAGTACTTTAAATAAATTTTTCATCCCACAGGAAACCAAAACTGTTGAAAGCTGTGCAAGTAGTAGAAATCCATAAGCAGGAGGAATTTTGTCATTGAGATAAGTGAAGAATGTCCCAATTGCTTCAAAATCTATTGCATCATGTGCAAATGTCTATTTGTCTTGGGGAAGTCAGTTTGGAAATGAAAGTGGATAAATTATGAAGAATGATCACATTCTAGCTGGTAAAAAAAGCTCAATCATCTTCCTGTTGTCACTATATTAGTTTGCTGGTGCATCAAGTTGTAGATGACAAATAAGCTATACCTTAGGATGCAGTAGTTACATATCAGTCTATTCCAAGAAGGCATAAAAAAGAGTAAAAGCATCAACAATTTTCTCTAAAATTGAGAAGTTAATATAAAATAAACATTTCTCATCATTTTGCATTGTAAACATTTCTCTGTCAAAGGATTTATAGACTTCTTTGCTATCATATCTGGAAATTTATCAGTATTCTGACCTTTTTTCTTGGGTTTCTCCAGGTCTTATACTAAAATTCTGCAGTTAAATAAAAAGAGAAGGATTAGAGCAATTTTCCTCTGTTGAAGCCCACTATCTCTGCTGAATTAGCTAAATCACTTCCCCCAAAGCATACAGTCCTCACAAGTACCTCCACATAGCAGGGAGCTTTTTCTGCGTGATTGGTTGAGCTTTGAAAAATGCAGAAATTTCCTCCACTGAGAAAGATATCCTTTGGTACTAGCAGGTACTCAGCAATTGTACATAATGAAGGCTGCACATTAATCAATATAGCCAATTAACTTCTTTCACAATCAAACTGAAACATTTTTACTATGGTCAAACTGCTATGAAGCAGTTTACCAGGTGTCTTGCCACTCCTGTTGATTGCAGTTGCAAAAACCACAATTTTGATTCACATGGGAAAATCCTTATTTGATGCTATGCACTCACAGGTATCCTCTTTAAAAGTCTTAGCAATTTCTGACACATGGAGTTTATCGCAGGACAGAGAGAATTTTGTGGAAGCCTTTTGCTAAAATATTGCAGAGCAAAGCACTCAGTGGAGATAGTTGCGTATCTTGCATTTCCTTGGCAGAGCCCACAACACAAACAACACAGCACAGGCTGAGTGACAGGGAGGTATCTTTTTAGCCTCATCTGCTATACCCATTTTAGTGAGATGCTGAACCCACACTGAAAACTGACAAACGCAATGTACGTTTGGTCTACATGGCATACCCCATGTAACTTAAGAAACTTCTGTATTGAGCTGGTTGACTTAAGTAAAAGGTTGCTTATTTGGTAACAGACCTTGTTATATCCCTACATATATCATGGCTGAATACTGTATAACTAATGCATCCAGTTGGTGTTTGCTGACCACATTATTGCAGTAGCTAGCAATTGAAATGGTACTCGTGAAGTTAAATATGACATTTTTAAGACAACAATAAAGATATCTTTTCCAACACCATCAATATTTGCCTTTTGAAATGCCATCTCTTTGTACTGTCTTGAAAAACTTCTAAATCCCCAAAACACATCTGTAGTTTGGTATTTTGAAGTTATCTTTGTATGAAATCAGTATTTTGTGCTAGTATAAACTCATGTGTTTTTGCAGTAAATCATGTAAAATCATGAAATTCAAGCTAGGTAGAGCATACTGTTGCATTATTCTTTGAAGAGATTGTGAGGGCAACTCTAATTCTAGAGGTGGGAGGAAGGAAAAAAAACACTTCTTCTCTTTCAAGTCTGGGTACTTCATAGTGGGAATGGGCTGTTCATGAAGTCATGAACACCCTGCTACAGCGATACTTGTTCCTTCCACTTTCACATACCAACACAAGAAGGGAGAACACCAGCTGTAGGGACCTGATTTGGGATTAATGAAGGGGCAATTTGGTGTATTCTGTGTGAAAGAGTATGCAAAGAATACAGCCTTGCCACAGAAATATGTAAAATCCACCATGACAGAACTTTTTAGCTGTTTAATAGGTGTACAAAGTCACTATGGACTCTGGGTACAGGAGCTGAAATAAGAGTAAGTATTTCAGGGTGGATGGAAATCAAGCCTCAGAAAGAGAAATATTTATTAAAAGATGGTAAGTTAAAGAAGTGACAATTTGTCATATTAACAGAAGATGATTTTTAATCATATTAAATGTTATCAATAAACTACCAACATAAAAATTATAAGATTTTTTTCCTTAAGGCTAAGTAACTTAAGAGATATATTTAACTATGCTAAAAGACATGCTCATGACTATTGCAACTACATTCATGTGTTTAGTATCTGAGCATACCAACAGTATGTTAGAGAGCTAGGAGCTCTTGGCACAAATAAATAGAACTGTGAAAATGCACATGCCCTTTTATGGAACACTTGGCCCCATATTAAAAAAATACAATAATCAGCTAATTGAAACATAGGAGCAACGCAAACTTTGGAGAAACAGATTGCCATCACTCTCACAGAACAGAACACTACCGCTTTCTTTTCCTTGGTTCAATGAACTACTGATTTGTTATGAAGTTATTACACAGAAACTGTGGACTGTTCAAGAGGGGAACATACCTCTCTTTGCATACAAGTAAACAGGACATGTCCCAGGGCCTTTCAGCATGGTATTTGTCTAGAGATGATTTAAGATTTATATTTTAGAAAAGCTTATCCAAGGAAAGATAGCAGGAGTGATCATTTTGTGATAGATTTTTTAATCCTTTCTGAAATAAATACCTTAATATTCTCTTCTTTTAAGATTCTAACTTTATTAACTTAACTCCCAAACCACCACATATAAGTTGGATTTTCTATGGGGGCTGTATAAAATCATTACTGATTTGCTCAGCTGCATTACTGTCCAATAAGTGCTGTGTGATTTGATCAGTGTGTCATTTATCAACCAATGTCTTCAATTCATCTTTAAGGAATTAGTTGACTGTTCTATTTGATGGCTCATGCTACCTGAGCAAAATGATAAATAAAAATTGACATTAGTCTTTCATGTTCCTGAAGCCTTAAAATATTTCCATTGTAGCTCTCAGAAAGATACCAATAGCAAGTAAGGTCAATAGCAGGTCTTTCTGCTTATAAACAAGACATCGAAGATTAGCAACTAAGTGTAGTGTTTGATGTTCAAGTTGGAATTTAGGGAAGAATAGAAATGTTTGATGGTGCTTCAGTTTTCATCTGGTAAACTTATTTTAAAAATAAAGTTTATTGTGTTACCAATAGGAGTACCAGCTTCTCCATAAGAAAGTATAAATGCTCCCTGATGGAAAATCATGTAATAAACTTACAAGGGGAAAATTTCTTCCAAGCTTGAAAAGTTGTTTCTCATTAGTTTAATCTGTAAATTAGAGTAGTACCAAACTTGGCTACTGAAGCATACTGCCAGACAAAAAAAAAATCAGACGCCTTTATTATGGAGAGTTTCTGAACAGTTTTAATTTGCCATGGGTTGGAAAGGGCAGTAAGACAGGACAATCAGAACTGCCAAAAATGTGAACGAACAGCCTTACTGCAGCAGGATTATGGGCTGTATTGTTCCCAGTTATTGCCTGGCACATTTTCAGCTGCTCGTATGATTTACCATGCTTTTCCCTCTCTGCGTCAGAGTAAGGAATGGCACACCATTTTCACTCATCACCAGTGCCTCTCATATTATAAATGCACAGGATTCAATAGACTCTGGTCTTCTACAGGGTGACATAAACAGTGCATTAAAGCATGGTATCTCTCATTAAACCTTGGTAACTCTCTCTAGATTTAAGTCACTTGACATGCCCCATTATAAGGCCATAACTTAAGTTGCTTATAATTTTGCCAATTTTTAACCACGGAGTTGGAAACTTTCCCTGCTGAGTGTCTGTTTCGGTACAAAAAAAAAGCATGTCTTCAAATTTCATAAGAGTACATTAGATATTTCTTAAAGGAGAAAAATATATTATTTTGCCTGTGCTAAAATCTTTGTTAAACTGTCTTTGAGTAGCTGAGGGTGATCCATGTTTTAGATCAACAGTTTGTAATTTGGTAAGGCAAGTCACAAATTGTGTCTTCTGTTTCCATGAAAATTCACCTTTTTCCCAAGGTTCAACACTGAGACCAGCCTGGAAGATGTTAGAGATAAAGGAAAGTAGGTGGGGATCAAATGAGGAGTCCAGGGTGTGGAGCATGGAAAAAGCTCAAAACACTAGGAAGCAGGAGAGCAAGTAGGATAAACAAGATAATGAAAAATCTCAACATGAGAGAAAGAAAATGGAAATTGATGGAAGATCTTATTGCTGAGATGGCATGGCAGGGAAGGGGAAGAAGACACTTGATTTATTATCTGATTAAGCATCCAGAGAAGGAGGGCAAGAGTTAGCTAGACATGGGAACTATGCAGAGAAATGAGGAAATGGAGGTGGGAATGAGAAAGATATTGAATGTCCCAGGCATGCATTACAGCACTCTCTTCCCTGGTGTTTGCAGTCACACCTGAGTTTCCTAGTTTTTCCTCATGACCACACTCTTATGCAAGGGTCAGGAGAGCATCACATGGTAGATACAAATCAGGGTTGTGCTGTGAAAGAAATCCATTCCATTGCCTCTCATCCTACAAGTATGCACCTCTGAGAAGAGTTTGGGTTTATACTCTGTGTACAGAGAAAATGTTGTAAAAGTACTTCACGCTACATCATTTTAAATTTTCTTTAAAAGAATAATTGTCTATAATAGACCTTTTGACCCAAATCTCCCTGACTATACCCATTGCATTTATCGAATGGTCTCAAGGCCTCAAGACTTGTCTTGTTACCATCTACCTTGTTTCCCATCAAGAATATGTTTAAGGTTAATATTTCTGATTAGTGCAAAAGTAACCTAAGTTACATTATAAGATTACAGGCATCTAAGTTAGATGAGATGAATCGTTTCCAATGTCTCCATCTAATCTGGTGAACAAAACAGGCCCATTGTCTGACCCTAACACCCACTGGCAACGTGCAACTTTCTTCCATAGAGTTAAACTCTCTTCTCCTTCCCACCATAGGATGACCTCTCAGGTGAGAACCGTCCTCTGCCCTTAAAAGACTGGGTATTTGGAGCCAAGTCAAGCCCATGCTTTACTTTATATTCTGGTTCTGCTCGGTTTATTAGTATAGTCATAGCCAGTGATGGCACATGACTGGCAATGACTGGTAACAACCTCACCCAGATTCTTCTAGAAGAGCTATGATGCTTCCTGTTTCAAAGGAATAAATAGGTATCTTTCACATAGGAAGCCATGTACCCTTCAAGGGGAATATAGAGTCATGGATACAAAACTGGAGAGCACACACTGCATTCAGGACTGGCTATCTCAGATACAGCCTCTATGCTCAGTTTTTCATCTGTGAAACAGAGAATAGCATCACTTCTCTCAGCACAGATCAGACTTATTACTGTCTAGAAAACACTACATATCACATTGATAAGCACAACAGGGAACTCCAGAGGGGATTTTCAGTAGTGTGAAATAAATGAGAGGCCAGACATTGAAGAATGAAAACAATATACTGAATAGCTGCTCAGTCAGTGAGCACTGAGTGAGATTAGGATCTTATGAAAACATAATGTGTTCCTATAATTAAGGACTGTGTAATGTGCACACAGAGAAAGAGCAGTAAAAATATGCAAGACAACCTTAGTTCCAGCATTTCCTAACTTTTGAGTCTTTCCTGGCTTCTATTCTTAACAGGCTTCTAACACACTTCTTATGTGTAATACTCTCCACTAATCCAACACTTTCTTAAACTCAAAGAGCTAGAGGAAGAGCTGTAAACCATCTGGAACAGTTGCAAAGCAAATTACTGCCAAGAAATCTATACTGAAGTACGTCCTATCCCACTCTAGGTCTGCCCTGCATCAGCTTTAAGGCTGCATGACTATAGGAAGACACATGTCCTAATTAGACAATAACACTTCATGCTGCCTCCAAAGTTTGGAGTCTTTCCACCTACATCTAAACCTCATTAATAGGTCAGCATTCAACCATTACTGTGAGACCTTTAATGAAAACAGTAATAGCATTATCTCCTCTGTCATTTAGGGTCACCAGCAAAGAATGGGTCAGCCAGGTGTATCAAAAGGCATTTTCTAAGATGCTTTAAGATCTAGGGTGCTTCCCTGCTCCTAGCTGACATTAAATATCATACATTTACAACAATCAAGCTATGCAAAGACACTGTATTTCCCCTTTACATTGTCATGTGAACTTTTTATTAAGTATTCTATAGAGAAATAAAATAGTGAAGGGGATTTTTCTGATTTATATTAGTAACCTCAATTTCTAATTTACTGTAAATTATACATGATTATTCATTTAATATAAAATGGTTTATAATTCTGAAGACAGTTAAATATATGTATAAAAGAAGGCTACCCAAGCAGTTCCTTCAGACCACTTCACATTGCTAGACAAGCATCTTTGACTGATGGATATTATATTGACATAGACAAATTAAAAACATTCATATCTCTATATCCCTCACATCCCCCCAAATCCAAAAGCTCAGAGCAGTCTAGAGCTGATTGGATAGTATATAAATCTGCTTATGAACAGTTAGCTAACTTAAAATATAAGTTTTGATCCAGGTTATTCAGACTGATTTAGGGCTCATTCCTTGAAAAGTTTACTACTTGCAAAGCTTTATTAGTGCAAATGAATTTTATGAACACAGCAAGAGAGCAATCTCTTTCTTAGCCAAGTCTCCCTTAACTAGAAACACTCTTTGCTCTGGGAAATGTTTATATCATGCAGGGAAGGATTCACTTCACCTAATTTTTGGTAATTAAGAGTTTAAAATCTCAGCTTGTCACCTTAGGCTAGTCCCACAGTCTATGGGAAGAAGCAGGCCCTTTGAAGACTGCATGTGACTTACACAGGAATGCAGGGTATTTCACAAACATATTGCAAGCATCTGTAGTATAACACATAACATAATATAAAATAGAGCAGCCACAATGGATCAGCCCAAAAGCACACCTAATCCAACACCCTGCCTGTAAAAGTGGCCAAAATCAGATGCTTAAGGAGTACAAGAAAACACAAGTGACACTTGACCTAAGTAACCTCCAGGCCCCTAGCTACCAAGAGTTCAATGACTTTCTGAGCTAGATGTTTTTCTATGTGTTTAGTAATTTCCTTTATTTTTTCCCTGACAAACTTCACCAGACTCTTCTTGAACTTCTGTAAGCTTTTAGTACACCCAAATCATGTGGAAAGGATTTCCACAGCTTAGCTTGGACACTGTGAAAAAACACTTTCATTTGTGCATTTGGAGTTTGCCTCCTTCGAGCTTAACGTAATGACCCCTAGTTCTTGTATTGGAAGGGAAGGTGATTGGTCCCGATACAGATTCTTCACACCTCTCATGGTTTCACAGATCTTTATCACATTACACATGAATTTGTTCTGCCAAATATCCAAACTCAGAAAATGAAGGTTATTAACACATATGCTAAGCTTGAACCATGCCTGTTAGCAGCATTTGTGGGCTCAGATGCATTAACTTTCCAGAAT
Organism: Nipponia nippon; assembly: GCF_047370975.1. NCBI lineage: Eukaryota > Metazoa > Chordata > Aves > Pelecaniformes > Threskiornithidae > Nipponia > Nipponia nippon. The sequence goes on from NW_028262347.1 coordinate 22,414,629, forward strand.
GACAAAGCAAGCTCTCAGATAGCCACAAATACATCACAAAAGTATATTCCCAGACTTTGGGAGAAGAATTAAAAACGAGAAGTAGATAAAAGAGAAACAATATTCTTTGAAGAAAGGATTTCAATTTCTTTTTTGCATCCACGTATTGTTAATACATACAAACAGCTTCATCTACTGGCATATGAGAGAACTGGTCACATTACTGATAAGTCCATAGATTCAAGACAGGAGAATAATTTCTTACCTGTCCGTGTCTCAATGGTCCTTTTATGCTAATTTGATCATAAAAGGACACATGCCTGAAAAGTCTGAACATTAGAAATGTCCTGTTTATGTGAAACTTTTCTGAATGAGACAAAGCCAGCATAAACCTCTGCATCTCATGGCTACTACATCTACCGTAAAAGATGCATCAAGAGATGGCTGGGAGACTGGAGGCTTGCTGATGAAGGGAAAGTATGACAGCTTTAGCCTCCAGTAGTAGCAGTTGATGTGGCATATGCTCTTATACCATGCAACGTGATCAGAAAAAAACACACAGGGCTGCATTTGCACCCTTGGCAGATGTCACTATTTTCAGCTGCCAGAACAACTTTTGACAATCCAAGTGTAAATTAGATTAGCCTTGGAGTTGCTGTAACTCAGGCCAACCCCACCACCAGCCAGAGTGCAAATACAACAAAACACAAAGGTGGCCTAAACCCACACTTGTTCTCATTCATTTGTAATGACTGTATCTCAGCTTGAACTAAAAATCAAGGCCACAGCCTGTGGAGTAGGGGAGAGAAGCGTATTCACTACCCAGAGCTCAAGCCTGCTCTTTTTAAATCCCAAAACTGAGGCTGTTTTTTGCCAGTGAACACCTTTCCTGCCCATTCTGCATGCTTATTAGCTATCATAACAATAATTGATTTGCATAAGAATAGGACATATAAAACATTGTGGAGCTGAAAGCTCTCATTTTTCCAAGAAGCATGCCCCTTCTTAAGACATGGGAATGCAGTAGCTCTGGCCATGCATGGCTGTTTTAATATACCTCCGGGAGAACAAGGCTTTCCTGGCAAATCTATCTTTTATAAAAAAGCCTTAGCAAGCTCCTCTTCTTTCACTTGGTGGGAGGAGTGGGGCACTCGGTTCCACTGAGACCCAAGCATCTCACATGGAGCACAGACAGCCTGAAAAGTTTTATGGTTACTTTGCTCTCACTTATCACAATGAGCCTTATGAGTGTTATTCTATAGAGGCACTTGGAGATCATTTTGCAAGCTTTCACACTCCGTCAACATGGAAAAATCCAAATAAAATACGTCTGTTTCAGGTAATAGTCTTAAATTAGAGGAGTCATAACAGACTCTAAGAAGCAGTGTGAGTTCTTCATTCAAGTAAAACAGCTACAGGGCGACCTGATTCACAACAAATCCTGGTTCTCTTATGGCAGAGGAATATATAATTATAAAAAAAAAATGGAAGTAGCGAGGATTAAATTACGTTGCCAGAGCAGCTTGTTTCTAAAGAGCTTATTACAGGCATGAACCACAAACCTGTGATTTTTCTTTTTTCACATGAATTGATGTCATAATGAGGTTTAAATGGAGACTCAGTGTCTACTTTGCCTCCCAAAGGAGAGGGGTTCCCCCTCTGCCCTGGGCATAGTGCCTCCTTCTGCTGTGCTACTTAATGCAAATGTAAACAAAAAGGAGAGTCAAACCATGAGAGCTGAATTCATTTCCAACTGGCTGTCATGGGTTTTCACTTTGGTCTCCTCTTGGTTCACAAGGGTACCTTTCAAGTCTGGTTTATACAGAAGATGCTTATATGATAAAAGGGTAGAACCTAAAGCAGAAATACAGTACTGATTGTGAGGTGGAAACAAATCTGCTTATAGAAGCAATCCATGTGGAACCTTGATCGTAGAAATCTTTAACACTTCTGTTATTGGAACAGCTGAGAATATAGCAGGAAATCTCAAATGAACAGCTATTTTCTCTACCAGTCCTGAAAACTAATGTTTTAGTATAAATCTGTCCTTTCCAACACATATTGCATCCCCTCAGGGCTAGCTCCACTGTGTAGGCAGATTAAGTGGTTGCCTATGGAAGCAAAATGTTAGGCGCAGCAAAATGTTAGGCACAGCAAAATGTTTAGAGACTGTTTATTGTGTGACCGTAAGCTGGGTGAAGCAGATATTTTCCAGTGTGTTGAGGGCTACAAAAACCTTGGAGACATCACCAGCTTCCCCAGTTCTTCCACATACAAGTGAGCAATAAAAATGTGCAGAGATTCACAGCAAGGAAATCAGTTTTGTAAATCACAAGCTCAGTGACAGAGAATAGTGAAAGCCTGTACCTTTTAATAAACAGATAAAAAGAATATTGAGAAATACGATGCTGTAGCATACCGATTAGTGTGTTTTGTACTTTAACCTTCCACAGAGTCAGAACTCTGTCATTTGTGTGTTAATTTATTAAGAGCTACAGGGTCATCACCTTGAACTTTCAGCCATGGAGTTTTCAGGCAGCTGCTGAGTATTTGAGAAGGCACTTGCCAATCCCAAAGTGGAATGAATATAAGTATGAATGTTTATTCATGCTAAGAATCTGACCACAGGGACTTTTACTCACTATGCTTCCTTTAAAAGAAAATTGAGTCACTATTAAGGACATGCATTAAAATATTATCTTAGCAGAGCAAATGTTAAACATGGAGAAAGGATGGCCAAAGATGAGAATACAGCAGCAGAGCAAAAGAGGATAATGTAATGGCACCTGCTCAGTCTCCAGTGCCAAATCTGTTTCTCACAATACACTCCACCATTGCTTCTTTGCTTGGTTTATCCTTGCAGTCAGGGCCTGATCTGTGTGGTCATGGGAGTGCCGAATCAGACTAAAACACAAGCCTTCAGCACTGCACCATACTCACCATCCATCCATGACAGATATTTCTACACTAGTACATACTAAGTATGTCGGTCATAACTTTTGTTCAGTAATTAGTGGGACAACGGCTGCATCAGCCAATGCAAGTTACCAGAGGGGTGCTTAGGCACTTAGAAGAGCAATGCCATTTAAGAGGGTGATGTGGGACAAGCTTACTGGACAAACACAACTGCAAGGTATAACTGACTGCCATGACTCAGATCTGTGGGTAGTATCATTGCTGAAACTAGTTTCTATCAGTATGTTCATGCTAGTTCTCCTTGCTATGGCATGGATATTTATGGCACCACCGGGCTCTGTGCAGGGCTACTGCCTGGGGACTTATCCCAGCTGCTAAGCATGCTGAATGCATGCCTTTGTAACTACACCAGGGGGCTATGCTGGCCAGCTAGCTTACCCTAGCCTGAAGTAACCAATACAGGCTGCAGGGATTAAACTAAAGAAATGCACGCCAGTCTAGAAGCAATTCACACCTCTAGGAGACAAGGAATTTCTAAGCACCTTTCTTTCAGGCTGAAGTAATTAAATGCCCTCGGTTTTATTGGGAACTGGAGTCTATAAGAAGCCACTGATACAATGAGCCATAGGCAGGGCTGCACTGTTTGAGCTAGATGTCCCTAGGACAGGAATAGGGCTGTTTTAAGAGAAGACAGGGGAGGGCAGTTCTAAATACCGACTACAATAGACAGTCTTCTTGGAAAATAAGTATCGTATGCTGGCTACTTTCAAATTGATATACAGGCCTCTTGGACTTGGTTTCTTAAATGGCACAGACTGATTGCAACCAAAGGAATTAGGAGGTGGATTGGTGGTGAAGGTGTACCTGTTTGTTTGAAGTATAGTTTGCAGTATAAAGTAAGGAAAGGAGCAGTGAATTAGAACAGAGAGCTTTGAACAAGTAAAGGGTAGAAAGGCAGACTTGCATTTGTTGGCTGGCTGTTTCTTCTGCTTTCAAGGGAAGAAGATTTCATGGACTTGTTTAACTAAATAAATACACTAAAACTGTATTATCAGTTACATCCTCCATCAAAAAAAATCCAGTAATTCCAAAGGTACCTTCTTCAGACAAAAAGACTAGCAGAGGAAAGCAATGGCACAAGCACAATTTCTCCTAAAGTTAATCAGGGCTGGATGACGAGTGGCTCTTGCTTTGCTTGTAGTTCCCAGGCAGTCCTTAGCAGGGCTGCTGGGGCTGAACTCAACCACAGGATGTGGAATAAATAAGCCAGCAGCCTGGTGCACTGTCCCACGATGGGACATAGTTGCCTGCCCATCCTGTTACACATCGGATGTGGAACCCCATGGCTGCTTTCTTCCCCACCCTGACATTTTTTGAGTCTTTACACAGCATCCTGTGTGCCTGCTGGATCCCTGCTGTGTAAAGGTTTTAATACCTGACTCTTGAAGTCAATAAATCTACCGTAGAAATCACCAGTTAGGTAAAAAATGGCAGGTTTTCTGCCATTATTTAGCAAGTTAATTTATGAAAAAATAATTTCTTCTCCCCTTGACTGGCTCTAACAATCAGTTCCTTTAATTGAATTGTTGTCTCCTCTCACCAGCTTAATTATCACATATAAATTACTATTTTTGGCTCAGATGTGCAGGTGCAGCAGTAGGTTTAAAACCTGACGTCAATCAGTGTTTTACTGTGGACACCAAACAGGCCAGGATTTCACTCAAGATTGAAAGCTCTGGCAAATTCCATTAATAACTGCATGGATTTGTTGACTGCTTCAAATAAAGTTAGAAGATTTTAGAATATTAAATCCAGTTATCAGAAATGCAGTGTTTCTCTTCCTACAGATCACTTTCACAATACTTATTTTACCAGTGAATACAAAATCTAAAAAAAAAAAATAATTCCAAAAAAAGAAAATTATATTTTATTTTCAACATGTTTTGCTTCTATATTCTAGCATTTTCTAAATGAAGTTCTGAATTCTTATTTCTCCCTCTGGAAGTGTCATAAATCTAAAACATGTAAAGGTTAAAAGGGGTTAAATAATTCCTACCAACAAAAAATGTACTGCAGCTAAAATTAAAGGTTTCAGATCATATCAATTTTTTATTGTAGGTTTTTGCCAAAACAATGTGGCAATTTCTGTTTCACCTCACCTTGGTCTGAAATTTATTCTCACTACTGGTACATTTACTGGACTTAAAAATTATATATTCTTCTATCTCTAATTCTGAGGAGCCATAGATACTGCTTTGGACCTATACATGCTGCTCTGAATGCACTTCTCTGGAAGTAATAGAATCTTTTCTGTATGTCATTAGCCTTCTATCCATAAAAATTCTCCCCCACAGATGGAAATTTCAGCTATAAAAAATATTGGGTGAAGGAAATTATAGTTTTATGGCCCAACTTTTATGTATCAAGTTCAAATTCACAAAATTTATTTATTTTTAATTTATCCCACTCCCTTCACAGGATCCAGACCACATATGCAGGGCACTTTAATTTCTCTCCTTTCTTAGAATCTGAACCCCTCTAGGAACAGTTCCTTTGCGCTCATTATGCATCTCCATGGTACACAATTCAAACAAGAGCTACCTTGTGCTAACAGAGTGTTGATCTGCTTGTGCCCACGAAAGCAAGGAGAGTGCTTTTCAGGACGGGAGCAGGGCAGGCGGGTGTGGGATGCTCTAGTTTTTTAATCAAAATTTTCTTTCAATAACATTGTAGAGCTGTTGAATGGCTGCAGATTTTTCTCTTCCATATTTTAATATTGCTAAAATGCCATTCAGTTACAAAAACAGAAGTTTTTTTTCAACACATAACTTCTATGAAGGAGTTGTCTTGAAGGATAACATATTATTTATGGTTGAAAAATATCACTCTCCTCTGCTTTTCCTCAACATTTTTTCCCTTACCCACAGCATACTGTGATTTTTAGGACTCGGTCCTCACTCTCTACTCATGCATAAACATTTGCAGAACTATGGCCTTCAGCCCCAATCCTGCAAAGATCCTGTCTGTTCCTAAGCCAGCAGATATAAAGTGGCTACTGTTAAGCACACGATTTAGAAAACCTCTAAAATTCTGGAGTAAGGACTGTATTTTACGATTTCTCTGAAACACCTCTCTGAAATGCATTGGAGTACTTTAAAGTAATTCTCACTACAGGATATTTTTCACATTTATAATAATTCATAGTCTTCACAGAGCATCCCAGTTTTCTGCTGTTCTTTTAAACAGTCATTAGACCACTTCAGAGGTGAATAAAAATTTTACTTCTCCTTAATTCTAGTAGGAACACTGAAAAGTATGTTGTCTTTATGCCACTTGTTATGCATTATTTCCCTGTATTTCTTCCCTCACTCTTCATTGCTAAAAACCTATAGATTTACTTTCTTAGACTGAATGATAATATCTTCTCCATATAGAAAAATACTGTTTTGTCTGAACCAAATACACTATTCCTTCATTTGTGAAAAAGTTTCTATTTCCATTCCTAGACAGGAGAAGCCGGGGGCCTAATGAATAAGTAGAGTTGCTGGTGAGAGTGGCCAAGGGTAGGCAGGGTTGGGGGAATGAACACGTGTGGACCTGGATCGTCAGAGATGAGGCCTGTGGGAGGCTGTGGGAGCTCAGGGGTATATTTATCAATAAAATCACAAGCAACAGCCGAGCACTTTGCACTGAAATGATCTGCCAGAATTTTTCTTATAATTTGGTATTGCTTGTTGTCAGAGACAGATGAATAATCCTTAGCAGGCAATGGTAGCTGTATAGGCTTTCTGCTTCCAACTTCCATGCACCTCTTTGATCACACAAATATTGCTTAGGCTATGGCAAGCAAGTAGGATCCTGGTGTGGGAGACATGATCAGGCTTAATTTGACTATGTTTTCCCTCTGCTTCCCTTCAGCAAGCTAAAAATTTATTTCAACACCATTGTACAGATATCATAAAAATAAGACTTGAAGAGATTCTGGCAACAGTCCAGATTCCTGGCAAATAATTGCATTTGCTAGTGCATCAAGAAGTAAAGAGTGTCTTCAGGGACTAGAGGTAGACCACCCATCTTCAGGAGCTTCCAGCAGCAGCAGTGTACTGACCTAAAAAGCAAGATCAGTAGAGGTAGGGTCATCAAGCAGTCAACAACAACAGCAAAGCATTTTTGATAATCACAATGGCCATCAGTACAACAGAGAACAGCTCCTTGTAAAATAAGAATTGGAAAATGGCAGAGAATATGGTGATGACCCTAGCAACTAAGGAAATCCCTGGGTGATTGGTCTACGTGACTTCTTGATGCAGGTGACCCACAGGTGACATGGACCAAGAACCTTACAAGAGGTAAATATTGCCTCCTAATTCATAGCATAGATGCCAGCATTCCTACCCCAAACCTCTCTGCTCTCAAAAGTGGAGTAGTACAAGTCAGGAGCTGCCGTCTTCCAAATGAAAAAGGCTGTCTTCTTCTCAATGCTAAATTGAGCATCTTAGGATGCTCTGCTGCTTTGCCAGATGCACTCAGCAAAGACCTCCATGAACATTGCCTTTTCACCTCAGCATTCTCCCTTCACTGGTGATCTTCCCATATTTCCAGAATGACACTCTGCACAGTCATTGCTTTTCTGATGGCTGCAGGTGTCGCATGGAGTCTGAGCCACATACTGTTCTGCCTTGATTGTGTTGTTTTACGAGCAGAGGAACAAAAGCCTAGCAGTACATCTGGCTCTTCTCTTGCTCTTTGTTCTCAGCTTGTATCCTTTGTCACTGCATGCCTTCCCTGAAAAGGAGGCAATGCTTCTCCCAGCAAAGCCTGTTCACACACAATTTCATTACGTGATTCTGCTGGGAAATGGTGACCTTCAGAGGCCTTGCCCAGAAAGGACTCCTGTGGCAGCATACTGAGGCCTGGAGCTGGGATCAAGGATGTGGAAAGCTGCAGACTTGAGTGTGCCCTGGACAGCAGTGCAGAGCAGATGCAAACACATCCTCCTCATGCTGATCTTGCAAGAGAGTGCTTTCAAAGATGGGGCTGACTATGGACATGGAGAGTCTGTGCTAGAGCTGTGTGAAGCCTTGGGTCTGTGGGGCCCAAGCACATTGCTCACAAGGGGCTTCCTCACCACTGGCAGCCCATGAGCTTGAGATGTCTGCTACATTCGTTAGTCCCAACGCATGTGTACAGCCTCACAATTACACGAGCAATGCAGCAACTGAGTGAGCCAAAGTTAGGAGGTAATTCAATCTGGTGTGTTGGGCAGCCGTATCATCAGCCAGCATGAATATCACATAATGCACCCTGGCTAATTCAACAGAAATACATAGCTGTAAAAACATGTGCTCATACCTGACCTAACCTTGTGGTCGCTAATGCTCAGTCTAGACTTAACAACTGTGGGACCATGACTTTAGTCATTCTCTACAGAGTGCCAAGGGCAGGTGGGGTGGGTTTACTTTCTTTCTCTTTTTTTCCACATAAACCCAACATGACAGGACTCAGCCAAGTACATTCCCAACGTCATATATATAGATAGGTTTCCTGAAAACAGCTATGCAAAGTAGTGGCATGTGCTACAGTAGGTTACTTGGAACATATTGCAATTCAGCATTACATGGCTTTCAACACATTAAAAAAATGCAAGGTAGAGTAAAATAAGCATGTAGGAAATATAAATGGACTCTTACAATCCTAGTTTATTGAAACCCCTGAAGTTAATCTCCAGCATCTGTATCCTAATACTGTTTATAGCACTTAAAGTTTGTTAGGTTTTTCTCTGATTATTTAAGGACTAATCAAAATTGTACCTTCACTCTGGGAGATTTTGCACTTTCCTCTGATGACTAATGACATCCCAAACAAATCTGAGTACAGGCTTTTTTCTGTGTTTTTTTTCCTCCTCTTAGATGGATTAATGCTGTCATCAGCAGCTGTGGGGAAAACACAGAAGCCCAAGCACTGAGTATAACAAGTAAGCAGAAACTGCATTTAAATTAATTTGAAATGCAAAGGTAGTGACTCACCTCCTAAGCAGGATTTTGGAATGCTGGAGCATCCTGGTCCCTCACTGGGAAAGGATAACTAATGCCCATACTGGGGATTGTCTTTCCTGGCTTAATACATGCAGCATTTGTCGAGAACTATTCACATCTGTGACGTGAAAATACATAAATAGATTTCTGCTATCTAGCCAAATATAAGGTTCTGCTGTTGTGTATAAATATATATGTATTTATAACATATATATGTATAAAACAACAGCAGAACTGTATTATGCCAGTTCTAATTGTAGAGCTACAGTGCAAACAGCATCTGTGCTTTAATATTGACTGTTAACATCTTCCTTGTCTGTTCCCATAGCTCACACTGGGTCCCATCCGCATTAAGACAATGCAGCATAAACAGCCTTCAAAATCCCCTTCTACACATGAGCTACAATAGCTGGTCTCTCAGATGATGCTCCTTTCATCATGACTTATACTCATTCTACTTCTTACCTGTCACATTTGATTTTGAATGAATTTAGGGAAGGTGAATTATGTGTGACCTACTTTTTAAGCTGACGGTGTTTCACCTAACCAAGGGTGTCTGAGCACCATCGCCCTGTATTTAACTTTGGTGCCTTTGATGAGTCAGGTCCCTGCTGCCCACCCTGCCAGGGGTGCTCTGACCACGGGGCTCCTTGTCACATGTGGCAGAGCCAGTGAAAGGGTGAAGTCAGGGGAGTCATTAGCTGGTCATTAGCTAATGACAGTAAATTGATCCACTAAGTCCGAGACAGCCTTTGCCTACTTGTATTAGGTGTGTCTAATTCGCCAAGGCAGCCAAGAGGATTATGTAAATTGAAAATTTACTTACCTTGGAGAGGGATCTCGCCTGCTGCCTGCTAGGCAGAAGCCGGGGGCAAGCTGCAGGCAGGCAGGCAGCAGCATGGGCTCAGGGCAGAGCCTGGGGGCATGCAAGGCCCTCACTGACCCATGGCTCTTGTCTGGCCACCTGCCAGCCCACCCAGCAGCCTTTAGTGTTTTTCCCAGGTGGTCCGTTCAAGCACCTACAAAGCATCTTCCTCACTCATTCCCGCACTGGTTGGCAGAGCTTGGGCTCTCCCTGAAAACATCCCGCTGCCCTCCCGGTACCTCCCTCGGCTGTGCCCCTTCCTGTGGGGTGCAGGAGCAAACCTCCACCCCTGTCTCAGCCCAGCTCCTCGCACCCTTGCAGTCCTCAGAAACCCACCAGCAGGCATGTGCCTCCTGCTGCTAATACATCTCTGCAGCCCGGTTCCAGGTGGAGAGGGTGCAATCCCCCTTCTCCCCCCTCTCCATCTCCTCCACCCCTGTCTCAGGTGGGGTCTTCTAACCAACACTGAGCTGACGATCGCCCACATAAGCCTAATGACAAGATTGTTTTCAACCATAGCTAGAGCAACACCTACAAAGGGATGTATGCCTTTGACACTGTGCAATGTGCACATTTTCACATGTATTTCTACACAAATAAGAGTTCCAGGGTACTCTGAAGCAGATTTACATCAACGCCCTTTACCAGTGCTTTGGAAGTAGAAAAAGGCTTGAAAGTAACTGTTCACTGCCAAAGTGATATAGGGGGGGCATATGGAAAATGAAAATCAGGGGCTCTTACATTTTGTTTTTTAATCAAAGCCTTGCAATTCATCATTTGAAGTATTCTTATAACTATCAAAATATATTCCAAGTGCTTTTCACAACAAATGTTGATCATTATGTAAGCACTGAAAAGTTTATAAAGATTATACCTGCAGTTCCATTGCCTGTATCCCAGCAATGTGAGAAATACGCCTTTGTGGCACACACACACACAAAGAGTCCAAGCACATCAGAAAAAGCCACTTTCCAGGAGAAATCAGAAGTTTTATGCAAATTCTTTCAAGTGATGAAAAATGTTTAGATCATTGAACTGCAGTAGGAACAAATAAATGCAATATCGTTAGAGTTACAAATTCTTTTTTATTTTTATGTACTCTCTATGGTTATGTTATAAACCCTGAATATTTAAGGACTGCAGGGCAAAGATGTAATAATTCTTTGAAACAGCAGGAAAAATTAAAATACAGAGGAAATAAGACTTCATAAAATATGAAGAAAATTCAGAGAGGATTTACACAGAGGATCTGGTGTGTGTTCTCCTCTAGGCCTTGTACAATGTATACATTGTGGTCAGATTCCCCAGTTTAATAAGTTTCACCATTCCTAGTACTTCTCTTTATGCCTTGGATTCCCAACCAAGTAATTACATGAGAACTACAGTTTTCATTTCTTAAGAAATGTCTTTTCATTTCTTAAGAAAGTCTTTTCCTAGTCCTTTGAGATGATTAAAATTTCCCAAAAGCATAAACCACAAATGAAGAGAAACAAAAACTGCATAATTTTTAAACAATTCTGCTTTTTGTGCAGATACACTCCTATACTGACTGCTGTGCGAAACCATGCTGTTATATTTATCACTTCAGTCCGTGCTTAACTCAGCCAAAGGGCACAGCACAAGAAAGTGTAAATTCTATTGATGCGGGCTCTTTTACAAAGTCTGTCAGACTGGCTTGCACCTAATTACCAATGTGCGGCTCACACCATTTCATAACATCTCTTGTCTAGAGCTGTAGTTTCCTAAGCAGGATTCCCTCCCAAGTTGGAAGGAGATGGAGGAAGGAAAGGATGCTCTGTGGAATGTATCCATATAGATGACAATGCAAAATTGAGGTCTCAGTTCATTAACATTTCATATTGCTAAATTTCTCATTTATTTTCCTTCGATTGTGGTGAAGACTTATTGCAAAAGTAATGAATCACAGAGCAAACTAATATTACCACAATCCCATTTCCATTCATATCTGATGCTACTCTGTATTTAGAAAAGCCCTGTAGAGCTTGGGGTCTTCTCTAACTTTTGCTGAGACCAGTTTGTAGCTGTGAATCTATTTCCATTATTCCATTCACTTCAGAGATATAATCCAAAAGAAACAGTGCATAGGTCAAGATTTTTCAAGCAAGCCTGTCACATTCTCAGGCATTTCCTTAATATATTTAGGCTCTCAATAAAGAATTTTGTGACACTTTTCACTGCATTTTTTTGCCTGAATTTAACAATTAACAAATAAAAAGTGTTTGAGTCATCGGCAGCAAACCGATCATAATGTTGTTGGGTTTGTGATGTGCTTATAATGAAAGTTTAGTTTAAATCTAGGCTTAGATTAAATAAATAAATCTGATATGCCATGGTCTTAAAGCAACTTTTGTATGGAATCTTTAATATACATTCAGCTCTGAAACAGGGACAAATGGTATTTTCAGCACAGTGCTTTAATGAAGAATCCTTAAACTGCTGTCTTAATAATCCTTAATTTCCATGCATGCCATTGAAGATTTTCTAGATTTCTGAAATGTTTATTTTAAAACGTACTTATTTTTATCATTGTGCAGTACTAAGGTGACTTCATTCACACTGAGTGGGGAGAGAGCACCCCTCTGCAGTGTGTTATATGATAGCTGCCTTAACCACGCACATTTAATTACCTCACCTGCACTACATCTACTAATCATACTATACTTCAAACTCCTTAGGGCACACACTGTTATTTTCTTCTCATGTTTCTCATCTCTTTCACGTCCCTTTAGACTTATTTCTGTCTTTTCTAGTGTTTACAGCACCTTCCAATTTAGCATCACCTGTGATTTTTCTCGAAGTGCTTTTTACTCTCTCTTCCAGAATGCAAATTAAAATATTCCATATGATCAGTTCTCACACATGCACTTACACTGATACATGAGCACACATTTCCAGAAAATCATTAGCTCTATCTTTCTACTGCTATGCACTGCTGCTTACCACTGGTTTGCAAAGGGGAAGTTTATGCTGTTTTTTTTTTTTTTTTTTTTAACATTGAATTAAGCTATTCATCCTGGGAAACAGCAAGGAAAGCAAAAAAAGATCGGTTTAACTTATTCTAAATGACATTCTGGAAAGACTGTCTAAAATAAAGAATTAACTAGCATGTAAACATTTTCTGACACCTTCTTCATGGACTTTGGTATCGAATTATTTGCTAGAATGGAATGGAGGAAAAAAATAGAAGAAAACCTCATTGTGAATCAGCACTTTCCTTGGTTAAGTTCAGCAGTAATTCTTAACTAACTGGGTCACTAGTAAATGATAACTGCAGTCAGGTCTCTGGTGCTGTAATTAGCAGCTATTTGTGGAGCTCAAAATACTTCAAATCAGATAAACAAACTGAGGATCTAGGTTCTTTCTGTGTAAATAAATAGGAAAAAAGACAGATGTAGCCATATAAATACATGACAAGCAGGCAAAATAGCCATTTTAAAATGCAGAGCAAGTAATATCAATTTGTAAGTTATCTGAAATTCAAATTTTTGTTAAGAGCTTGCTGATTCCAAGAAAAGACAGTTGGCATTTTGATTATAACTACTTCATTTATTGGCTTAATGCTGTATATAATCTTTCTAAAACAAATACACCAAATTAATAATTACACAAACTCCTGCAATGCTCCCAAAACAGGATTCACTGTAGCTCAGTGTGGTGCATGTGTATTTTTTTTCCAAGCAATTAAACTGTATCCTTTAAGATCATTAAGGCTCAGGGTCAGACTAGGCTCTTTATTCTTTTAAACAGATGTTTGGGGAATCCTGGATGCCTTTTTTTTTTTATCACCTTCTGCTAATTACTATCTGCCTATTCTCTCCACTCCCTGGCTTTCAAGCGGCCGGTGGGCCCCTGAATACCATCTGCTCAAAATTCTGGTCCCTGCCCTCTGTTAGACCTCACTAGACCTTAGTCTTTTTTCTTTTCCATTATGGAGATCATGCATGCATTAGGTGGGTCATGTTCCTTTTGCTATACACAGTGGCACGTGCCAATGCCCTTGAGGAATCAGCTGCAGGGCTAAATTTACAATTGGCTTGCTTCCCCCAAAACAACATTAAGCTTTTGTTCTCCCACTTAAAATTTCATACAATCACAGAGATATAACTAATTGTCTGCTTTAGATTATAATGAAACTTTAAAATATCTTTTTAAAGCAACAGAGCTTAATTAAATGGAGAAAGGCTACCAAAAAAAATGCTGCAAAAAATTTACCATTTTTAACTACCTACTTTGAATCTCTGAATTTAGGCAGATTTCTCATCTTCCTCTGAACAAAAGCTAAAACATGCCACTCATCTCAGGCACAAGCTACCTCTCTCCACCACTTCATTTCTATAATTTTTTTTAACTAAGACACAGTGAATATCAAGCCGGAATGAAAAGGAACTTAATCATGTTAAAGGGCATCTATCCAGCCCTGCTTGCAGCTTCTAAAGGTGGTAGAAAGGATTTCCCCTGTAATAAACAGAGTTCCCTCCTCACTTTGGTTGTCACTGTCACCGTACAAATTACTTTGTGCTGGTCATATACTGCAGACTACAGAAAGAGATTTAAGGAGATTTGAAAACAAAGAGCAGAGGCTGTTGCTTCCTGTACTGCTATTATGATTAAACCCTAGAGACCATTTTAAGACTATGTTATAATTTGCACATCTTTTGTATAACATATGAGTCTTTGGAGCATCCAACGGTTCACAGTTCATTGACTGTCTTGCTTGAACAATTATAAAAAGACATTCTCTCCCACAGAAGAGATCTAGCTGAAAGCCTATGGATCAGTCTTCCAAAGCCAGTGGCAGTATCACTTGTCAGAGTCATAAAATCTTCTCTTGCACTGTTACACTCTGACATATTCTGCAGGATTCATCTATAGCGGAAATGTTTATGTTTAAATTAATCTAATTTCAACTGTATTATCCCTATCAGCATAGATTGCTATTATTATCCATACCAAAATGGATTGCTATTATCAGCAAACTTTTGATCATTTCTGACTGGCAAAAGTCACAGCCGCTCAAAGCTGATGCTGTTGGAATAAACAATGCTATAAATTGCATGTCATTTAAACACAGCATACTATATTTGATTCCATTTCCTGCTCCACGTGTGCCAGTCCACCTCCACCAGACTGATTTTGATAGTCAAAAAAACCTTCCTTAAGCAAAAAGCCCATCTCCTGGAAAAACATTTTTCTTTCTCTTCAAGTCTGTGCATTTCCTCCAAAATATAAACACAATTTCTATCTTGTGACACAGAAGATCTAGTTCTGGGCAAACGTCATTTTCAAACTTGTGACATGTTTGTGATGATAAAGTGCAAGCACTTTCCTCTGAGCCACAAATGGTTTGAAGTAAGAACCTATTCCAAGCCTATTGATGTCATTTAAAAGACCCGTATTGACTTCAGTAGGCTTTCAATCAGCTCGTGGTAATCTGTCTCCACAGACAGAGGGATAAAATACCCAGGATAAATTGTATGTCAGCTGCTTTGATTATGAAATATTTAGAGTTTATGGTCTCAGGAAACATAGTGCTTAGGAAAGAAAGTTCAGTCAGAAATTCATTGTTTGTCCTGTATCACTGCGAGTTTTCTGGCACAAAACTAAAAAACAGAAATACCACAGACATACAGGTTTTTCTGGTTTTCTTTGTTTTAATGACAAAAGGTTGTCTTGGTTCCAATGTAAAAGTAACAAAACTAGTGCCACAACTTCTCCCCATCTTGGAATAAAAGTCCTATTGTGTTATCTTCTTCAGTGTTACTGTATCTATTTTGAATATCAGTAATATCATAGCAGCAGGTCAGAATCAAAAACTTTATAACTCTCATAAAACTGATGGAAACATTTTTCACAAAAATGGTTTCCTAATTTGTACTGAAGCGTTTAGGTAATTTTGGAAACAACAATTTTTATTCTTAGAAATTCTTCTGGATGTTTTTGTATTTCAATGTAATTATTTTGCATATTAGAAGACATTTTAGGGTAACATTTTAGGATAACTTTTTTAAATCACCCATGGTTAGGAAAACAAGTTTCATTTTCAGAAGTGACTTCACAATTTTAATAACAATAAGGTTCCTTTAGCAGTATTGTCAAGGCCCCTCTAGGTGAAATGGACTTCTAGGATAGGATCCAACCCATTCAGCATAGACACTTAATTTGCCCTTAAGTTTTAGGTATCTATCTAGTGAACCAGATCTTCTGAAATACTTGCTTCAGTTCCTCCTGTAGAGAATACAGAAACACTGTAATCTCTGAAGGTCTCCAGGGAGAAGGTCCTGTCCTCGTCCTAGGACCACATGTTAAAACTCGCTAGGTTCAATGAACACAAAAAGATCAGAGCAGGGTCCAAAACAATGAACCCCAGCGAGAGTCACAGTATGTTTGTTTAAACTCAGCACTATCTTAAGGTTCCCTCACATGGTTTTCTTGTAGTTGAAAGCTGACACAAACTGGGAGAGCTTACTTCTGTCTGCATCTTGCCTATCCTGAGAGGCTGCATAATTTTATTTATACCCAGGAGACATAAGAATTTTTAGAAAATGCTCCTGAAAAGAGCCTATAAATCTGGACATTCAGTCTCCTGCTCTAATCACTGTTAAGCCTGCCAGTCTGTGAGAGTTCAAACAAAAGCTAACAAATGCTGAGTCTGCATTTTCACTCAGCTCTAGCTATGCTCCACATTTGCCTTTAATATTTATGAAGAAAATTGAGAATATATTGCTTCAGAAATGTTTGTGTACCATACAAAGAGAATGAAAGAGCTCAAACACTCTCCTTGGGAATTAGATCTTTTATACAAATGAATGTATTCAAAGAGCTCAGGTATAATAATGTCAATCTGAAGGATGCATATGTTTTCATTAAAGATTTACAGCTGAATTTATAATGAAAGTGGAACAATATTCTGAGGACTATTTCAGAATTGTACTGAATTAAAGGGCATGTTGTAGCTTATTTACCTATTAATTTGATCTATGCTTGTCCTCATTTCTCAGTCAATTAGTTTGAAGGTTCATTCGAGACTTGGACTGTGTCTAAGTATTGATATGTCTGTGATCACTGTCACAGGTGAACTTCCTGTGAATCTGGACCTCTTGTCACATAGTGACTGTTGCCACATAGTGAAAAGATGTGGAGGCTTTTCAGTATTACCTTAAAAGAAATGAGCAGTCTTCCTATTTATAGCTCATAGGACAGGGGAAGCACACAGGAAGAGAAAGGGTCTTCCAAATGTTAAGATTTTTAACACTTCACTAGATAAAATGTCAACAGATAAAAGAAAGCAGATGTGAGCAATGGTCAGAGAAAGGGAGAGTGCTGGCCACCTGAAAATCATAGAATCATAGAATGCTTTGGGATGGAAGGGACCTTTAAAGGTCGTCTAGTCGATCCCTCCTGCAATTGGCAGGGACACCTACAACTAGATCAGGTTGCTCAGAGCCCCATCCAGCCTGTCCTCGAATGTTTCCAAGGATGGGGCATCTACCACCTCTCTGGGCAACCCGTTCCAGTGTATCATCTCACTTTTTCTTCCCAAAACCTATCTTTACACTCATTATTGACTGGGTTCATGCTCAGCAAGAGACTCTTATGTAAATTAATGTTGAATCCTTAAGCAATCACACAAGAAGGCTTTCACCTGCTCCAGGACGTGGGCACAGGGAAGTGGGGAACAGTACACATAAAATTCATCTCAACTATTCTTACACATCCAGAGCATACACAGCTACAATGGAGCAGCCATCATATGTTCCCATTACAGCTGATGATGGAAAATTAACATCTTCAGGATATAGTTCATCTAACCTTTATTAAACTGCTATTTCAGGATGAAAATAATAGTTGTAGTTGGATAAAACGACTAGGTCCCCATGGCTATCATGTCTAAACCCATGTGTTGATGTTAAATGACTACTGCCCACAGCACGAGATTATTTCAGGTCTCTTCTTGACAAGTCAAATTTCTTATTTACAGCCTTTCCTAAGGTATTCTATACAGATAATGGGCAAAGCCTCGTTTAACTCTCACATGGCAGGACAGAAGTCAAGGGTTTTTTTCCTCCTTCTTAGAAATAAGTTTAAATGTAGGGCATGGGAGGAAAAGCCTTGTTTCATTTTTGCATTCCTGAATATAGAAATAATTGACAGAGGCCAATTTCTCTGATTCAAGAAGATGGAGCAACTGGCCCTTGGAGCTTCCCCAGTACGTTTCTGCTCCTGTGGGAGAAGCACTTTAGTGCACAGTTAGCATCCTGTGTGCCATTTCTTACTTAGTCTTATTCGGTACTTTCCACTAAAATCACATTGATTTCTATGTCTTTAAATGGAGCTTTAGAAGACATATGGCTTAAAGGATAGCACCGCTTGGGTTCCCCATAGTGTAGTAATACAGATTCTGGACACATGGGTTGTTCTTTGATGACTTACTTTATTAGGTTTCCAAATCACGCTGATGCCCAGAGGGTGTGAATAGAATTGAAATAGCTTTACACTGCCACAGGAGAGTTGGGAAGGCCCCATGTTATGAGGCCGAGGTTAACACTAAAATAACGTGACAGATGGTCACTTTTTGCTACTCATCTTACTTGACCACTATTTTTGTAACAGACACAAGCAATCCGTTTCTCTTTTCTCAACAGAGAATAAACCCATAGAAAATATTTTAACTGATGACTTATTTCAGCTTTACTGTTTCTAACCACAGCTGAGAAGGAAAAATTACATACTGGTAGGTCAGTAACATTTACTGGAACACTTTCTTCATGAAAAACAGTTGTTAAGTAAAAGAACATTTGTTTCATCTCTAAGAGTTTTCTGTTTCTATATTTACAAATTTATTGTTTTGAGAAAAGTATTCTACCACTTTTGTTTTCCATGTCTAATGAGTTTTATGGTAGTTAAGATCAAATTGTCTGTTTACTCCAATATCCTGTTTCTGACAGTAGCCAGTGGCAGATGCACAGGAAAAGCTAATCAGAAACTTGATAGGTAGTGAATGCTCCTTCTGCTCATCTACTTTCTTAGTTTCTGGAAATCAGAGGTTTATGAGTTCCTGAGCTGGATGTTTCATACAGACCTTTGTGGCCAAGATTTATTCCGTGAATTTGCCTAATCCCCTTTTCAATCAGTTTATATTCTGAGTACCGCAACATGCTGTGGCAATGAGTCCCACAGTTTAATTACATATTATGGGGAAAAATTGCTTCTTTTTGTTTATTTTAGGCTTGCTGGCTTATAATTGCATTGAATAGTCTCCATATTTTCATGTTACAAGAAACAGTGAATAACTATTCTCTATTTAGCTCCTCCATAGCCCTCACATCACTTAGTAGACTGATCATATTAACTCATGCCCATTTTAGTACATTTCTTTTTATTCCAAATTAGCTTGCATGATTGTCTGCAACTTTGTTGTTGTTTTTTTTCTCTTCTCTTGGAGCTGGTAGAAGTGCTCACCAAACCACTTTCAATCATTTATCAGCAGTCCTGGCTAATCAGGGAGGTCCTAGTTGACTGGAGGTTAGCAAATGTGGAAAAAAAAAACCAAAAAAGTTCTACAAGAAGGGCTGGAAGGAGGATCCAGGGAACTACAGGTCTGTCAGTCTGACCTCGGTGCCAGGGAAGGTTATGGAGAAAATCATCCTGAGTGCCATCACACGGCATGTACAGGACAACCGGGGATCAGGCCCAGTCAGCGTGGGCTTATGAAAGGCAGGTCCTGGTTGACTAACCTGATCTCCTTCTATGACAAGGTGACCCACTTAGTGGATGAGGGAAAGGCTGTGGATGTTGTCTACCTGGACTTTAGTAAAGCCTTTCACACCGTTACCCACAACATTCTCCTGGAGAAACTGGCTGCTCATGGCTTGGACGGGCACACACTTTGCTGGGTTAAAAACTGGCTGGATGGCTGGGCCCAAAAAGTTGCAGTGAATGGAGTTAAATCCAGTTGGCAGCCGGTCACGAGTGGTGTTCCCCAGGGCCCAGTACTGGGGCCAGCTCTGTTTAGTATCTTTCTCAATGATCTGGATGAGGGGATCAAGTGCACCCTCAGTAAGTTTGCAGATGACACCAAGTTGGGCGGGAGTGTTGCTCTGCTGGAGGGTAGGAAGGTTCTACAGAAGGATCTGGACAGGCTGGATCAATGGTATGAGACCAATTGTACAAGGTTCAATAAGGCTGAGTGCTGGTCCTGCACTCAGATCACAACAGCCCCATGCAACGCTACAGGCTTGGGGAAGAGTGGCTGGAGAGCTGCCTGGCTGAAAAGGACCTGGGGGTGTTGGTTGACAGCCAGCTGAACATGAGTCAGCAGTGTGCCCAGGTGGCCAAGAAGGCCAATAGCATCCTGGCTTGCATCAGAAATAGTGTGGCCAGCAGGACTAGGGAGGTGATAGTGCCCCTGTACTCGGCACTGATGAGGCCGCACCTCGAGTACTGGGTTCAGTTTTGGGCCCCTCACTACAAGAAGGACATCGAGGTGCTGGGGCGTGTCCAAAGAAGGGCAACGAAGCTGGTGAAGGGTCTAGAGCACAAGTCTTATGAGGAGCAGCTGAGGGAGCTGGGGTTGTTTAGCCTGGAGAAGAGAAGGCTGAGGGGAGACCTTCTTGCTCTCTACAACTACCTGAAAGGAGGTTGTAGCGAGGTGGGGGTCGGTCTCTTCTCCCTAGTGACAAGAGATAGGACGAGAGGAAACGGCCTCAAGATGCGCCAGGGGAAGTTTAGGTTGGATATTAGGAAAAACTTCTTCACCAAAAGGGTAGTCAGGCACTGGAACAGGCTGCCCAGGGAAGTGGTTGAGTCCCAGTCCCTGGAGGTATTTAAAAGACAGGTAGACGTGGTGCTTGAGGACTTGGTTTAGTGGTGGACTTGGCAGTGCTAGCTTCACGGTTGGACTCAATGATCTTAAAGGTATTTATTAAGAGGATAGCATGTTTTTAATTACCTTTTAACAATACACCTTCCTCCCAAGTGTACAGCCTATAGTACAGTTTACTCTAAGCCAGTCCCTGAGTAACATCTAAAACTGACATTAGACAAATTCCTATGGTTATGCTTCAGCACTTTCATGGTTTGCTTGGTCTAGTCTTTCAACAAACATTACTTGAATCATCTACGTACTCCCAAGCAAACAAATAAAAAAAGGAGATAGGGTCTTCTTTAAAATCTTAAAGTCTTTCTTCTTGATGAAGGGGTTTTAAAAATCTCCCTCTCTCAAAGCCACTTCTGGTACTGTCAGCAAGAAAAGATTTCCAAATCATTTTTATTGTCCCATGCCAACAAATGTCCCATGCCATCCTCCTTTCACCACAGTTCTTAATTCTCCCCATGCAGTTCCAACCTTCTCAGCAATCCTTTATTACTCTAAACCTCTTTATTATCCTCAGGTTTCTTCTCACTTCAGACCTCTTTGTCCTTTTTCTAGACCTCTCCAAAACAAATTTTCAAGGACGGGAAATACATGGTATTCTCCCTCACTCCCCCAGGTTTCAAAATATTTTATGCTGTAGTGGAGAAACTTATTTGACAAAGAGGGAAACACACATGAAGGATTGCACAGATTATCAACCACAAAGCACAAAACACATGGTTAGGGGGCAAAATATACATCTTTTTCCAGGAATAGAAAAGTGTTCCTCTCAGAACTGCTTTAGACAGATGTTCAGATAGATGTAACAAGCCTCAGAGAGGAAAAGGACATCATCAGTCATCTTATTCAAGCATCAGTAGTTTGAGTAAAGCCCGCAATGCAGCCCTCCCACCCATTCATTATTCTGCTTAGCGAGGTGCTCAGAGGTCACTTTCAGTTCAGAGTACAACCCTTTACAGTACTTACAATTTTTGCAACAGTGGTGAAACTTGGTAATCCTCTATTAGCATTTGTATAAACCTCCATATTCCCATGACAAAGATGGACTCATCAACATCAGTGGCAAAATTTCCATCACCTCAGGATCTCCTCCTCAGTGAAGTCTATCAATCAGACTTGTTTTCACATCTTCACATATTACTACACAGTTGTTTTCAGAGTTCAGGGTCTAAGACTTGCTCTCAGATTCATTGTCTATACTCTTCATAGTTTCTGTAATGAATCGAGTTATATTATGGATGGCCTGTAATTTTTGACATCATTAGGGAGGAGAGAAAAAGGAAAGAGAGCAAAGAAGCACATTTTGGTCCTAGCTATGAGGTAGTGTACAAGTAATACAAATTACAGCTAAGGAAATGAGTGAAATTATAGACATCTTTATTTTATTTATTTTAGTTTATTGTGCAAATAAACTAGGTGAAATCACCATAAGGTCCTTTGATTTTTAAGAATTTCATTGCAATGAAAACATAACACCACTTATAAAAGCTAAGGTTGTGCCCATGTCATATTTCCCATTCGTTTCCTTTTTATCATAGTTTTTTAAAGAACTTTTTTTATTTTCATAAAAATGCAGTCTGAATATTTTCATATCACAATAGCTCCTATTATTCCATTATTTTCATGCTGTAGGAAAGAAAAAGTCAGTAAAAAGTCAACAGTAAATAATTAGTTTCTTTTTTAAAAGGGGAGGGAGAGAAATTTTTATATTAGCATGTCAATGTTTGCTATTTTTTATCAGAAATCATTTTTTTGCCCATTATTAGGCTGTATTCAGAAGGCATTCAATAGATTTTCTTTTCTGCTGACTTTTTTCAGTCAATCTTTAAACAAAAATGAATGCATGGGAAATCTTATTTTAACAGCAGAATACTAGACAATACAGAAGACCAGCTAGTATCCTAGCCCAGCCATGCCAGGTTGATATTAGCTCAGTTAGCTAATCGGCAACTTAGTTCAGCTGCTCAGAAGGAGACCAGACTCAAACCATAACAAGAGATTGAGAAGGGGAAGACCTAGAATGGGATTCCTCTCAACTGACTTCATATATCTAACTGCAGACACATTGGCTTCTGAAACGATCCAGCTATTCCAGGCTCCCTTTACAAGAATAATGGGCACATTTTAGACCAATTTTAAATATCCATTTTAACCTAAGAATTATAGTCTGGATTCTACTTGATATACTGCCTGGATCTCCACTGACTAAAATGGGAGTCTGGGTGTGTATTGCAGGCACTGATGGATCTCACCATCTCTGCTTGCCCTATTTTTACGTGCAAAAGCACAGGGAACAGAAGCTAGCAAGCATTTTTGCTGTCACAGTCTGTGGAGTTAAGGATGACTGATTGCCATTTTCAGTAAATCTATTTGGAAAAAGAAATGTTAAAAAGGGGATGTTTCACATTTTTTAATCAACTAAATATATGTAATTTTGTAATTAAAACTGGACTAAAATTATCTACCTGTTTTGGGAAAAGAAAGTGGAGGAAAATGACCCCAGATCACTTTTTTTCAAAATGTGTTTGGAGAACTTAGCTACAGAAACAGCCAGAAAAAAAAAAAAAAAAAAAAAAAAGCTGCAGCTGCAGTGTGGGCAACGTAGGAAAAGGGGATCCAAATGGATTCATGCACTGAAACAGAAGCAGCACAGAAGCCCAGTCCTTGAAGGTGTGTTAGGTTAGAGAAGTGTGAAGGAGGCTGCTATAAAGGCCAGAGGGCTGAAGGCTGGCAGTTGTACATCTTAAGCATCAGAGTTGAGTTGTTGGGTGTCTCTGATTCAGGTCAGAGATGAAGTTGAAAAACCTTCCCTTACTATACAATCAGAAAGTTCAAAGAATGAAGAATACAACCTCGCCTGCAGCAGCTGCATCTGGGTGGGAATCGTCATCACAGCCCTGCTTAGGCTGGGTTGCCTTCCTCTTGCCGTACTCAAGGTGTTACTGATCATCACAGCATGCAAGCTCAGTTCCTGGTGACCTGAGAAATATCCTGTCATCAGCACTGCACAACAGTTAACATAAAGAAATGCATTTTCACTGATAGATAACAGCTATCAAGCTCAGGAAGCAGCAGTGGAGAAAATCTGGCTCCATTATGTGCAAATTTGTACTGCAGAATCAGATTTTTGTTTAGTTGTTTCAAAGCCCGTCTATTTACTTCACTGTTGCTGAATGTTTGTGAAGTACTTCAATACCTGATTCTATTATGTGATATATTTTCTTTTTAGTTAGCATTTGTGGTAATAAGATAAATAAAGGAAATTAATATATGACATTTACTGACTTAATGTTGTGGAAAACTGAAGATTTAGTGCCCTTCAAAATAAATGTAGACTTTGGCTTTACTTCAGCAAAATATTAACTCTCATGTCAGTAAGTCTTGATGTTCATTGCTTACTTTAATGGAAGCCAATTTCAGCTTAATCTGGTTTACAAAGAAAACTATATTCCTGCTACAGTTAAATAATTTTATTTCAGCATCATAATAAAAAGCAGCCTTTTTGGAGAATCCAACAGTGCAAATTTTCATGATTATATCTTAGCCTCATGAGAATGGTTGTTTTCTCCTCCTGGAGTCATGTTATTATGGTTATCTCTTCTCATCTTTGTTCTGTTAAAATAAAATGAATCATCCACACTTGCGGTTTCAGAAAAAAAGCTTGAAAATATGAATCTTAAATGCTCAAAACACAAAAGTTAAATAAAATGAGTCTGCAATTTGTTTATGTTTTCAGTTCATAATTTTTAAGCCAGTACTATCATTTTTTAAGACTGGGGATTGCAATTGGAAAGAACAGGTCCTGTTTTAAAACTATTTTTAAAAGCAACAGTTAAGAAACGTGTGGATTTTGTCAACATATGATCATAAATGATTCCACAGACTATTTATTCTGAAAACCTGTATTTTGGGTAAGAATATACATGACAGATTAGACCCTGGCAATTTGGAATGTCCAAGATACTAGAATTAAAAAATTTTTCTTAAGAGTGTATTATTCAGATAGACTATTCTTTAACAGTAAAAATGGAGATTTACATGACACTGACAAAATTCTAAAGCTTGGCCATGAAATGTAAGTGAACAAAATCTTGAGAACTTCATACAGCCTCTACTCAGGAAATCTTCCATTATATTTATTAGAAATGTATCTAAGGATAAAAATGAAGTCTTTGTATTACCAACTGAAATGAAAATAACATGTGCTATGGCTATATTCCAGTGGTCAGCTTCCAAAATATATTAAATTCATTAACTGCCAGATGGTTACATGTCATCAGCCAGGTTACTATCCTCTGAATGGTGCGCTAAAAATTTTCTGGTAGGGCTCTCCTGGCCAGAAAGTTGTTACAGAAAGAGCAAGTTATGTATATTGGGAGGAGTTGTTTTCCCAGTACACATGAATGAGGGCTAAAAACCTGCCCTCCATGGCTCCATCCAGCTTCACCTCAAGTGAGAGTGCTATAAGCACCCAACAGAGATATAAGGATGGGCACTAGTGTCTTAGTTTCAGCCTTGAAGAGCATTTGCACTTTCAGCTTTATACTGTGGTTTAAGGCATAAGGTCAGGCTCCATGAATGAAATGTGTCTTGGTTAGCACATATCCTCCCCGCATGCATAATGGATCAAACACCTAGGCTAGGAGATGTTATTTTTTCAAATCAATTGAGTAAATGAGGCATCAGGAAATCCTGGCATTAGAAAGTGAAATTCTGTAGCATAATCAGCTAACAAAGGAAAGTATAATAGTTAATGGAAAGCAGAATATGAAAGCGTAATTAAATCTGGCATGCATATTGTCAGGTCAAATTATCACTTGGTTATGGAAAAATGTGGTAGAGAAGTATTTATGAAGGGCACAGCATAGCCTTAGACTTCCTTTCAAGTGTTGTATAAAATTACAGCAAGATTGTGTTTTATTTAGACTGGCAGTGTTCCTAGAAAGCACTAGTTGTGATGCATGGAGCCTGAAATAGTGGCTTTTTATTTGTACTCAAAGCTCTAGAGTATTGTCTGTTCAATCACTTATAGATCAGGCTGCTCAGTGGCTTTCATAAGCACTTGAACAGTGTGAATAAATTGTACTGACAATGCTGACAGCTCCATACCCTGTCTAAGAAAGGCCTGAAAGGCTTTAAACTTTTGCTTTTTCATTCACTGAAGGGTGGTCCTTGTGTACAATACATTGGCCTCTGTACTTTACAAGATTCCCCCCTTCTTCCCACACACACAACTTTTTTGGCAAAATGAAATAAGCTTCCTACCATTAGTTTCTAAAGAAAGCATTTTAAATCAATCTGTCTCTAAATATAATTTAGAAGACCAAAGAAGAGCTATGTGAGCACAATAAAGTGTTGTTCTTAATAAATTCCCGGCTGGCATGGATCCAATTCTTCTGATATTTCTAATCCTTTACGAGTTTGCTCCAGACAGAAATAAAAATACAACAGAAATTTCTTAAAATAGTATCCAGGCTACCAGTTCCAGCCAACTCCCATATTCAGACCTTCTTTAAAACAAATATCTTTTTATTTTTGGTTTCACAAAATTAATTTTTAATTCCCCACTAAACTATTTTCCTTCTCCCAAATAAAGATTGCTTGGAGATGAAGTTTCCAAAATTTCTGTGTAGTTGACAATTCACAGTATTAAAGAGGGAGTGATAAACTTAACCATAAAGACATAGCAGTTGCAAGTTAATGTAATTAAGGAAATAAAAGCAAATGTGCTGATAGCTCTGAGGCAATTACTATTTTTCACAAAAAAATTAGCCACTGTCCATTTTGGAACTCCAGAGGCAGATGCAATAAGGACACATACTATACATTTATCACCAGATTACCTACCTGCCGCCTTTCTTTTCTTACAGACATGTCTTGCTTAGAAACATGAATTTATGTATCTTTTAGTGAAAGGGACTAGCAGTAGTTTGAAGGTACATAGCATTTTGAAGAACTTCCAAAGCCCCACAGCACCACAGTATGTAACTGTCACTCCCTCACATTTGATTCAGCAGGAATTCCCAAATTTTGTGCACAGAGGATTAAATTCTCAGCTTCCCGGGGGGCAAATAGGTCAATTTAATCTGCATGCAAATTGAGAAAGCTTATTATGCAGGGATCTACCTCTACATTTTTGAAACAAGGAGAACGGTTTTATCAATGTAATTCTATTACAGGAGAAATTTAGGAGCTAATGTCATCTTAGTTACTCATTTTCCCTCCTCTCTTTTACAGCAAAGGACAGCAGAAGTTCATCTTATTGTGTAATTTACTCTTTTGACCTTAACTTATTGCTATATTGGTCATCAGAATGTTGATATTTCTGCTTTCCCCTAAGCTAAGCCTCTAGTATTTTGTGTGAAACTCCATAACATCTGGCTCTGGGTTCAGTAAACTGGCTTCCTATTTCTTCTGCTGATCAATAGATGATAGAAGTATTGTGCCTCTCTGAAAGATGTCACACCTGCCTATAAACAAAACAGCTAGACCATTTTTCCCAGCACTGGAGTGAAAAACGGGAAATAATTGTGTCACACTGTGCTTCATCCATCTTTTCACTGTGTCCACCAGCTTCTTCACCTATAGTTTCATTGTGAAACCTTGGGTGCATATGTTGGCTTCCTGCAGTATGTATTTATAACTTGACATGTGTGCATATACATGTGTGTTTGCATGTAGTTCCCAGAACAGTGGGCCACAGGTTACCACCATTAAAATTAGACAGCAGGGAAAAGAAGAAATGAGGCAAAACCACAGAATCATGAATGCCAGAATGCATTATTGACGTCAGTTCTCAGACCAATATCTGAATAATTACACTGTGATAAGAATGAAACACCAAATGTGCAAAGCCAGAGCTCCACATGGTCATAAAGTGGAAATGGAAAGAATCATCAGAGCCCAGGTCTAAGGCTACAGTCTGTTGATTATAGTTCTATTGCGAAAAACAAACAAAAATG
The DNA here is from genome assembly GCF_047370975.1 of Nipponia nippon. NCBI lineage: Eukaryota > Metazoa > Chordata > Aves > Pelecaniformes > Threskiornithidae > Nipponia > Nipponia nippon. The sequence continues at coordinate 22,442,280 of NW_028262347.1, forward strand.
TAAGCTTGTACAGCATATGAAAACACACATCAACTTGCTGGCAGATTTTCAGCTTCCAAATGCAGCAAATGTTGAAATATATTTAAATTTCCTTCTCAGTCTTTAAATCCTGCTTTATCTCCTGTCATTTGTATGAAAGGGACTGAAATTTTTGACAGCTGAAATAGGTACCAGTGCTCTACACCCTGAGTCTGATCCAATGGCAGCTGAATTCAAAGGGCATCTTTCCCCTGACTTCAATGGGAGCTGGGTGACACCCGGTATCAAGTGAAAACCCAATTATGAGAGGATACAATCTGAGTAATCAGCTCACGAGTGCATTTACCTCAGATAATCCTCTAGTTCCCCCAGCTCTCCCCTTGGTCAACTGTGAGAAGCAAATCGGAGTCAGGAAGCCTGGATCCCACAACGTCGCAGCCCACTCATGAAAGGAAACAGAAACATCGCTTTCATTAAGGCTTTTTGTCTGCTGGTAATTTAATCCTAACCTCTAAGTCATTTGATGTTGCCTCAGAAACTGTCCTCAGCCTACTTAGCAAAACTTCTCCGTAAGGGTAACGAATGATCTTGTCACTGTCATGCTCACAGGAGCACTCCGACAGCGAGGGGCCAGCGCATGCATGGCTGTCCCAGCAGCATCTCCCCTCTGAACTCATCCCCACCCCACTAAAACTCTCCTGACAGGATTTTAGCAGCAGGGGGGGATTTTGCTCATTATTTACTACCTTTGTGTTCACATCGTTAGACTATCGTTCCTACATTTTTGAGGTAGAAAAAGTCAAGTTAATAGGGGAAAAAAGATTCTCCACCCTTTTGGAAAAATTCTGATAGTAATGTTTTTCTCAGAGAGAATCATTATGAAAAAGGTGAAATGGTGAGTGGTTTTGCGGGTTTTTTTAAAATAGAGTGGAAAAGTTAAGACATTCTTTGTCTCAGAAGTATCAGGCATTTTTTGGTTTGACTCCAACATTGAAACACTGTCATAGAGCTGCAGTTCCTGATGTGACAGGCTTTCACAGACTCTCCACCACTGCACATGCACAACTCAATGGCAGCTGTGTGCAAACTCTCCTTTTAAACCCAGCAACTCCACAACTGCAATCCGTGCAGGCATACCCAGAGAAAATTTAAGAAAAATTTTTCAAAGAGCAAAATATATAGGAATTGGATATGTAACAGAAACTTTAAAAATTACAGTTTGGGAAAATCCAGCACGTGCTTGTGGCTGCCTGGGTGGGCCTTTGGCACCGCAGCTGCTGGGGAGGTGGAGACCCCTGGGCCGCCAGCTCCTCGTTCCCAGCTACTGACCCCTCTCAGAGATCTGACACAATTGGCACAGTTTACAAAAATTTTTCTACAGTGCTAGCATTGCCCAGCAGAAACATCATCAGAAATGTTTTGTTCAGTTTTAATCACATGAGATGAGGTGCTAGATGGAAAGTCACAAACGTGCTTGCCAGAGCTCTGGATGCATACAGAGCCAGGAGTCCCGATACATGACTTTCTGCTCCCTCCTCAGGCACAGCCACATGGAGTATAAACACAGTGATATTTTAAGAGGTTATCGCTCATGTAAAGACAACTATCCTTTTCACAGTAGTTTTAAAAGCCCAATTATTTTGCCAGTAGGGTCTTCGTAAGAAGGATTAGGTGGGTCTATATTTCTGAGAACTCCATGCTGTTTCGATTGTATCAGTAAGGAACAGGTTATTCAATTCAATTGACACTATAAACTCCCTCACTATTCTTTTAAGAAATTCCCATTTTATAATTTAATAAACTTTAAATCTGTCTATTTTCATGATCTCTTCAGACAAAAGACAGTAAGTCCATGCAATCTCAGACATTCCTTATTCAGGAGACAGCAGAGAGCAAACACTCCAAGGCTTACTAAAAAGTATGCACATTTAAAAAAATCAATAAAGGAGAACCTAGTCAGTACAAGAGATCCATATTCAATATACTGATATGTTGTTGTGGGGGGTAGAACTGAAAGAAGCACTGAGAACAAGCAAGATGTATAGGATGTGGCTTATAGTATTTTGGGCAGCTATCAGCACACATAAGTAATTGCAATGGTGGAAGGAACTAATTATTCAAAATATTCTCTTCTCAAGCTAGTTGATTTTGCGGTTTAAGATGCCACAGTTAATTTCAACAGAATATGTGACGAACAGCTCGTCACCAGCCTGTATGTATGACACATACTGTACAGTGATAAGACATGGGATAAGTTAATTAGCAACTACTGACGTGACCAAATGACATGCATACTCTTCAGTCATCTTATTTCTATCCCTTCTTTCATCTTTGATATTCCACTTGTGTATGAGAATGACAAAGTTATGAAAATGTTGTGACGGTCTGATTGAAGAGACTGGGACAAAGAGACAGAAAGAGAGAATATATAATAATGAGGCATGTTAGGTCTCTGTTTTCCTTTGTCTTTTAAAATATTTTTTCTGAATATTTTCTGGAGGAGTTTTCTTTTAACACAAAAAACAAAACATGCCATACAATTCACACACAGATGTCTCAACCTTTTGTGTAACTCCTTGGCTTGTTGTCTCATAACTCGTACATCAATTACCATGCAAGTGTTATCTTTTGATTATTTCCAACTTATAGTTTAATAAAAAAGTCCAGTCTTCTTTGATCTTTTGATCAGGTCTTGTTCTGTAGAACAACCAATTCTGAAGAAAAATTGTTTATTATATTCTGATGACAGTAAACATATATATACAGATGATTTTCATTAACAGAAGTAATGATTTTTAATTACAAGTCACCCACTGTGAAATACAAGCAAGTGCTTAGTCATTTCTAAAGCCAAATGGACTGTATTGTGTTTTCTGATATCTGATGACCTGTTCATAGAACAAAACAAAAATGGAGCAAGTCTGTACTGTTTGTCGTCTCAGAACAGCTGTTAGTTGCAATCATTATCCACTAATGTGCAATTCACTGAGTATCTAATAGTGTGTAACTTAATTTGCTTATCTCTCTCTGTCATCCGTTTTTTTCTTAGACCTATAGTGGCTGTAGTTGTATTTGAAACTGTCACAGAGAAGCCCCCCAAACACCTTTATTTTTATTGTCTCAGATGTCTGTTGGGGAAAAATAGTGTTATATCTCTGCCAAATAAATTAGTTATGTTGCAGGCACAATAATATGATAAAATACTAATATGGAACAGCAGGCAGACTAATGCCCTTAAGCCCTCCTTGGCCCGGAGCAAACTAACTTACTAAGGAAATTTGTATTTTCTGTCTGATGCAAGTGAGGGGTTTTTTTCGTTTCTTTGATGAGAACTTCTGCTTTGAATACTACCATGTCTGAAGAATGTCATTGTGAACATGATCCATTGTCAGTATCAAGACTTTCAACACCTAAAACACCAAGGTTGTGGCATTAGTCCTTTCCTTTAAAACTGTTTTTTTTTCTCCCCAACTAACCAATACTAAGAAAAATAAACTACAATTCCCTGTACTATGCCCAGTACTGATCTGAGGTTTTCAATTTCATGAGTGAGCAGGTCATTTTAAAGTTGCCATTCAATTACTTTCTATTTAAAACAGGATGCCCACTTTTCCTTTACTTTCATCATTTTGCGGTATCTTTTTTTAACACACTGAAACCAAACTTTTTCATTTATTTCATTGCTACAACCAAGGGGTGTTCTAGAACAGGGATGCACACAGATTCTCAGGGGGTCATTTTTTGCTGCATACTCCAGTATGCTGTCTACACAAAACGCAGTCTAAGTACACTACAGTATTTTCACTTAATGCTTCTGCATCTATTGTTTTTATAACAAGATCAGTGAGTATATAACAAACCAAAACGAGTTCTTTTTCTAAGTGAGTATATTACAGCCTTTGAAGGAATATTATTGTGAGTCTTTTCTTGAGACACTTCTGCAAATAGTAACTTTGCTTTCACTCTATGGACTGCATTTACACAAACCTACCATAAAGTTGAGATCAGTAACCATTTTCAGCTATGCCAAACTTGTGTCTATACCATACCACCTGTTATAAACCATCTTCTGGAGGGGTGATCTCTCTAGTTATGACATAAGGTTATTTTTTTTCTTAGTTGATATGCACAGAGATAAAATAAACCGTCAATCAGTCACATATTTACCAGGAAGCAGAAAACTAGTTTTCAGTGCTGTATAATTCCAACATCCATGTCATGAAACAAACTGTGAAGAGTTAGGATGAGGGTCACTTCAATTAACAATTTAAAATTAGACCTTCAGGTTCAGTTCCGTTTACACATAGGTATTTAGTCCCATTTGAAATGCCTAGATCTGGAAGATATGACACAGTAGCTATAGAAGACCCATGCCTTTCTGGTGTGGTGGCTGGCAACCAGACAAGATAGCTTTAGGTATCTCAAATGGCACTGAATGCCTGTGGGTGAGCAACAGAATCAAGCCTTTAGGCTGAAACAGATAGACTAAAATAGGACACAACAGCCTGCTTTAGGAATGAGAGAGTTCTCCTGCAAGACTGATTGCTCTCTGTTGACAGCAAAGAGAGCTGAGGTGATAGCTTAGACCTGGCATCCAGAATGAGATCCATTTTAGTTAACTGAGATTTAGTCTATACTGTCAGCTCACTCTAAAACAGAAACCGACAGGTCAGCTGGTCAGCCGAATTGCTCTCAAGGTTCCCTGGATTGTATTGACTGGATCTCCATTAACTGTAATGGAGACCTTGACATCTCATCCACATGGAGACACCCGAACATAGGTGCTTTAATGGCCAAGCTCAGTTCCATTCTTCACCTTTATAGAGCAAAGTCTACCCAACCCTTGTGGCTCACTCTCTCTGCTAGGAAAGCTTTCCATCATTTTGTATTTTGTGTACAGGACTGTTCTATACCGTGAACTTCAAATTATTAGTCAAACACTTAAACTTGTCGTCATCTTCTTAGCTTTCTCCTGACACTGCTTGGTTTTATACTTATCCCTTCCAGCCACTCAGCAATTTCATCATCCACGACACCCCATCTGTGTTCCACAGCATGCTCCTTCTATCAGCAGCACTCCTCTGGCCCCAGGGGCACACCTTCTCTGCAGAGGAACTGGAAATTGTTTCTTCCTTTCCTTAGCCTCCACTATGAAGGTTAGTTTTTAAAAGCTAAGTGAAGAAAACGTCCGCAAAACTCAATGAAGAAAGGAAAAGACAAATAAAGAGGTTTACAAATAGTGCGACTCTGGAAAAATTATGGACAGGAAGTGGTGAATTTGTCATTTAAATAGGTGAACAAAAGGATATAGAGAGTTGGAGGAATTTTTTTTTTTTCCCAGCAGTTTGGTTTGTGTCTCTGCCTTTCACATGTTTAGGATACTGAGTACTTAGGTAATTACTATACCCTGAAACAGAAGGATGCATGGCAGAACTCTGATCTGGACCTGGGCCTAACATTTGTGAAAGGCCAAAGCTTCACTACAGAACTCAGTTTGTAAGAAAACTTAGAGATTTTTACACGTAGAGGCAAGGTGAGTTCGGTTTGAGAATGACTTAGGCAATTCAGGTAGACATAGTCTCTCTAACCTCATTCTTGGAGCTGAGTTGCTTCATCATGATTACTGAGATTCCTGAAAGAAGCGACGGCCAACAAGTTATGTGTAAGTAACTCTCTCTGGGAACCAGAGAACATAATTGAAATAAGACAGTACTAAGACTCTGAATCATTGATTTTTTTCTCCCCCAACAGGAAACTAATTTGACCTGCTAGTCCCTGCCATCTGCTGCTATTTGGTAGAGAAGTAACATTATGCTTTTTAGTCCCTCTGTTCACCTTCTTCCACATGGTACAATGTTACTGAATCTTATGCCTATGTGTACGGGTCCAACAAAGATGTTTTTCTGCTGTAAACTCTGAAATCTTAGGTAAATATATTCACTATATACAGATACACAGGTAGGGCAGAAAAGATATGCTGTTACCAGTTCCATGCCTTTACAAGATACACTAAATGGTGACAAATGTCTGATCTCTACCAGCTACTCTGCCCAAGAAATTGGGGGGGGCGGCATGCATGTTCATGAACACAGGTTTAGAGAGACATAGGAGAGAAGAGCAGATTCTTTAGGTATCAGTATGTCACATTTTACCTCTGAATAGATCTGTGGCATTTTGCATGTTCAGCTACAGTCAAGCAGAACTGTAGTTTGTCCCTTCTTGCCACAGGCTTCCCTGCTGGGAGAGAGCCAAAGCCAGGCAGGAGCGGGGGACGTACAGCGTCACCTTCCCAGCGCTCTGCCTTAGGAACCGTGCAGGAGGAAATGCCGTTGCAAAATCATGATCTCACAAAACTTACCAAATATGTCTGTGTTTCAAATATATTCTAAAAAAACCAATAAATCTGTCCTCTCACAGAGAAATGTCACAGAAAAATAAGACACATATGGCCATAGCTGATTTCTGCTTAACTCACATGTAGCTTTCCGTATGAAATTCTAAGACAAAGGAGGTGACTTTTCGAACGCTCACTTGCTGTTCAGCCTAGTTCAATTTTGTCATGTCATATGATCTCTTCTTACCTGGATTTGTTGTGTAATCATTAGAATTCACGTTTACTGTGGACTTTCTGCTGCCCTACTTTTACTTTGTCCTATTTCCTTTCCCCAAATTAATCACGTGCAAGTCATGCACTGGTTCATACAGCTAAAGGAAAGAGATGCCACTTTTTTTATGAGGATCATGCAGCCCAGGGTAGGATTCACAGAGGGATCCGAGATGACCCACTGTTCCCTGTCCTAGTCAGATGAAGCACTCAGCATCTACACCTAATTCTTGCTGATGTCAGCAATAGATACAAAGCCAGGGTTAGATATTTTTCTGCCGAAACTGAAAAACACTTTCTAACAGCATGAAGAACTGGATTCAGTGGCCAAAATATCCAGAAGCCTGGCCTGTCTCTAGAAAACACACAAATTCTCCAGCTTGTGCCAGTTAGTGTCCTGTAGGTTTTATCCCCTACACCAGGCTTCACATAATTCAAACATTAACTGCTTACATCACTAGAAGAGGAAAAGATTTCTAGTCTACTCTTCCTTAAGAGGAGAAAATGTACAAAACTGCAGTAGGAATAACATTCAGCCTGTACCACAATACATCCTCAACAACAACTTTAGCAGTGATCTCATCAAAAAAACAGTCAAGCATTTTCTGGAAAGTAACCAAAGGTCTGCTGCAAATGAATCAAATATTTCATCTGCTATTGGGTTGCAAGTGTTGAACACATGGTGCTCAAAAGCATTTTTCCTCCATTGGAATGCAATAAAAGCCTCAAACATTTTGATTAAAGCATTGATCCAGTCCACTGTCCCATCTTCACATGTGAGTGCATTACAATCTGTCTAGGTCTCTTTTTAAACTTACTGTGCAGCAGCAAATGAGATAGGCTCTTAAAAATTTATATGTATATATATCTTTCTTGTTGCAGCTACAGTCTCTAAATTCTGACACGTGTAAAGGCCAGAAAAATCACTTAACGTACCTGATGGCTCAGTTCTGCCAGAAGGGGAAAGGGTGGTGCCTGGCAATGCGTGCAATGAGGCACAGCTTGCTCCCACAAGTGTGCCATAGCTCTTTAAAACTGCATACACACACTTGCCTAAATTCATAAATAGGGCTCTATATTTGCTACCGTGGTTCAGAGTCTGCTGCAGAAGTTAGAGGCATCTTCTCTGCCCTGGCCCTCATTGCTGAGGGCTCCTCAATTTCCTGCCCTGGGGATGTAACACCAGTTCTCAGACTCTGAAAAAGACCTAGATTTAGCTCACATTGCAAAGTATATCACATGGCAAAGTGCACAGCACCAATCCCCAGGTCATATCCAAATTCCCTTCCTCTTACATTGTTCCAGTTGTAGCACAAGGTCAGTAAGCCATCACACTTCATAACCGGGCCCACAGGCAGGATAATGTCACTGGCATACTTACTGCTTTGTAGTCTATTTTGTAGACGATAAGCAGAGAACAGAAGCAATACCTACATGCAAAATGCCCAGGTAGCACAGCTCCAGTTCTGCTCCCCACCCAGAAGGCAAGAAAGAGGACAGGGTGTCAGCAGCCTGTTCCACCCTGCGCTGTAATCCTGTGCTTGCTAAGGTGTGGAGAATTGCAAGGTTATGCAAGGTTAAAGTCAGTGGCCAAGTTCTCCATTTTCATGTGATTAGGCTACCCTGAAACAAGTTCTTTGAGCAGGCTGAGAGAAGAAGGGGACGGATTCATTTGAAGTTCTCTATGCTAATATTTGGCATTGAATGCAGTGAAGAATAAAGTTTATTTAAGGGTAGTAGTAGGAACCATGGGAGGACTTCAGCCTAAAATAATAGACCACAGCAACTTACTGCTTCAAATTGCAGAAGGTGTAATGGCTTGAAGGTGACTGAATTGAGCCTTTGACATAATATTCTCTTTGTCCACTTAAACCCATGGAAAGTCTAATAGTTCAATTTTATAGTTCAGTAGTTTTAAATTAAAAAATACTTTAGCCTTTTGTTCAATAACATTAACATAAAATCCTGGCAGCACTGCAAAATTAGCATCCACGGTAATCGGCAGCCTAAACCAGCTACTTAGAATGCCTCTACACAACATTATTGCTTCCTCCCTTTAAGATTATATTTTTCAGATTCCTTGCACAAAAAGCCATGGCAGTCCCGCTATCAGCTTGCTTAGGCAGAGATGTTATTTCAAATACATTGTCAATCCTTTCTTCTCAGAAGGAATACTGGAACTAATTGTACTAACTGAACACAACAGTATATACCAAACAACCAAACTTGAAAACATGTCTCTGTATTTTGTAAGTACTTATTTTTGAAACTAAATAAAACCCTCAAGTATTTCTAGTTAAAAATATCTGATCACTATTAAACTGTTGAAACATTTGCATGCTCAGCTGGCAAGTTCCATCAGAAGTTTTAATTACATTGGGCAACTTAATATTTGTTGTTGATTTTATAGGTGAAATCAGAAGGAATAGTTGTTGCCAAGGTTACCTGAAAAAGTTCAGAATAAAGAACCCTTCCCAGTTGCTTTTAATTTTGATATTCATACATATTATCTGTCCGGAGGGGAGGGGTGTTGTCACTGGGTCTGGGGTTTGTGTCTGTGCTTCTTTTTTTCCTGAGGGCAACAGGGAGGAAGAGATTAACTTCAGCAAGTAATTATTGGAGTGGAGAGGATTGCCAGAGCTAAATTTTCATCATCTTATTGACAGGGTCTAGCCTTTCCCTCTTTGGATCAGGGATCCACAAGAATTGTGGGATTTGTGGATTGTCTGAGATGTTTAAAAGAAAGCATAAAAGATTTTTCTAAGTTAAAATTCTTTAAAATTTTCACAAGAGAAGCTGTAGAAGCAGACACAAAAGAATCTAGAGATTTTAAGAACTACACTATGGTTCTTGGAGGTGTTTCAGCCAAGGTCTGCCATAAAGAACACTTCCTTGGTCATGTTAGGGAAAAACGGAGCTCAATTAGATAGTTATATTGGACACCTTATTAAAATGCTTTAACTAAAAGGGGATGATCCAGAACGAAATATTTGTGATCATTTACAATGATATCCATAAACACCTACCTAGGATATTTATATATGGTAGCATCTAATTGTGTAGTTGACCTTGGCTTTTTCTGGCCACATACTACTTACTATGTGTCAACGGTCAGAAAATGAGAATACGAACATGTCTGATGTTATGCCACAAAGATTCATCGCTGTTGCAAGCACTCAAGGAGCAACGCTTCCATATGAAACATGTTCAGTCCCCAGTTAGAAAAGATGTCATTCCATACCAGGAAGTCTGTTTCCTCCACAGCTGCAGTCTTTTTAGTTATGTCTCACATACTTTTCCAGTCTTTCACACTTCTCACAAGATATAGAAGTGCCTGTTTTTACACATAACCCTGGCTCAGCTCTCTTGGTTTATTAGACATCAGCCTTTGTTGCTAAAGACATGCTGGAATTGCCACAGAGTCAGCACAGCATTTGCCAGACCTGGCTGGGAACAATTCATCCCCTCCCAGCTCCCAGCTTTGGGTGATGGGATGCCAGTACAATGGGGTCAGGGAAAGTCAGACACATACATCTGTGAGAAGCATATCATAGCTTGCCTACTTCGCAGGAATATTTCTTTGAACTGCACAAAGCTTTAGAATTACAAAATTGCCTTGCTGCAAGAAAACCCAGGGCTTGGCATGTCAGAATCAAGCCTTAAAAAAATTCTTATATATAGATATGTGGGAAAACATATCAGTTCCTCTTTCCAAGGAGAGCTGCTACATCTTGCTTTCAGCTGTTGCACCTACCTGCAGTCAAGGAACTCACGAGTTGCTGTCTGGAAAAGTTGGTATTGTAGTTGAAGCAATATCAATAGAAGTGATATTGCAAAACTTACCTGGTCCTGCCAACTTACCAGTATGTGAAAAACCTGAGCTTAATCCCACATGACAAATATAGCTTCAAAACTGCCTATATTGGGGTCAGAAAAGCATATAGAGTCTAGCAATGCACTGACTAGTCTGTCAATGAGAACATTCAGTAGTGGTTTTGACACACAAAAATTAAGACTTAACAGACAAAATTGGAGCCTAATCCTGAAAAGAAATCCCTGGTTTGTTTCTGTGAAGGCAAGATTCTCCTGCGGAAGGCAGTTCATGTGAGAAGAGAACTGCAGGAACCACCAGCCCAGCGTTCTAATGGCAAACAAACATTATCTCATTTCAGCCAAATTCAGCAACATCGTTAAAGCGCTGATTTCAGACATCTATTATTGCTGGTCATAAAACTGCTCAGCTACATTTTACCATGAATTTCCAGGATCGTGCCTGCATGCATTAAGGAACAGTATCTCCCATTGCTAATCTTAGTTGCTCTTTCTTTCCATGTACTGTTCACAAATGCATGTTTCTTTCTTTTCTCTCTTTTGGTTACATTTTACCACCTTTTTGTGACAATAAGTACAGATTGTTTATCTGGAGCCTTGGTCTCTACATACTCCTGTATGGTGCCTCCATACTTCTTACATATTCCTGTAGAATGGAAGCTATTTAAAATGGAAAATACATTTTAACTCTTAGGAGTGGAGAATGCAATACTCTGCCAGAAAGGGCCAGGTGGCAATCCATCACCAAAAAAAGTAACACATCATTATGCATTGCTCTTACTTGAGAGCAATGTACTTGTTCTTAAAATCAAAAGGAATCTGGTTTCATTTAATACTTATATAGGCAGGGATACAAAGATATAAAGGATCACACTGTTTTTAAGGAATGTATCTAAACTCAATGCAGAAAATACAGATTAAATACATATACTGGAAAGGCAACATCAAAATGGCTTGGTTTTAAATATAGCCTGTATGATGCTCTCTGATTAGCCAAAACTTAACTTGAGGAAGCTTTGTATTTCTCATCATTTTCTTGTATTAAATGTAATTCCCCTAAGACAATGACAGTGTTTAATTGAAAGACTGTCAACATTAAAAGACCAAACTGTTCTGCTGTCTGCCAAATGTGTCAATGTTTACCTACTTCTTGAGCTTCTGGCTAAAATTTATTGTGGGATTGGTTACGAGTGAATGTATTCCATGCTTGCGAGAGTGAGAAAAATAGATTCACTGATCTCTGACTTATGTGATTAATAGATTCCTTTAGGGAAAGTAAATATATTTATCACCTTTAGACTGCACAACTCCTACAAGAAATTGTCATATCATTATAATGGATCAGAGAATGTACAAGTAGTACTCTGTGCTCTGATTTTGAACATCAGGACAAGGCGAGAGAGGGAAGATTAATGTAAGACTAGCAGGTAAAGGATGATGAACAGCTAGAAGTGCACGCCTACCTGTTCACCTTAGTGGCACACTCTCACCATTCCCTTCTCCCTACAATATTTAGGAGTGTGTACTTTGCAGCACTTGAGCACCAAGAGTTTCAGTGAGTAGACAGCAAAATGGGAGGATCCAGCTTAGACCTGGGCCCAGTTTTCTAAGCCCATCTCTATATAAGATTGGTCAATGCAAAGAAAAAAAATATCAAACAAATATCGTATTTTTCAAAACATTTCAGCGAAAAAATAAAAACCAAGGCAAAAACCTTGGCATTTCAACAGAAGTCAAGTTATAACTGACCAGAAGAAAATATTTCTCTACATACATTTAATGAATGCAGTTAGTTTATAAATATTCCCAGCATTTGGCATTTTAGCAACATGTCATAATCAAAAAACATCAAGCAAATTAAAGCCAAACAGATGTTTCACATATATATTTAATGAAAAAAAAATTCTCTTACTTTGGCCTTGCAAAGTTAATGACCATGTCAAATGCACAGTGTTGTGTGAATATACGTATATGCACATGAAGTGGGAGTCATCTGAGTCTACTAAGACATCTGAGGAGTGGGTGTCTAAATGCATCACCTTACATTCCCCTGCAGTTTCCAGAGAAAAATAGCTATATGCCCTCCACCTCCCAAGGACAATTTATTATATCAAAAATACTTATCTAAGACAAATCAGGTTAATCGTCCTCCAAGGATAGCCACGTCTCTCCATTTGTTACAAAAGGAGCATAGGGTGACCCATTAAGCCTTTTCATACAGCTTTCAACAACTAAAGGTGACTGAGGTGAAACCCACTTACAAAGTTTCATAATATAGACATTTTTCCTTACAGAAATGCAGATCTGAGAACAGGCATGCACTGGAAAGCATCAATCATGTGGCTGGCAGCCACGCTTCCACAACTACTTTCCAGGGTCCTGCTCAACCTCACACAACCAAGCATTTTAACTGCTGAATGGAAAACAGTTAAACTGTTATTTATTGGAACAGACTATGATATAACGTGATCATAAAGCACTCTACATAAGGAAAATTCCTTATTTGTCTCTTGAATTCAAAAGAATTAAAGGAACACACAAAACTAATAGTTTTGAACTTGAGTCCCCATTAGGGAAAATGTCCCTATTTGAGAGAATATTTAAACAGATGTTTAATATTAGGTCTATGCTTAAATCCCATTGAGATCAATGGGATTTAAATGCATGCTTTAATTTAGTCTTGTGCACAGGGTCTTCCCGAATAGGAATTGATTCAGCATGTACTGAAGAGCTTCCCTGAACTGTGGCCTGAGAGATTAACTTAGATATGTTTTCAGCTGCCCAACCACAGGCACCCTAGTGGGAAAATTTAGTCACAAACTTTATATTGGTATAGCTTAATGCACGTTGTTTATCACCTTACTGGTCTCACACTGTTCATCTAGAACTATATTTCAGGAATCTGTTGGGGTTTGGAGTTTTTTTTTAATAACCGTGGTCACTTTTTTTCCTTCAGCCAAAGTATCAGAGGAATGAAATTTATTCCAAGTGAAGGGCAACGCAACCATTTTCTCCCTTGCAATTTCACACAGTTTTTCTATTCTGAATAGAAGTATAACACTTTGCTTTGTTTTGCTTTTCTCATCCATGCTCTGAGGAACAGCATTTACTTTCTTTCTCTATGCAATCTGTGCTATTTTGACATGTAGGTTATTAAGGTTTTATTTGATTATTATAACATGGATGCCAGTAACATTCAATCAGTAGCGCAATCTGTTGCTGTTATTTATTTGCCCACTTTGCACTTAACATCATGACAAACTCAACAAAGAAGCGTGCATCACCATTTAAGTGTTTTAAGCCTGGATCTCACCTTAAATGGTGAGAGCAAAAAATACAAACCCAGAAATTTTACTATTAGAGACATACACAAGAACAATTCTCTCTGGTCTACATTAACTTTTTCTACTTCAGGCATGTTCTAGAAATCTGGTGGGTTTTTTTTAAATGTTCAATATCAAGAAATAGCCCAGCTGTTTAAATTTGCTGAAAACAAGACAGAAGTGCTGTTAGTGTTTTTCGCATCTTAAAAAAAAAAAAAGAAAAATCTTTAAGCATAACATTACTACAAGTAAATGAGATTCTTTAGCAGTATTCTCTATGTCACACCTAACTACTTCAGTGACAAGTCTATTTTTTTCGTCCTAGTTATTCTCATAAGCGACGGTGAGGTACAACAAAAAATATTTCTGATACATCATAACCACAACTGCTTACTAAACCTAGAAGACCAGGCAAATGAAATCTATACCAAGTCTTGGAAAGCTTCAGGATTTGCATGTTAACCGACAGTAGCAGAATCTAACTGCAAAGCTTTCATTGAGGATGCCATAAAATATCACTTGTGATAACTGTGACTTAAGGTTCAATTTTGGAAAATAAGCTCAGTAAGTGTTTGAGTCCCATATAAATTACTAGGATTTGATATAAGCACATTTTTAAGGATACACTTGAAATATTTTCATTAATTCATATCAGAACATTGGAATTTGATTCAAAACCAGTCAAGATTCCAGCATGGTCACTGAAGTTTGAATCAGGATGGTAGATTGTGACTTTTACAGGTGATAATTACAAACCTAGTGAAGTAATGAATCTAAAAACTAAGCAGTTGTATTTATAAGGTAATTGTTGTTTTCAAAGCATCTTAAAACTTCAGGTAATGCTACACCTTTGACTAGTCAGTTCATATTATTTAGCTAGCCTTATTGCAACAATATCTCCCCTTGCTCCCACACTAAACCCCTACTGTTTAGCAGAACCTTTATTTTTTACTAAATATTATAAAAGCTTTCTATAATATACGGGTTCTGAATTATTACTGGAAAATGACATACACTGCAATATACAGTGATCTTAATTCTTTTAATGGCACTGATGCAGAAAATAATATGAATACGCTACAACTATTTATTTTCCAGAATGTTTCTAGGGCAGGCATAGTTCTGGTTTTGTTGTAAGATAATTTGTGCAAATTTTACAAGCCAGATATGAAAATCACTGATATTCCACCGCAACTATTATATGGTTAAGCCAATAACACATGACAGTCATTTCCATTGGAATGTATCCAAGTGCCTTTTATAAACAGAGATTACATCTCCTTTCCTAATCCTTTATACTGAAAATCTTTACAGAACTGAAAGGGTGACTGAATTCATGCAGAATATATAGTAGCAAGGTGAACCATAAGATATGTGAGCCACATTTTTACTTGATGAATAGATAGGATTCATGTAATAGAAAATTTAAACTGCTAAAAAAAATCCTATAATGTAACCACTGAAGATGATGGAGTTGAAAGCCTGTTCCTTCAATGACATTTAAACTAAAGCTGAGATGATATAAGACTGCATATTTATCAGACTACCTTGTATATTTTAAATGCATGTTACGTGCTGTATTCACAAAAAGTACTTATAAAAATAAAGTAACTGTAAGGAAATCCAAATATAATCCTTTTCTAAAAAATCAACACAGGAGCAAAAAAAAAAAATGGAAAATAATTCTATACTTTAATTACACTGTTCTCAGCAATCATCTTAAATTTCTTCCTGCATAGTTAAAATAAATTAAAACACTATCATCACCCTCATGGCCTTCTGGTTCAGCCAGCCAGGCTTGAGTGCATTTCTGCCTTTAATTAAGTATGGATAGATAATGTCCTTTGTTCTTTTTCTGATGTGTTTGACACCTGCTGTCTTTGTAATCAGGGAAATGAGTCAGGAAGTTCCAGCAGAGAGGCTTTTAGTCAGAAGCAACACCTGGGTCCCCATCTACGCCTTCACATCATGTAACACTGTCCTGCACCAACAACACAAGAGACAAAAAGCGGACAAGTGGTGAGCTTTCAGGTCCAGATATAATATAGGCTCTGTTGAAATCAATGGCAAAACTCAGGCCATATGCTAACCCCTTCTTTTGCTAAAGTGATGGAAAAACTACCCTTTTTTTTTCCCCCTATTTATTTTAGGATGATTTATGAGGGAAATGCTGTTGTATTCCAGTTAAAGCAAGAAGCTAGAGCCAAATCTACCAGTTTTTGTAGCCAGGTCTGTCACAATTCCTTACAATGTGATTCTGGCCAAAATCACCATTTCTGTGGACTGTCTTCACTTCAAAGTTATCTTGAGTTATAGTAGTCCCTGTGTCATGTTTCTTCCACACAGTAAATGTCTTAGCTTGGCAAGGTAACATGTTTAACACAAGTTTGCTCTCCATAGAGGGTATGGGCTAAAACTCATGAGAACATGCCAGACCTTTAAGAGGTTATTTCTGCATGATTGCTTTTTAGTGAAACCACACATTTAACGTTGTATTGGGTTTGCAGGGCAAGCATTTGGTAGTGGGGAGGGTGGCTTCTGTGAGAAGATGCTAGAAGCTTCCCCCATGTCCAATAGAGCCAATGCCAGCCAGCTCCAAGACGGACCCGCTGCTGGCCAAGGCTGAGCCCATCAGCAATGGCAGTAGCGCCTCTGTGATAGCATATTTAAGAAGGAGGGGAAAAAAAAATCCACTCAACTGCAGCCGGAGAGAGGAGTGAGAATATGTGAGAGGAACAACTCTGCAGACACCAAGGTCAGTGAAGAAGGAGGAGGAGGAGGTGCTCCAGGCACCGGGGCAGAGATTCCCCTGCAGCCCGTGGTCAAGACCATGGTGAGGCAGGCTGTCCCCGTGCAGCCCATGGAGGTAACGGTGGAGCAGATATCCACCTGCAGCCTGTGGAGGACCCCACACCAGAGCAGGTGGATGCCTGAAGGAGGCTGTGACCCCATGGGAAGCCCACACTGGAGCAGTCTCCTGGCAGGAGCTGTGGAGACATGGAGAAAGAGTAGCCCACGCTGGAGCAAGTTTGCTGGCAGGACTTGTGACCCCGCAGGGGAACCACACTGGAGCAGTCTGTTCCTGAAGGACTGCATCCCGTGGAAGGGACCCACACTGGAGCAGTTCGTGAAGAACTGCAGCTTGTGGGAAGGACTCACATTGGAGAAGTTCATGGAGGACTGTCTCCTGTGGGAGGGACCCCACGCTGGAGCAGGGGAAGAGTGTGAGGAGTCCTCCCCCTGAGGAGGAAGGAGAGGCAGAGGCAATGGGTGATGAACTGACCGCAACCCCCATTCCCCATCCCCCTGTGCTGCTGGTGAGGAGGAGGTAGAGAAAATCAGGAGTAAAGTTAAGCCCGGGAAGAAGGGAGGGGTGGGGGGAAGGTGTTTTATAAGATGTCGTTTTTATTTCTCATTACCCTACTCTGATTTGATTGGTAATAAATTAAGCTAATTTCCCCAAGTTGAGTCTGGTTTTCCCATGATGGTAATTGGTGAGTGATGCTTCCCTTCCCTTATCTTGACCCACAAGCTTTTCATTATATTTTCTCTCCCCTGTCCAGCTGAGGAGGTGAAGTGATAGAGTGGCTTTGGTGGGCACCTAACGTCCAGCCAGGGTCAACCCACCACAAACATGCAAATTCGGGTTGGCTGCACAAGTCAGAGCCACAGGGCACAGGGAAATAACCTATAGAGCAACTCTGTATATCGCATCTGAAAAAAGCTGTGGGATTTACCCTGCAGGTCTCAGAGGCTCCATACACTAGTGGCTGTAGTCCCACTATGAAGATGGGTGGTATTTCACACTGTTTTCACTCAGACTAATTTTACTTGAGCGGAACTATTTCATTGTAAGTAAATTCAAGCTAACTACAGTAAAGGTACACCCAACAACTACATTAAACTCCTGTACAAATAAGCACAAGTAAAAGGGGTGATGATGAGGAAATGGTCCCTTCCAGAATCAGTAGCTTCAGTTAGAAGTTCATCTCACTTCATACAATTTTGCATTTCCCCATTTTTCCTTTTGGTTCTGTCCACCCTGACTGTACCCATGTGAGCAAGTAAAAACTTCTGTTGTCCTCTCTCATAGACTTACTGAGGCAGCAGATCTGAGTCCTTGGTGTCACAGCAGCTCTTGTCCTTCATTCCAGGACATCGCAAGCTCAAAATCAGCCCTGTGCCTTCAGCCTCCATCTCAGTTATTCCCTTTTCTCAGTTCAGTCCCACTCCTCCACGATGGTGTCTCCCCAGCTTTCAGAGGCTGACAACAGAGGTTTCTCCATCTTCCCATCGGCATCTAGGCACTTTGTAAAGAGTTAGTATCAGTTAGTGGGCTGAGCTGCTCAAAACTGCTGGGCTTTTTCTAGTACTTCCCTCATACATTTTCCTTCTTTCCCTCCAAGGTACTACCTGATTTTGAGCATCCTTGATTGGCTGCTCGACTGCCATGAAATAGGCAAGTGGTGCAGGCAATCAAGGATGGAGGACAGGTAGGACTGTAGCTGAGCAGGAGAGATAAAGTTTCTTCTCTTATCAAGTCCCTGTGCAAAATCCCAGCATTCACAAAATCTCTACGAGCTGGCAACCGTGACTTCTTCATGCAGTATGGCTAAGGTTTAATTGTTGTTTAGAAAACATTCAGAGAAAATTGTCTGAGGAAAGACACCACTCCACACAAGTGGTGACATCAGTGCCTAGCCCGCAGTTTGCTGTGTAGCTTTGCTGGATTTAGACCCATGTATACTCTCAGACCTGAAAAAACGGCTTTCTCTCTGCACACTGGGTTTGGAGATTTGTAGTATGTTTTCAGGTTGCATCAGGGTGAAAGCACAGTAAAACAGAAAGGCTGGTGGTGAAAATATTATTCTGATAATAAATTAGAGTCAGGGGTCTGAACTGGGCAGAGCAGGGTCTGAGCACTGGCCTCCGGGTACAAAGGTAAATGCAGCTGGTGCAAGCATAACACTAACCACGTGCAAGTACTGAGGAACCACAAAACACAGCTGGTTTGGAGAAAGGGTTAACTGTCATTTCCCTGTAACATTAATTTGTGAACAACATGCTAAAACGTGTTAGCACACAACATTTTTCAACATATTTACAGGTATTAACTAATTAGTCCTTTCAGTGTTGAAACCATTACAGCATCATTATCTCCTTTTCTTCAGAACTGAAGAGAATGAAGCAGAGGAAGTTAATAACTTATAGGAAATGACAGTGAAATAACATGGTAGAGTCAGGTTTAGAATTATTATGTTTCCACTTCATGCTTCTGTGCCCCAATCTGTATATCACGGTTTTCGTAAAAGTAGAAAAAAAATGTAAAAGATAAGTATAATAAAATAATATTATTTCTCTAACTTGACATTTTCAGATTTAATGCATGAACAAATTAAGTATGATTGTGCATGCATTGTAAATAGAGGGTTATCACTGCCTGCTTGGATTTTCCAACAAACTGATTATTCTTTAAATATAACATTTTACTTCTTATTGTTAGTGATTAAAAGAATCCTCTGCTTGTGCATCCTCTTTGAGCTCTAGATGCACCAGAGTCATTTTCAGTGTGCAAAATTCTCCAGCTTTTCCACTTTGAAATGTATTCTCTGCTTTTCATAGTTTTCTAGACTACCCCAAGTGAAATTATGGCAACTTTATAAAACTGCTGTAATGCTACAATGCCACCATCTGGTTACAGTCAAGGATCTGATCTTGCAGGTGGTGAAGGCTCTGAGCCTCAAAGAATTCGGCAAGACACCACTGACAATATAGGCTGGATATGGAACAGATGCATGCACCAAATTGGTCTTGTTTATTGAGGGATTTTGATTAGCCAGAGATTGAGAGTAGTATTAAAGAGCAAGTAAAGCATCTGCTTTTCCTGTCTTTCTCTTTATTTGCCACATCAGTTCTGCCTAAGAGGCTCTGAATCCTGAATAAATCATACATATATGTGTGATTGCACATAGCATTTAAAGAGCAGTTTGCATCCTTCTGATGCCGCTGGAGCCTTCCTCTCAGAGCCCCAGGGAGCCATGCTGGTGAGGGCCAGGGGCTGGCACTGGCAGCCCCCGCTCCCCACCCCAAGGGCAGACCTGCCTCTGGGCAGGGCAAGCAGAGCCAGGCCTTAAGCTCCCAAAATCCTACACCAAAACCTCACGTTTACTGAGGAAATTCTGAATATTTCAACTCTGGTAAACTTCCTTTTGAAATCATATCATGGGAAGTAATGTCACTCTTCTTGGAGGAAAATATAGTGCTTTCTTGCTTTGGAAACATCTGAGCAAGTGGGAAAGAGCAGAAGCTGGTATGGGAGCACGAAGCGAAAGAAAACCAAGATAAATATGAAACTACATAATCTTTGAATATCAGTCACAGCCAAAAGGAGTGTCTATTTCAGTGTCTAAACCTGACTAGCTGGAATCTGATTTTACATATGTTGACTGCAAGCAGCACTGCAACGTTTCTGCTCACTTCTTGCTCTATCGTAAAATGCTAGTTGGTGGGGAATGCCAAGCAGCCACATTTTACTTCTTGCAGCAGAGAGAAAAGGCATTAAGCTGGTTTGGAAACGTATATTATAATTTGTTTCTGCACTACTATTCTGAGTGCTGATCTTAAATCAAAACCATTTGGGGCTGCTAAACTGATTTCTGCTGAATGTAAGTAAAATGTGAGATAAAATGGAATAAGCAGCAGGAGCAAGTCGTAAGTCAAAGGGCAGCCTCTCTTATTGCAACTCGTTTTCATGGGCTAAATGAAACAGACCAGTAATGTTAAGAATATAAAGGGAAATGGAAGAGTTAACAGTCGTGTCTTAGAAAAATACATTTTTAAAATACATTTTGGAAGACTAAGTCATAAAACCATCTCCTCTTGAGAACCATCAAGGAAGAATTATTTGTTTTCCATGTTTTTATTGGAGGGGGAATCAGTCTAAAGAGCAGAGTACGTAGGGCCTGGCACATAGTATAACAGGACCAGAAAATTATATCCAACAGAAAGGTAAAAGCAGGAGATGAAGGGGGTGGGGAGGGATCCTATTTTTCTATCAAAGTTACCAAAGTTAACAAAGTTACCAAAGTTAACAAAGTTACCAAAGGACCGAGAAGATGTTTGTTCAGTTTCATATCTAAAAAAAAATATTATTATTCCTGAATTCTAGGTGAACTTGTTATAGTTAGATGCATAATTCAAAATCAGCAAAACATAGATTCAAACCTAAATATTTAACAGCAGATGGCAAGTTTGTCCTAGGACCCTTGTTGTGTGAGCTGGAATTGTAGCAATTGCTAAAATTTTGTACTTAACATAAAGATAGTATGAAACCCAACAATGGTCCAGAATAAAGCATAAAACCATGGATAATGATGTGCTTTAGCATGAATTTGAGCACCACTAGAAGGTAAGGAGTTGTCTTGACATGTTCTAAAAGTGCAGTTTATCGTTGCTTTGTACTTTATGCAAACATGAAAATCTCAGAAACAAAGGTGTAAAAACACAACTTTTTGAATGTGGCATGGTTTGCACTGTGTAGATGAGAATATTTGGGGCAATAATTTCTTGAAGAAATAGATGCGTTGGACTGATATCTGTTGCTTTACCAAAACATGTGACCTGTTCAGCTTTTTTACTGTTGCAGAGACGATGTTATTCCCACTCCATCACAACGGGACCTACTTGCACAGGCACTGTAGACCCAGTGATTTGCAAGACCACTGAGCCGGTGGTACATCAGCTGCCCAGAGCATCTGTACAGAAATATGTTTGCTTTTGGAAGGAGATTGGCTGGGAAAGAGGTCATGAATTAGCCATGAAGTCTGTTCTCAATAGCCCATTTCTTCTGGGCAATTTGAGAATGGACTCTGCTGAAGTGCTCTGGCAAGAGCCCAACTTGGACCCATCTTTTGAGGTTGCTCCACCACATGACCTGCATGCTTCTATATACACCTCCACACCTACACAGGCAATCCTTACTCCTGTAGGTCTTTTGTGTTAGTGTGTGTATTTTAACAGAAAGTAAAATCAGAATTTATGAAAAAATATTCTTAATTTTGCTTGAAGAAACATTGTTGATATGATTGTTTCCACATTCAGCATTTCTGAGCAAACAACTTAATTGCCTGACACAGACACACTGCACCATATGAGATACTCTAGCTGCCTTTTCAGAGGGGCACAGTATCCCATAGGTCTTAATGGCATCCACCAGCCCTTTGTGGTGAACTAAGACAGGGTATCTTAAATAAAAACCTATCTTCAGACAATTGAATAAAGCCCTGAATATTTCAGAACAAAAATTCCTAGTGTTCAACCACAGGCAGGTAGTGAATTCAGAAGATGGAGCAGCCTAATTGCTTGAACTTTCATTAAGAAAAAAAAAATCATCCAAACTAACATTTTTAAGGTGTACAAAGTTTGAGGAGTTTAATTATTTTCAGGCAGCTTTAATTGGGACAAGAAGCCAAACTGCTGGAGTAGAAGATTCCTTTCACGTCATTCTTGAACTAAGTGTAGTCGTAAAACAGAAAGACACAAAATCCAACTACTAGCAATAATTGCAAATGATTACTATTTACAGAGTATTCATCAGCATACACTTCATCAAGACTGTTACCACAGCTTTCACTTGGAATAAGAGATTGAATTGTGGTATTTCTGATGACACAAATCTAGCTTCAAGTCCTTATCACGCTGCAAACAAATGCCTTATTTTCTGCTTTCTGGGTTTCTACATTCTGCTAAATATTTGTTTTATAGGCTACTCTCTCCTTGCATTCATTCAGTCTCACCCTATAGTTTTCTTCTATATTTCTAGTATCTTTCTCTGCAGATCTCTGCAGATCTCTTTGTATTACCTAGCTGACACTGGTTTTTGTAATACGTCTCAGGCTGGTACTTAAAGAGTTTTAATGTCAAAGCATTTTGTATCCTTTTGCTATCATTAACATCTTTGTTAAACAACAGCCTGGCCCTGAATATCCTTGCTAAACAATAGTCCTCATGTATTTGCCTACTAAAACCATCTATATGATTAAAGACTCCATAGAGGAACTACATCCTCCTAAGTGAAAAATACTTAGTGCTGACTACGTGGTACCCACTAGACATTCTCCCATCTTAAGTCATTGGTATTAATCATTATATATTTTACTTTAAAATAGCTTGAAATAAGAAGTAATGTGAAGATGTTCAAATCTCTCTTGATTTCTATTAATGTCGGAAACAGTGTTTTATGAGATATTCTTAAATGATTCATCACAGCTTAAATAATGCAGCTACGTTTTCACGTCAAATAAGCCCATATACTTCCACATATATTGTAATGCACATATTAATATACTGGTAGTCCTGTTATCCTCTCTAATTGGGATAGGTAGGACAGAAGCACTGTTTTAGGGTATGCTTGCTGAACCAGGGAAAAAAACAGGGGACTGAGTGTAAGATGAGCCTCTAGCTATAAGCAGATGTCTGAGTAATAGCCATTGGAAAGGGAAGCAGGCAGCAGGTAGCTGAATGCAGCACCAATAAAAGCTGAGAGCTGAACAGCAAAATCAGGGAAGAGCAAGCAGAGGAAAGAGGCAAATAATACTTATTGCTGAGGGCCCTTCCATGCAAAAGAGGGATCTGGTACAAGCAGAAGGCCAGAAACTCTGGTACTGAACAGCAGCTGAGTGGTACCTTGAAAATGTCTGGTCCCTTTGGGCAGGGACCCATGAAATCACCCTCTTCACACCTTTCTGGAGCTGTTATGTGTGGAAGGGCTAAGACAAAAGGAACTGAGATCACAGGACATTCATCTAGCCAGCTCACCCGTCAAAGGCTTCACAAAAGCAGCCCTAGAGTAGGAATGAGAAACCACATAGGACTAAGTAATTGATACTCTATGCGCTAATTTACAAACTATCCTCTATTGTTGTGTTGCTCACTGATTTTCGACCCTCTTTCCACCAGTCAGCTCTCCAGTGAAGAGCCTTGCTATACTTCTTAATTCCTCTAAGGCAGTTTTTCTCAGCTTGTTGTTTGCAGACTGTTAGTATTCAGAAAGGCAGACTAGTAGTCCACGAACAACTGAATGTACTCAGGTACCAACCTCAGATGCATGGAAACATGAGCAAACACAAAACAGAGGGAAATCAAGTAAAGAAATGATATTTCAAGGCTTAGCCAGCTTTTATTTGATGGTAAATGAAAACATCTGTGGTAAAGGATTTTGCCTGTGCTATCTACATCTCCTAAAGGTCAATTGAAAAATTCTAATCCTTTAGAGAAAAAAAAAATAGTGTTCTCATTTTGGTTATTGCCACAAAAAATTGTCAATAATTTCTTCCTCCTCTTTTGAAAGGCTAACTTCTGAAACTGCTCATAGACCTCTATTTTATAAAAATGTGTAAATATATATTTATTCAAATATTCTAACCCTGGACAAAGTTCCTATTTATTTATTTATTCATCTATTCTCAAACTCAGCCCAAAACCTTTATTTTGTTTTGTCAGGTTAGCTCCCTGCCTCAGTAAAGAATAACATGAAGCATTAGAGGCTTATTCCTCAGAGCAAAATCTCTCCTCTTCTGTAAAGTCAGAGCAATCTCTTTTTTATAAAAAAGGACTGTCTTGTGGAATAACATCTTCTGATGCCATTTAACTGCAACTACATTTTTCCTATTCTGGGAGCACATACTGCTACAGTAGTTAACAGAATTTCTGTCCACTACAAGACAATAAAGATAGCAGATGTGGAGTCACAAGACCCGAGGACCTCTACCAATTAAAGGTCAAAATCTGTCTCACTTCACAGAATACAGCATTTGAGCATGAGGTCTTGTATATATTTGTCATCTTGTTCAGTCAGAAAGATATGACAACAAATAGCTGGTCAAAAGCTGTCAGGGTCAAACTAAGCTTGATAGAGTGCCCTAGGTCACCTCTGTGATTCCAATAGCAGAAATTGCCCTGGTGTCAGTTTGTATTGTAGTCAAACAGTACATGGCACACAATAGAACTGTATTCCTCCATTAATTGCTTCTTTGACCTTCTTGTTAACCAAACATTTTGATTAGAAATATGTACCATGCTATCATTTTCCATGGCAATGTAACAGCTGTGTCGTAATAGATTCGTAGTATCGAACGTCTTCTCACCTCACACCAGGAGAAATCGCAATTAAGGTTGTAATTGAGTTTTTGTTTGAAGTAAGTGAAAATGCAAGAAGATAATAAAGCATTCTATATAAAGAAGGGAATCCAGTCCAGACAATCTTCACATTTCAGTGTCCTCTTGGTAAAATAGTAACAGATTTTAATTTTTTTACAATTTTCAAGAGTTTTTTTTAACACTGATTTGGCCTGTAGCTAGGCAAGCAAAAAGAGGTGATTGGGTAAACATTTCAACACTTTCTAGCCAAATTATTATTTCTCACTTCTAGGAAAAACTGAAGCTCCCCTGCACAATTTTTAGCATGTCCATAGAAATGGATACTGAATAAAGAATTCACTTGCTACTGCTTTGGAATTCTGAGATGCGATTTACTAATTATTCTAGTGAATATGACTGCAGAGAAAGCTTGGACTCATAAAGCATCCGGAGCTTAGAATCAATCATAGAATCGTAGAATCATTTAGGTTGGAAAAGACCCTTAAGATCATTGAGGCCAACCGTTAACCTAGCACTGCCAAGTCCACCACTAAACCATGTCACTAAGCACCACATCTACACGTCTTTTAAATACCTCCAGGGACTGGGACTCAACCACTTCCCTGGGCAGCCTGTTCCAGTGCCTGACTGCCCTTTCGGTGAAGAAGTTTTTCCTAATATCCAATCTAAACTTCCCCTGGCTCTACTTGAGGCCACTTCCTCTCATCCTATCACTTGTTACTTGGGAGAAGAGGCCGACCCCCACCTCGCTACAACCTCCTTTCAGGTAGTTGTAGAGAGCAAGAAGGTCTCCCCTCAGCCTCCTCTTCTCCAGGCTAAACAACCCCAGCTCCCTCAGCTGCTCCTCATAAGACTTGTGCTCTAGACCCTTCACCAGCTTCGTTGCCCTCCTCTGGACACGTTCCAGCACCTCGATGTCCTTCTTGTAGTGAGGGGCCCAAAACTGAACCCAGTACTCGAGGTGCGGCCTCACCAGTGCCAAATACAGGGGGACAATTACTTCCCTGGTCCTGCTGGCTACACTAGACTCGGTAAAACCCAAAGGGAGACTGCAGGGCGCTAAATCCTGATCTCCAGCAGACTGGTTCCACAGCAAGTTAGAAACAATCAAAGCTTTCATGCTTGTCTATTCCAAATTTTCTGTTTAACAGATCTTTCATTGTCTCCATTTTTACACACACACCTTTTACTTTGTCTTGTTTCCACTTAGCAGTTTTCTTCTATTTTCCTTTTTATATCATTTTTCTCTAAAGCAGCAGACTTCTTTTCATCCAATTTACAAGTTTCCACCCATCTCTTTCCTTTTTCTATTCCCCAGCTAGCATTAGTCTACTTACAGTATAATAATTTTAAAGTAATAACAACACTACACTTTTTTTTTATGGGAATATAAGCCTTTCTCTTTCCATGCATGCAATAGCAAGCACATATTAATGTGTGAAACTTAAGACTTTTAATACAAATTTTGTCTTTACTCACCTTTTGCAGAAAAAGAACACCAATATCACCATAATTGTGTTAGAAGGCAAGATCTACAATTTAAAATCGGTCTTTTAAGTTCCTTCATTTATTAGCAACTATACTGACAAGAAATGTATTTGAGCAACCTCAATTTTCAACACACATGTTGTGAAAGCATTTGACAGCAAGCAAGTAGGACTGAAGCTCTTTTACCCTGAAATTTCTCCCATTTTTACATGTTTTTCTGTCATTCTACAATTTTTCTTTAAAATTTATTACCAGCTGCATTTTGTAGAGGTGGTCATATTTTGCTTGTTTGTGCCGTTGTGAATATTTTTGAGAGCATCTGTTCAGCAGAATGCATGTTTCATTTTGCACATGTATGTAAGTGGATAATGGAAGATATTATATTTACACCTGGAGTGGCAGGAGTAAGAAGCCTGACAGAGATTTTCCCCACTGCAGCCAACATGCAAGTAATGCCTTTGGCTCCCAGGTGCCTTTGGTTCCAGCCTTCATTGGTGCGTACCCATGGAGGGAAGCTCCAAATTCCTGTGGTTATAACTATGGCAGCACCCTTGTGGGAAAGGTCTGGGGCTGGGGACAGTTGTTCTGCAGGCCACCCTAGCCTTGGGAAGAGGTGCAAAAAGCTGCTAGACACTGCTGAAAGCCCTGAACCAGTGTGCTTTTGTGATCCAAGTGTGCAATTCTCTGTTTGCTATGGTGACCTCATTATTCCATGCACAGTGAGGAAAATATTTTAGCAACCCTGTTTCAGAACCACTGGGGAACATTTTATTAATTTCCTTTGTGCAAAATATTTACCTCTGTGCCTTCATAAATTGCTTTCCTGGCCCCAGGAACCTTTGCAATTTTAATGAAGGAGCTCTATCTATCTATCTATCTATCTGTCTATGTTCTTGCATTGTCTTTTTACAGATCCCAAAGAAGAAGAATTATGAAACAGTAAACACTTCAATTATTTCCCTTTGCAAAAAGCTTATACGATTGGGATGTTCTTTTGGTTGCTGTTTTACAAATTGTAAACACTAAAAGTCAAGCTGTGGATAATAGCCCTTGCTATTGCTGCCTGTATATAGGCATGACCCTCATTTTCACAGTCCTGATGCTAAGTGAACTTTAAGATAGGAAAAGGTGGAAATTGTTTAAAAAAAAATGCAGAACAAGGCCTTGATGCTGAAAAAGACTTTCAGACGTATTTAACTTTACACATCTAATTAGTCCCACAGTAAAATCACATTGAAACCATTAATTTGCTATAAATAGAAATCTGGTGTACCTCAAAATCATCTTATTATACTAAAACAAGCACAAAATCAATCATCCACACCTTTTTTACTTGAGCCTTGTTATTGGATACAAATTATTCCACCATTTCAGAAATAGCCAGTGCAGTTAAGAAACATTTTAAGGCATATAAATTTTCTATTGAGTGGAAAAAAATATAGGTCAATTACAAGGTAAGGTGACAAATAGAAGGGATTGTCTAGGCCTTGCTTCAGGGAGCACTAACATGATGTTGTGTGTCCATATACCTAGCATAAGTCTCCCTTTAGGGCACTTCTGGACTACCCCAATGGGAATAAGTAATAACAATGATGCTAGTGAAGGTAGTACAGGACAAGATGGAACTGAAGAGAGCTGCTGGTTCAGAAATACATACAGGCAAGATCCACTGTGATTAATGAAGGTACCTGAAAGTACATAGAAGTACATTTAAATTGTAGAAAACAGTCCCAGTGTGGCTTACAGAGGGAAATGGTAAACTGAAGTTTTCCCTCATAGAATCATAGAATCATTAAGGTTGGAAAAGACCCTTAAGATCATCGAGTCCAACCGTTAACCTAGCACTGCCAAGTCCTCAACCAAACCATGTCCTCAAGCACCACATCTACCCGTCTTTTAAATACCTCCAGGGATGGGTGCTTAACCACTTCCGTGGGCAGCCTGTTCCAGTGCCTGACTACCCTTTCGGTGAAGAAGTTTTTCCTAATATCCAACCTAAACTTCCCCTGGCGCAGCTTGAGGCCGTTTCCTCTCGTCTTATCGCTTGTTACCAGGGAGAAGAGACCGACCCCCACCTCGCTACAACCTCCTTTCAGGTAGTTGTAGAGAGCAAGAAGGTCTCCCCTCAGCCTCCTCTTCTCCAGGCTAAACAACCCCAGCTCCCTCAGCTGCTCCTCATAAGACTTGTGCTCTAGACCCTTCACCAGCTTCATTGCCCTTCTTTGGACACGCTCCAGCACCTCGATGTCCTTCTTGTAGTGAGGGGCCCAAAACTGAGCCCAGTACTCGAGGTGTGGCCTCACCAGTGCCGAGTACAGGGGCACTATCACCTCCCTGGTCCTGCTGGCCACACTATTCCTGATACAAGCCAGGATGCTATTGGCCTTCTTGGCCACCTGGGCACACTGCCGGCTCACATTCAACTGGCTGTCAACCAACACCCCCAGGTCCTTTTCCACTGGCCAGCTCTCCAGCCACTCCTCCCCCAGCCTGTAGCATTGCATGGGGTTTTTGTGACCCAAGTGCAGGACCGAGCACTTAGCCTTGTTGAATCTTATACAATTAAGACCTTCGGGTCTCCCTGTCTGCCTAAGCTTGATCCAGGGCAACAAGTGCACGTGTCCATGTTCTGCATTTGCTGATTATTTAGCAGACACTTAAAAGGACATAAGAAAAGATGGAGCCACTTGACCATATGACAACAGAAGTAACTAACTGGAGAGACCAGGGGGAACTTGGAGCATTTGTAGGATAAAGGATTACACAGAGAGGTAACACAGCAGGATTAGAAGAGATTTCTATTAATTCAAGAAACTGAAATCATTATGTTGCAAAGTAGATGATAGGCTCTAAGGAGCTTATTTTTTGCCCTTGTCCAGCAACTTTTAGCAATCTGTGGTTACTCAAAACATTAGTATTAAAGTGCCTATAATTTAAGTACAGTCATAAACTTACGTGCAAACTGCTGGTGAAATCATACCATGTTCCTGCCTCTTCTACTTACACTTTCTTAAAGAAAAGTCACAAAAGCTGTCTTGGCTAAAGGCAAAGTCTTCTTCATAAGGAAAGTGTGCAGAAATATACTAGATGCAGGAGTTTTCTTTCCTTATATTATTATTATGTCACTTTGTGTTTCAATTAAATAACGAGGATAACTTATATTTTAAAACTTTCAGGATCTTGCCAGTGAAGATATATTCACAAGAGGCAGTGTCCTGGAGAAATGAGTAAATCTAGGAATTACCCTCATTAGAGAACTAGCGTTGTCTTGTTAATACTAAAATGTATTGTTGTGCGAACAATACAGTGAAGAGCCATTGTTTTAATGGTCTTTAATCCTGCCCATTTGTCAATACACTGAAGTTACTTAATGAACTGTCTTTTTTTAAATATCACTCCAATACAAAATGTAACATGCTGCACATAAAATGAAATTCACTCTTAAGTAGATAAAAAGAAAGTTAACGTAACCTTTTGACATGCAGCTTGTTAAGAATTTACAACCACTGCCTGAATAATGAAATCACTGTTTTTGCACTACCCCTGTTTAAGTTACGGTGGTTTGCAAAAAGTAAAAAAAATACCCTACAACAGTGAAATCAGAAAGTATTATCTACACAGAGCCTTTGTACACATGATGCTTTCTAAAGAAATTAAAAGTATCTTCCTCAGTACTTTTAAAGCCTAGAGATCAATTCCTGTGCTCTAGAACCAGTACGAGTCTTTCACTTAATTTGGATGCAAATTTGGTTGCTGCCTTAGGTAAAATTCTACATTACTTAGAAAAGATGACAATTAAATTTTCTTGCATTTCCACAATTGAAGCAATGGCCATGTCACAATAATAAATGCCAAAATAATAATTTCTGTTAAAAACAAAGTAGTCGTAACACTAAAGCTGTAATGGGAAACAGCAGTAAATAGCCTTTATCTGATAAAATATCTCCCTGTTGGCTTCCCAGCCAGATCTTACAGTTCAGCTGTTATTCTCCATTTGCTCTTGTTTTCTAGCACCAGTCCCAGTTCACTGTTTTGTTTCCCAGACAATTTCTTCACCCTGCTTCTACCATCTTTTCCTCACCTTTCTATACCATAGTTGCACCTCACTCCACACCACAACCAAATCGATGCAGCCGCTAATAGAATCTAAACAGTAATCCTGGCATTAATAGCCAACACATGTAACCAGCTGATTGACTGTGTCCATCTACCGAAAGCAGACGTCTCTCCAGTCAACTGATTCTAACACAGAAATAAGATACTTATTTCACATTAATCACTTCCAAGTCACTGGAGCACCTCAGTCAAGCCAGTCGGTTACCTCAATCAAAATCAGACTGCAAAACAAATTTCATGCAATCACTAGATTTTAGATGGATAAACAGGAACATATTATTTGCATATAGAGGCCAGGTGTTGTATATTTCATAGGAACAGGCAGAAAATTTACTTTTTAATATTTAACCCAAGTATTTTTAATGCCTTTTTACAGAAGATGAAATTCATTACAAATATTTTCTGTTCTGTTATTGTCCACATTTACATATGCTATGAAGGAAGAAAATTATTGCAGGTGGAGTTACAACTTAAAGTTCCTCCTCCTGGTCAATCTGAGCAAATGTGTTTTACAAAAAAGGGAGTTGCATGGTCCATGCCTGTCCCCCACGTCCCTTCAGCTGGAGCCTGAGGTGGGGAGGAACAAAGGCGCTTTATTTTTCAGGCACACTGAAACCTGCTCCTTCCGCTGATGCCATCTATCACATTTCCAAAGCTACAGTGGGCTGAATTTGAAAAATTTTGAACATTCAGAATTAAGAAATCATTCATAGCTTACTAGCAGACTACAGAAGTATCTTCCTCTGCATATTGATGTGCTTTTTCATATTAATAATAGTTCACTAAACCTCTCAGTGAAACACACATTGTCAATCAATAGTTCTGTACTGCATGTAAGAAGTAGGTTTAGAGGATACTTAATGCAATAAAAATGGGCTTAACTAACATTTAATTAATTATTTTGTCCATCAATTATGCTTATCAGTATTTGATGTATATACTAAAAATCTATGAATATGTTCATTCTTTAACACAAGAAACAATGTGATTCTAATTAAACTCCAGAGCAGTTCACTGCTTTACATATTTTCTTTTCATTCCTCTGGTAAATGAGTGTTAATTACTATATGAAAGTATAGGATATCATAACATCGACCTTTAATCCATTTTCAGAAATTAATATTGGTTCAGTGGCAAGATCAGCTGCAGTGGAATTCATGTAAATCATCTAAACTAGTGAAGAAAATCAGTTCATTAATCCTTCCTGACAGGTTAATTTCATTCCATTTCTAAGTTGTCAAGTTAGAACATGGAACAAATAATCAAAAACCTTTAAATCAAATATACCAAATCAAGACTAATTGAATATGCTTCAAATATGTCAATAACTAGATTCATTTTTCAAAATCTAATAGGAAAGCTTGTTAAACTATAAAAATACATGCCCTGCTAAGTCTGGGAGAGCAGGAAAAATGTTGGCACAGCAATTTTATTTTTTTGTTAACTGTATTACCTGAATGTGTGACACAATGTTCATAATGGAAATACATATGTCTCATATACACTCCTTTCATATGCACATGCTGTGTGTATATCAAACAGCCATGTAAAGTATTGAAGTAAAATACAATTGTTCCATGAATTAAGAGCTCTTGAATTTCACATTCTGTCTAATTACACTGTTTTACAGAATCACACATTTCTCCCCAGACCATTAATTCGTCTAGAATTTGGAATGTCTTTCCAAGGAAATGGGACTGGCTTTCAAATTACACTGAAGATTAATGACTATTAGTAAATTGAATAGGGCATAAATTTCCAAGTATTTGATCTCCATTCTTAGATCTGATGTAAAAATTCTTTTTCTACTTAATCACTGGTGGCAAGAGAAGTTTAAGAAAATTCACTCGAAGGCCTGCTCAAGACATTTGCCGAATATTCCCAACTTTGCTTATACTATGTCAGATTTACTAGTATTAGTAATGATCTCAGTCCTACTGCTGGATGAGAGTTGTCAACCATCACACGGAAACACTGGGTGGAGCAGTTTAAAATAAAGACTCTCAAATCTAGGAGTCTAAACAAGCCACTTGAGATATAGAGCTTTATTCTGCTGCCCACACATCGTCCTGCAGCCAGGAAATATGGTACTGCAACAGCTGATACACTGCAAGAAGTTGTTCTGCTTCTTCTAGTTGCAAAGCAGTCAAGTTACTGCAGTCTGGACTCTGTTGTCACCACCCCATCTCTGCTCACCCTTTTTGGGTGCTATGGGACAGCACCCTTCAATGAGGGCACAGCCAGAGATGGGCTCACCTGTGGCAGCTGCCTTGTACCCCCTGGCAGAGCTGTTCTGCTGCTGCTGCTCCTCAACAGATATAGCCTGTATATCTTAATTGCATTATTGACTTCATCCCCATAAATTAAATTATTTAAGTTGAACAGTTTGTATTATTTGCAGAAGCGTGTCATTTAACTGGACTAGCACCTGCTGTGGCCCTATTTTATTTGGACTAGCAACAAATTCTTGGATCCATACACAGAGTGTGCTCCTTTTCTCACAAATCATATCACAAATTTGAATGTGACAAGGCATCTAGGGTACCTCAAGACACTGAGTAACACCAGGCCACATGGGACTGGCAGATATGACATGGGACCTATAGAAAGCCTTCTGGATCCTTCTGGAGTGGCAACTGGAAGCCAGGCAAGATACCCTAAGGAATCCTAATCTATTTATGGGGGAGAGCAATGCAGTACCAAGTGTCTATTTCAGCATGACCTGAATCTCTTCCTAGGCTCCACTGATTAGCTGTCCAGATACTACAGTGAGAGCTCATATATCCAGCCCATGTGTAAATGGCATGTAGACTCCTACTATTTCATGCCTTCATCTGGAGCAGAATTCTACCCCTTGCGTCTGTTATACTTGCATTGACACAAACTGGGAAATACTAAAGCCAAGAATATAGCCATCAGTGACTTTTCCTGTTGAGCTCCGGAGGACATAGCGGACACAGACCTGAACCTCCTTGGTTCCATGTGTCTCTGCTCTCTGTCTCCAGAGATTCGTTCAAATGTATCTACGCCACAGCATTTTAATGGGCTTAAATGAGGCTGCAGACTTTTCTTGGGCTCTGTATACAGGAGTCTCTTTCATGGCAACTAAATAATTAATCAGTGCTACTCTGCAATTAACCAAATAGTCTCAGATATTACAGTAAAATTAATGAGCTCATTTCAGATTGTATTTTCTTTTATGGCAAACCAGACAGTTACATTTCTGTTTCTCTAAGTACTTACGTTTTTAAATCAAAACAAATCTTCTAAATCACTTGTCAAGCTGAGTTATTCCAGGAAGCTGACTGACTGAATTTTGATATTTCTGTTTTGTTCTGCACAACTTTCTTTACTTTCTTTCTTACTAAAACAGTTTATTCACAGCATCCATTTTAGGCAGTCACGAGAACTCTGAAATACTTTAATGGACAATTTATTCTGTGTTGTTCTTCAAATGCTCTAGATTTCACTTCATCTTATATCTATCTTCTTTCATTTGTATCATTAAAATGGCAATATATTATGTAAATAAACTGAGGACAATGAGTTGAGTTTATTCTATATTTTCTTCAAAAGAAAATTGCAACTAAGAAACCATATGTAGGCTTTATTTCAGTTAGCATTATATGACTAAAAAGGAGATAGTTAAGCTAGACTCTAAGCGAATCACCCTCAGCTTGTTATGCAGCCAAAAGATGTGAATATCTTCATAGGTATTGTATCTTGTTGTAAGGTAGGCAATCTGAAGTAGATTACAGGAGTCCCACGCACCTATTTGGTGATCTGAATAGCTCTTAGCTCTTCTGACCGCAATGGCAAAGGTTGTGCAGGTTGGGAGGCACCTCAGGAGGTCAGACAAAGTTGCTCAAGGCTTTATCCACTACGGTCTTGAAAACCCCTCAGGACGAAGAGAGACTGCATAGCATCTCTGGGCAGCTTCTTCCAATGCTTAACTCCTGTCATGGTGAAAAAGTTTCTCCTTATATACAGTCTGAACCTCTCTTTGTTTCAACTCATGCCCGTTGTCTTTCATCCATGCCCCACAGTGAAAAGCCTGCCTCCGTCTTCTGGCTGACCTCCCCTTAGGCACTCGAGGATGCTGTTCAGGCGCCCTAAAGCCACCTCTTCTCCAGGCTGAACAACCCCATCTCCTTCAGCCTCTTCTTACTGAACAAGTGCTCCATCCACCAACCATTGTGGTTGGATTCTCTCCAGTTGTAAACAGATATCTAGTGCCTTTGAAATACCTTTGGGGATCCACACCAAGCTGGCAGATATGAAATGGGACCTGTAAACAATCTGTATCCTTCTACAGCAGCAGGTAAAGGTTAGGCAGATGCATTAGGTTATCTCAAATAGTTTCAGACACCCATAAATGGGAAATTGAATTTTGCCCCACATCTCCCTTGAATTAAATGGAAGTTAAAAGAGCCAACTTACAGACAGACACATGTAGACTTCTAAATGCAGGTGACTTAACCTGTGAGCGGACTACCATCCCAAATTTCCAAATCATACAATATTGCATGTGCAGCTGTTAACACTGGTAAACTATTGGGCATAAAAGTATCACAAAAGTAGCTGTTATACACTACATGCTCTCAGGATTTCTGTGGACTTCTCGTATTAGTTAATATAGCCTTACAATATTTTTGGTAAGGTATTTAAAAATAGGGAAACAGAGTCCTATTTCACATCAATCTGAGACAGAACTACAGATAGAATTTAGATTGCTTTGATCTCACTTCTGGACCTTAAAACACAGGAAAATACTCCCTTCCAAATCCTACTGCATAATAAATCAATTTAAAAATAAGTTTTTACATATTGCAGGTGGAGTTATTTATATCATAATCTATATTTTAGAACTGAAAAGCTGATTCTGAGTTTCCAGAAAATTTTAAATCTGAGAAAAAAAATGGTGATGTCAAGTCATCACTCAGTTTTCATCTCACTTCTGTGTAAGTTTCACAACTCTGTTACAGATAATTTTTAAGTTGAACAGTTACTTGGAGAATATTCATTATTTTTAGTTAAATAATAGTTATTTATCCAAAACAAACTTAATGTCTTAATTCATATGAAAACTCAGCAACGTAACTTAAGCACAGCCTATTCAATCTTTCAAACAGAACATTGCTAGAAATGTCAGCTGCAAAAGAAGTTCCTTTCTTCCCTTTGCATTCATGTTTCTACTAGAAATCATCTTTTGGGGAAGCTGCTGCAGCTTTCACTTCCATTTAATTAATATCTTTAGCTAATATCTGGTACCAAAAATGTCTGCAACATTAAGAGCTATTCTTAGTCCTTAATTCAACTCATCTCTCTATACAGTATAGTGATTAAATCTTCTTTCTGTACTGGAGAATTTGAGACTTTCAGTTATGATCTCTAGTCTTACAGGTTTATAATTGCATCTGAAAACATAATATATATCTATATAACTTCACTTTTATCTTGAAAAATAAAAACATAAATAATAGATGTCTTTCAGTATTTTGAGTACATGGTAAGATGTGGAATTTACAAGGTATGCATAAGTATTTCCAGAAATATGACTAAAAGAAACTGGCTGTGGTTTGAAATCCAGTCATTGAGTTCTAATATAGACATATTTAAGCATCTAATATATGTGAATTTAAAGCCATTTTTAAAATTGAGGAATTCTTTATATTGTCTTAATCAGGTATAAAGCTTGTAATCAG
The DNA here is from genome assembly GCF_047370975.1 of Nipponia nippon. NCBI lineage: Eukaryota > Metazoa > Chordata > Aves > Pelecaniformes > Threskiornithidae > Nipponia > Nipponia nippon. The sequence goes on from NW_028262347.1 coordinate 22,478,483, forward strand.
TGATATCGAAATGCTTAGTATTTGAAAATAATTTTGTACCTTTGTCTTCCAGGAGCACATTAGTATATTTGCATAGTTACCGAAATGGCAGTTGCAAATTGATTACTCATTTTAAGAAAATTAACAATACAATAGTACCATATTTGAATCATAAGTCTAGGAATGCATTAATCAAGAATATGCATGGATTTTCAAGGATTTACATTAACTGCTCTTCTTCCTGCTTATGATATATCAGATTTCAAAGCAATAAAGGCATGTATGAGGCATGCAAGTAGTTCAAGTCAATAACATCCACCTGTGGCCCTATAAATTATGTTGCTCAAACTTCAGTGATATTCCAATGGAAACTTGAAATAAGTTTTTAAAATAAGCTCAATTTAATTAAAATGACCACCTCTACATAATAAGTGTTACGGAGTTTGTGTTCTTTTCCTATACACATCCACTCAGTGATGACTAATGCTGGTGGGAATGCCCACACACTGTGGGCTGCTGTGTAGGTGCAGGGTATTTCCCATGTCATGGTGGCTGGCTGGATGCTGGTATAGCGCACTGCCACACTTAACACAGCAGGGAACTAAGGCTCAGGATGTGTTAGATGTTTATAAAGGTCTGGTAGGGGTGAATCCTGCTGCCTCCAGTGTCACAAATATCCATTTCCACCTTTCAGGTATTTAGATTTCTTGCTCTGAATTTCTTGTAATAATAAGATTTCCTTCTGGAATCATTACAGCTTTCTTACAATGTTTACATCCTAAAGTTTCCAATGTGTATTCTAATATTTAAGTCCAGCTTTACAAGCTGCATCTGGAAATACAGTATACATGCATAAATGTGTGCACATACACATGGAATACCTACACAGAGGTGAGCATAAGCATATACGTTTAATAATATTAGATTATGGAAACTTCTTTTCTTCAAATGAGAGTTTTATCTAACTCAACAGATTCAGGGTTAATGACATTTCTCTTTCATAGCTTCACTTCAAGAGTATCAGGTGTATCACAGTACATTCCTGATGGAGCGTGTCATCTTTTCAACTTGTTACAATTTGCACAGCACAGGGTAGCTTTTGATTGAAAACGGCATGAAAGCATTCAAGCAAAAAATTTGTCAAGTCAAATATCAAAAATAGCATTTTGTCTCCCAAAATTAATAAAGGCATATCATCAGCAATCTGCTATAGCAGAACCTTACTGAAGGTAGTCATTTATACTACAGTGAAATTAAGAATATATTTCCAAATTGTGTTCATTTTAAATGTATGTATATTTATATGTTAATCACCATAAAATTCAAAGGAAAAAACCCAAAGTTTAGAATTCATAACTCTTAATTAAAAATCTTTGTGAGGAAAAAATGTTTTAATGAACTAATAAGTATACAACAGTTATAAATACGTATATGACAGTTATAAATAAGACCAGGTTTTGCCTGAATAAAACTTCCATAATCTCTTTAGAAAGAAGTTAATGCTAAATTGAGCTCAGGTTTCACATACATCATATTAGAAAGTTAAAGTTGTAGTTTATAAGGAGGCAACACTTTTTGTCTGTATTATGAATTTTGGTATTTATGTCTCTAACTTCTCTTTTATGTTTTGAAATCTTTTTGTTTCTTCAACTCAAACTCTTAACCTAAAAGGAAAGAAAATTAAACATTCTAGAACCTTTTAGCTGTTTTGCCATAAAAAGGGGTGATAAAGCGGTGAAAACCCAAATAGGATCTGCTGTGTTTGGATAATCAGCTCTAACTATCTATAGGCAAAATGTTGAAATACCCTGAGCCTGCATAATTATATTGGTGTACTCATGAAGAGATCATCTTACATGACATCCATCCAACACAAGAGGTACAAATACTAGCACAGAGAAACCAGTTCCATTCTCATTCAGCTCCACCCTGGCTGAATTCAGACTTCAGTGGAATTACAGCTTTTCCCAGTGTTTCAAATGCCCATACTCTTCATAGCAGTCCAAGCAATTCTGTACCTCTAATGTTTGATGAGTTCAGCACACATTTCCTACAGTGAAGTCCAGTGACTATCTACAGCTGAGTGAATAACAGGACACAGTGCTGCTGAAGCCCAAGTGCAGAACTATCCCACTAGTCTTTGCGGAAGCAAAGTTTTGCTTCCAGTATTTATACAGAAAAAAAGAATCCATAGTCACACAACACTCGGTATTCAGAGAGTAATACAGGTTTTCTTCATCAGTAACAAACCCTTAATTATGGAGGAGCAAAGACTCACAGTACATACCCAGAAGGGTCAGAAGCAAACAGTGTGGACAGGTTCTCAAAATATTTATTTCATCTGCCTATGCCAAGGCAATGCCTCTACTAAATGGAACTTCGAATAAACCACACTGCAGTTACCAGAGTGAAGTCAGACATTCTGTATGAAAAATATTTAATTTCTAAACATTTTTCTGATGCTTTCCTGAGTAAGTGGCAGAAGAGTACAACATCTTCCTACAATATGCTCTATTGTTTGTGTAAATCAATTTTGGTATAAGAGCCAAGGGAACTATTTTCAGTAAATTATTTATTCAGCTAATGTAGCTCCTTTTTGTTCATGAACAAGCTGATTTTTGCAAATCTGCTTCACTTCAGTATTTATGCAGCCTTCATTACAATAGTACCAGAGCGAGTCACAGTCTTTTAATACACATTTGTCGTCATAACACACTAGTCTACAAAGCACTACATTTGAAACTGTCTTAATACATTATCAGTATTGCTAGTCTGTAGTATCCCCAGTGGTGGACAACAGCCCCATTTTACTAGATGCTATACAAACACAGTGTAATGTCACAGTCCAAGACCTATTTTAGCCATTCATAGTCTCCCCTTGCACCGTACTGACTAGGTGCTAAATTCAGTTACCCAGACATAGGAGTATAGTTCCATCTAGATGGTCTGAGTTATTCTGCCTGGTCTCTAGCAGCCACTCCACAAGAGCGCAGCTTCTCTCATCTAACATCTGAACATGTCTCAGGTGGTTCAAACGGCAGTAAGCACCTGTGATCTGGTTTCCATTGACTGGAATGGGAGTTTTAACACCTCGGTCACACATAGGCTCCTACATCTTAATCATAACCCCTCTATCCTAAGTAGGTTTGGGGCACATTTCCATACACAGATGGCTAGAAAATTACCATCTTTGGTCAAGTGTTGTTTCTTTATAGTTGCTTGTTTAAGAAACTGTTGAGTTTGTATTGTCTGGAAATTAAGCCATTAAGGGATTCTAAAAATGGAGACATCCAAAATCAAACCTTTAATCTATAACTGTGTTATCTCCTACTCACATTGAGCAACTGGTTATCTAAATCACATTATTTCCATTTAAGCCAGACTAGTATAGAGGCCTTACACCAATGAGATAAAGGCTCACTCTATTTTCCTTCTTTCCCAATCAGACTGCTGAAGACATTTTCAAATTTTATGTGGCTGCATTTCAGATATATTTGAAATATCAGCATCTGAATTGTTATCTAATTCAAGGTAATTAAGTAAATGAGTAAAACAATAATTTCTGAACGTTTTATCAAGTCTAAAGTTGGATTTTTTCCAAATCTGGTATTATTAGCCCAAGCCTGACTGAGTGCTAGTAATCATAAGATAGCATAGGTCAAGTTACAGTAGTTGACAGACAAAGAGTGAAAGAAATCCAAGCTCTTGGACCCATTACAAGAGGCAAAAAGTGACTTAGGAAAGTCTCTAAAGTTTTAGGAGGGCAGGTCCCATTGAAATCCATGAGACATTTCTTTCTGAATCCTTTTGATTTTTTTCAGATTGTCTAGCCAGGGTTGCAGTCAATAGACACAAATTTCTATTCACAACTTCTGCAAAAGTGCCAACCAATCAAAGAAATACATTTGAAGACTGTGAAGAATTTATGTTAGAAAATGCCATGTTAGCAAAACATCATAACATAAGGAAAACAGAGCCTGATTTTTTTAATAACAGGTAAGAATGATGGACAAAATAAAATTTATAGTTTTACATCTGCAAGAATCCTGAATAAACTGTAAGCTCGCTTACACTTTTCTATGTGTTTCTATGGAATTTGTGCTTCACTTGGACTACAATTTTTTGCCATGTCAAAGGGAATGACCTGTCCTTTCCCATTTCAGTTTTAGACATGGTCACCTTGTCATGGAGATAAATTAAATGTCCCACCATTTGCAGGACTTTAGGAAGATATGAAGTACACCTACTGCACCTACAGGCCAGAGGTCTTCCAAACTCATCTCCAAAAAAGGAAGAAATAGCTTGGGAAAATAGCTTTCAGGAAGAGCTGGGAAGCGTGTGCTGGTCTTAAACCTGGCTTAGCTTAAATCCACTTCAGAATGCATATTCTTAAATTGTTGACAAAGAAACCAGTCCAGGAAGAGTCACTGCTTTATTCATAGCTGACTAGTGGATTCTGGTAGTGGATTCTGTTGTGAATAGCTGAGGGTTAATAGTGTGCATCTTTCAAGATTGTAACCTGTGAAAAGAAAATAAGGACATTACTAAGAGATAAAATAGTAGGGAAATGTAATATCTTTTCTACAAAGATTCCACTGACAACCATTAGCATTATTATCTGTGCCAACCAGGAAATGACTATCATTTTAGATACTGTTTGACAGCTCTGATTTATTCCTGGAGAACTCGACTTCATTCTCACCAATTAACATAGCAGATCCATAACCAGCCTCAGACATGCCACATCTATTCACAGGGGATTATCTATAAGCCATTTATTCCACATGTCTGTCCAACCAAAGTAGCTGTATTTTCTGCAAGATTACAGCCTCTCAACATTATTCTAAAACCAGTCACCAAATACTAAAGCCACTCTCCCCTGCTGAAAAACTTGTAGCAAAGAAGACAACATAATTTATTTAGCAAATGTACCTTTCACTAGCTGCAAACATATTTTCTCTACAGAAAATAGTCTCAGATCTCTTAAGAAAAGCCATTTCCCTTCTCTCTTTCTCCTTCTCTGTCTCTCTCTTCTCCCTCCACCCCCCAACACTCTCTCCCTCTCTCTCTCTCCCTCCCTCTCCCTCTCCCTCTTCCTCTCCCTCTCCCTCTCTCTCTCCCTCTCTCTCTCTCTCTCCAAGAGTAACACCAAAGGAATTTGTGGGCAGGAACAGAAAAATTTGAATCCGTGCAAGTAACAATACTGATTTGTATTTACAGCATCTTTCACTTCAAAGAAGTCTATGGTACTTTAAAAGGCCTTTTTCTGTGTTAATAAATTATCTCACCTAACAAGCCTTGCTGTGACATGGTTCTTGGCAGACACATAACAGGATTCAGTGATATTATTCAACTCTTATAAGACTGAAAGTGGAGAACATGATAGTCCATCTGCTTGAAACTTTAGGTAGATAGATTTTACTTAGCTTCATCGGCATTTGGGGAAGTCATTTATAGGATCATAAGATACTCAGTGCCCACAGTCCTTTGCTGTTGCATAATAACTCCAAAACACCTTCAATAATGGTACTGTACATCCTAGCCCCTTAAAACTGCCTACAGAGCAAAGGATGATATCCTACATTGCTCCCTGTGTAGCAAACTTTTCCTGACAATTCATATAGAATAGAATAGACAATTCCAGTAGGAAGGGACCTACAACAATCATCTAGTCCAACTGCCTGGCCAAATCAGGGCTGACCAAGTTAAAGCATGTTATTAAGGGCATTGCCCAAATGCCCTTTAAACACTGACGGGCTTGGGCCATCGACCACCTCTCTAGGAAGCCTGTTCCAGTGTTTGACCACCCTCTCAGTAAAGAAATGCTTCCTGATGTCCAGCCTAAACCTCCCCTGGCACAGAGCTGTTTAGCAAAATCTGATAACATTGTCTATGAAGTTTCCCCAGGGAAAGCCTCTCCCATTAACTTAAGTTGGTGGTTGTCACCTCTGAACCATGAGGCTGAACACCTTCCCAGGGTAGGCCTGGGAGGAGCCAGGTTGGGGGCTCCTGATGAGGTTCTTGGGGTTACCCCACCTGTTCCTCTGGGCTCCTTTGTGTTCATGAAGATGAGCTTCTAATCACATAACCTAGCATGCAGGGATGGGGTAATTTATCTTGGTTAATCCAAAGAACTTTGTTAGAACTAAGGTTTATTACAGTTTTCAGTTACTGTTATTTTTAAGTAAATTCAGATGTCATTTTGAAACAGAGTGTGCATACAGTGGTTCTTTGACATGGGAAACCTAAATGCAGCCCAGGGTAATTGGCACACACCAAGCCCCTGTGGACCCAAAACTGAGAAACAACTTTCTTCATAGAAACCAAGGCAGGGCTAGCAAGTCTGGCTCATGAATTATTTGGTTCTTTCTACATAGCAGACTATCAGATTGTCATTACATGCACAATACAGCCCCATTTCTGTGTCACACATTACTATCACATTATAATCACTATACATACACCTGTAGAGGCTATATTTTGATGCAAAGTAGCCATTTGACTCCCTTCATACTCAAACAATCTTGCTCTGCTACTCTTGTTAATTGTGTCCAATGTGTGTGCAGAAGGAGGACTAGTTTGGTTACTATATTCACATACCAAGAGAGAAAAATTTATTTACCTGTCTGCATCTAATTATTTACAGTATGTTATTATCATGCCACTTCCAAAGTGTGTAAAGGAGGGGGTAGAACAGCAACAAAACCTTGTGTCCTTCCACATCCAGAGAGATGATGACAGCACACTTGACTACAGCAGAAGAAAGGACAGCGTGTTGTTGAACCCATATAGACAGAAGATCTCAAAGAGCTGTGTTTATAAAAAAGCAAGCAACTTCTATTTGTTCTTCAAGCACTTGTTTTTATGTTCTGTTCTAGTTACTAAAAAGGCACTTGTTAAAAGACTGCAGGCATGTGCTCACACTCTAATTGGGAAAGCAATCGCAATGCACTCATTCCGAATCAACCATCCAAACAAGCTGTTCTAACACCTTCTTCATATTTAATAAATGTCCCTATCAGAGAAACCACTGCATTTATTTATAGATTAAATCCATTAGTAGCAAAGGAATATGGAAATAACTAGAAGGAAACTCCTGAAAATCCACTGCAGAGAGATGGTTTGCACTTACATTTCAATGAGGTGGTATTAAAACAGATTTCCCACTGCACTCACACTTCTTTAACAAGTTTCTCAGAGAATAGTAATGTACAGAGCAACTTTCTGTTTGCTTACTTGCCTCTCCTGCTTTTAGTGGCTAGCAGAAAGAAGGTTTTCTATTCACCTGACATAAACTCTGTTATAAACTCTCAGAATACTGATAGGAACACTTCCGTATATCAGTTGGGATCAATGAAGGGAAGGGGACTGACACAACAATAGGCACACTCCACCTATTCGCTAGTAACCTAGGATCACAGCAGAAACTCCGCATATTGACAAGCCTTGGACCACTTGCGTATCCTCCAGCATGTCCTCTCACTGGCTGTGGACTACACAGGGCAGCATTTCCCAAAGCATAGGCTTGTCTCAGTTCCTGCAGCCACTATTGGGATTTCAAAGGCGGCAGCAAAATGAGGAGTACATACGCATCTGTGGAGTCATTTCCAGAGAAGCTCAGTGAGAACGTAAGAATCTAAGAATCTGCGTTTCTCTGTTGTGCAGCTGTACAAACCTCCATTCATAGTTACACTCAGAGCAGTGATCTCATGAAGGAAGATGGTGAGGGAGCCCGAGTAAAAAAAAAAATAATAATAATAATAATTGCAAAACTGTTTAACCAGTCAGAGCATCCAAACTTGAGGCTAAATCAAAGATGTAATGGTCTGAAAAAGTGTGAATGGAACAGCAGTTGGCAGCTTTTCTGATTCCAACAATTGGAGCATGTCAAAATCATGTAGGCAATGCTCCTTGAAACCCACCAAACTGAGATTTCATACCTTCAGGTAACATGTAAGAGCCAGCATACATAGTATATAACCCAGTCTTCCTGGGTAGAGTGTAAAAATACAAACTATACTTTTATCTTCTGTCCTGGTTTCAGCTGGGATAGAGTTAGTTTTCTTCTTAGTAGCTGGTAGAGCGCTGTGTTTTGGATTTAGGATGAGAATAATGTTGATAATGCACTGATGTTTTGGTTCTTGCTGAGCAGAGTTTACACTAGTCAAGGACTTTTCAGCTTCTTGTGCTCTGCCAGGTGCACAAGAAGCTGGGAGGGAGCATAGCTAGGACAGCTGACCCAGACCGGCCAAAGGGCTATTCCATACCATATGACGTCATGCTCAGTATATAAGCTGGGGGAAGAAGAAGGAAGGGGGGGACGTTCGACGTGATGGCGTTTGTCTTCCCAAGTAACCGTTACGCGTGATGGAGCCCTGCTTTCCTGAGGATGGCTGAACACCTGCCTGCCGATGGGAAGTAGTGAATGAATTCCTTGCTTTGCTTTGCTTGCGCGCGCGGCTTTTGCTTTACCTATGAAACTGTCTTTATCTCAACCCATGAGTTTACTCACTTTTACTCTTCCGATTCTCTTCCCCATCCCACCGCGGGGGAGTGAGCGAGCGGCTGTGTGGTGCTTAGTTGCTGGCTGGGGTTAAACCACGACAGTCCTTTTTGGCGCCCAACGTGGGGCTCGAAGGGTTCGAGATAACGACAGATTTAATTGGAATGTGCTAGATCGAAGTTATAGCAGGTATTGCTGTTTAGGTATTAATCAGCAGGCTTCTGTACTTGCCATGGGGCTTGCTTGCCTTACTGTATATTAGAGTCTAGTGCTCGTTAGTGGCTGCTTTTTGCTTTTGCTGCTTGCTGAACTGCTTATCATCTTACTCTGCTGTGCCTGGGAACATTTTGATAACAGCAATGGCCATGCGCCTGGGCTGGCAGATGGCCAGGGCATCGCTGCTGTTTCTGTGCTGCTGTACTGGACAGGCTGGAACTCCAGTGTGAACTCGAGTCGAAGGGACTGTGACCTGTGGATGAGTCCATGCGGGAGCAGGACACCCCGAAGCGTCTGTGGACATGGATAAGCCCATGCCAGAGCAGGTATGTCTCGAAGCATCTGTGGCCATGGTTATGTCTGTGCCGCAGCAGATATACCTCTTGAAGGGATTGTGGCCCAAGGATAAGTCCACGCTGGAGAAGGTACACCTCGAAGCATCTGTGGCTGTGGATAAGTCCATGCTGCAGCAGGTACACCTTGAGGCATCAGTGGCTGTGCATGAGGTCATGCTGGAGCACCTCAAAGCGTGTGGCCATGGGTAAGGCCATGGTGGAACAAGCTTACTTCTGAAGAGACTGTGGCTGCGGGTAAGGCCACGGTGGAGCAAGTTTACTTCTGAAGAGACTGTGGCTGCGGGCAAGGCCACGCTGGAGCAGGTATATCTCTGAAAGCATTGTGGCCCATGGAGAAGGCCATGTGGGAACAGGTGCACCTCTAAGTGACTGTGGCTGTGGATAAATCCATGCCGCAGCAGGTATACCCCTGGAGAGACTGTGGCTCATAGACAAGGCTCCGCTTGGAGAAGGTAAACCCCTAAGGGACTGCAGTCTGTGGATAAGTCCAAGCCGGAGCAGGGGCAAGGGGAGGAGTCCATTGCAGTGGCCAGTGTTAAGCCCAATGGTCTGGTCCAAAGGGGCCAGGGGTGGAGATTGTAATGGAAATACCTTTAAATTGTTGTAACCTGGGATTTGAGTTGCATGTTATGGGAATTACTATAGCAAGAACCCCTTATTGCTAGCCAGGCTAGGAGCAAGGGGAGGAGTTCCTTGCAATATTAATCCTGGCCCAAAGGGGCCAGGGGTGGAGATTGTAATGGAAATACCTTTAAATTGTTGTAACCCATGATCTGAGTTGCATGTTATAGGAATTACCATACCAGGAACCACCTGAACCAATGGAGAAGAAGCCTTACAAGAAGCAGTGCAAGTGCAGCAGTGACCGAACCTGAGCTGGTTTTGGTGCCCAATAACTCCACGCAACACACCACCTCTCCTGTCCTGAGCGACCACCATCACAGATGGAGCCCAAAGTCACGGACTAAATGAACTCAATGGACATTATGTGGACATTTGTGGATGTTTATGGACATTTTACAGACATTTTACAGGGGTGGTCCATAAAATAAGTGGGGTGGTGGTTAATGAGGATGTATTGGATAATGTGGGACCTGGGCATGACGTAAATGGTATGGAATAAGGGGTGGATACTGTCCTGGTTTCAGCTGGGATAGAGTTAGTTTTCTTCTTAGTAGCTGGTAGAGCGCTGTGTTTTGGATTTAGGATGAGAATAATGTTGATAATGCACTGATGTTTTGGTTCTTGCTGAGCAGAGTTTACACTAGTCAAGGACTTTTCAGCTTCTTGTGCTCTGCCAGGTGCACAAGAAGCTGGGAGGGAGCATAGCTAGGACAGCTGACCCAGACCGGCCAAAGGGCTATTCCATACCATATGACGTCATGCTCAGTATATAAGCTGGGGGAAGAAGAAGGAAGGGGGGGACGTTCGACGTGATGGCGTTTGTCTTCCCAAGTAACCGTTACGCGTGATGGAGCCCTGCTTTCCTGAGGATGGCTGAACACCTGCCTGCCGATGGGAAGTAGTGAATGAATTCCTTGCTTTGCTTTGCTTGCGCGCGCGGCTTTTGCTTTACCTATGAAACTGTCTTTATCTCAACCCATGAGTTTACTCACTTTTACTCTTCCGATTCTCTTCCCCATCCCACCGCGGGGGAGTGAGCGAGCGGCTGTGTGGTGCTTAGTTGCTGGCTGGGGTTAAACCACGACACTTCAGAAAAAGATATTAGAAAGGCTTGTATAAACTTCTGTCTAAATTCTGACCCAGAGCTCTCTTAGCATTGAATGTATGAACATTAGATGTATGATACACGTGTGTTTTAGGGAAAAGCAAAACGGTTATTATTTCTTGGACAAAGAGACATGCAATCAGGGATATATATTTTTCCACATGGAACACAGTTAAATTTTGGAAACCTTTGTCACAGGATGGCTGAGAATACAAGGGAACTCCTCATCATTGAAGAAATTGAGAGAAGACAGCGCTATCAGCTGGTACTAAGTACAAAGTTTCAGAGGCAGCCATTGGCCCAAGAAGATCCTACACTGCCGCTGGACCAGAATCTCAGGGTCAGGGCCCCTCGGCTACTTTGTATATACTTGTACAGACATTGCTGAATATGAAAACCTGTAAAATGTTTTTATAGAAATCAAGCAGATTTTAAAACTACTCTGGTTTCTGGTACATCTACCTACAAAAGTTCTTCAGGAAGTATAAGTAAGAAAAATCACAAAAAATACAAAAGAAAAGATTGTAAAAGTTTGCATACATATTGCTAAGATTTCTTTTTTTAATCTAATAAAAGTAACCCCTGAGTGGACACTAGTTTGTTTTCAACTAACATATGAAACAGTAATTCAGCTGTCATTTGTACTTTCATTCATTATAATAATATCTTTACCTCAAGCAATATTTAGAGAAAATTGGGACTGGAGCATTTAAAAGGGGTATTCTATTCCTTTTGGCTTACAAAAATATTTCTCCATTTCTTGTTGCAATTTTTTTTTAATTTATCTCTTTCTAGGAGTTGGAAGGGGTTGACTACATGAAAATAGTTATAGCTATTTCCTGACTGACTTGGAAGCATTGCCCAACTAACTAATTATAACTTCACTTCTACTCCACTATTCTATTGTGTCAATTACTTTGGAGGACTCCTTTTAAAACCCAGTGAAAAAATCTGATTTCTGGTGAGTTTCTCCCAATCTATGAGACAACTCAAACTTTTCCTGGGTTTTACATGTTCAAAATAACCCATCAAAGACAAACTTATCCTAGTGTTTTTTATTGATTAATAATACCTGTATCATCTTAGTACAATTAAACATGCAAGTCTCCTCTTCCTGAGTGATCCAGTACTAGGAGGAAAAAAAAAAAACAAACAAACACTTTACAAAAATCACATGTGCATGAGAGAATGTAGACAGGTGGTGTGCTGCTGACTTTCCATTGCAGTAATATGATAGTATCTCAAATAAAATTTTCTTATGAAAATGGATTAAAGAGAGTTTTGTAAACCAATTCTCCTAAGAATAAAAGGATATTATGAAGCTAAAGGTCATTAGCTGGAAAAAATGTTGATATAGGCATTTAAACTGTAAACAACAGTTATCATCCTTTTTAGGCATTGTGAAGTTTCTTCAATGAAGCTCTTTCCCTTTACGCTTCTCCAAGACTTCACATAAACCTAGACAAAGGCAAATGTTTCTGTTTCAAGAGATTGGTGTGATAGGGATTTGGTGTTCAGACAGAAGGAAGGAATTTGACAGAAGAGGAAGAATTTCAGATCATTTGAATTATTTCAATGAAATATTTCTTCCTTAAAATTATTGCATTCATAAATGATAAAATTCTGTAACAGTTAACATTATTTTTGAATATGCTATAAAACATTAAGAATGCCTGAGCCAACAAGTCTACAGTAAATGTAGCATTGACTCACAGCTTGCTTAAAATTAGAGTTATAATACTGAGATAAACAGAAAATTATAATTGTAAGAGAAGTCCAGCAGTAGCCTAGTCCTTGACTTAGATTGTTTAAACACCCTGGCATATACCAAATGCAGAAATGCTCCAAGAACTATGACAGTTCAATTCACTTTTCCACTTCAATACTTTATTAGAGAGCACTGAGAAATTATGAGTAGTATGAGCATTTCTCTAAGCCAAACAAGGCAGAACAATTTAATTCCTCACAGCAGTCTGGAAACTGTTTTAGAAAAAATTTACATAAAGTGCTTATTTGATCAAATTCTCTATTTATGTTTGCTATATTCATTATACCACTGTGGCGTAATTATACACACCCAGAGTACTTTGTTATGACACTACTGACCACTATGCTAATAAGAGGTAGCAAACAATCTGTTTACTCTCAAACTGATTTTGAGCAAGTTACAGTAATTCAGTGTTATAAATCATGTTGTAGTGTTCTGAATGCATAAAGCCCATGCACTTCAGAAGACAGCTTATATTTTACCTAAGTTACAGTTGATTGACTCAGTAATTATAAAATGGAAATGTACATCATGCAGAGCTGTAGGTGCATCAGTGCATCTTTTTCTAAGGGAAAGATTCCAAAACACTATAGCAGAGATAAAGTACATTGCCAGAACTTATATTGACATACCATTTTCAATAGGAAACAAGCTAGTTAAATTCTGGGTGAAGAGTAAAGTATGCCTGTGGTTGTCCCCTTCCACAGGTATGCAGAGAGCTGCTCTCTGCAAACAACATTCATCACAAGGTTGCAGTCACTCATCAAAAAAGAAGACAGCCCAGCAGAACTATTATTCTAAACTACTTAAGCTAGCCTAGTTCATTTTTCTTGGAAAAGGTTAGGGGGTGCTCACATGAGCAGTGTGCAGGCAGATCTAAGAGGGCAATCATCTTTGACAGTGAAACAAGGAGCTGAGGGCAGTAACCTTTACCACCAGCAAAGCCAGATGGTATATTCATGCCACAAGGCTACAGAAACCTCTAGTGCTCCAGGTATGCAAACCTTCAATACGGACAAATTTTGAGCAGTCAGGAGAAAAAAAACAAATACCACCACTGCTACTGACAAGCAGTAGTCATAATTTATCCTAGCATCAAAAAGGCAGATGGTTCATCTAACAAGAAAAATCAATAGTATTTGTCATACTTAATGTTGACATTTTTTAAACTTCTCTATATTTGCAGGGCAAAGGCCAGCCAAGCTATGCATATTTCATCTGCTGGAAGATATGATGACCTTACCATCTTGCCCTTTTTCAACCCTGACCTTTTAAGACTACAGTGAAGAGGTAATCATCGTTAAAGAAGGAACAGATATTCACATGAACCATAAACTAATTTTTACTCCAATTTGTTACCTAATTCTTCCATTTAAGGAGTAATAAGGTTTTGGCTCAGTTTCCATCACCTAAAAAAGCAGCTTTATGTTTGCTTTTTTTTTTTATGAATTTGCCAACCTGTCAATCTAGATTGTATGTCTTCAGAAGATCAATGTTATTCCTGGAAAGTAGGAGCATTCCCTAGTGTTTACCCTGGCCACAATAGGTCTGGAATTTCCACCTGAGGAAGCAGTACAGAGCACTGGAGATTCTCAGGAAGAACATGCTGAGCTGATGTGATACATCATGAGCAAGGCAAGGTAATTTCCTTTGGAGATTAATTTTTTAAGTGGTTGTATCAGTATATAGGCTCGCTAACAAAATACAAAGTAGTTGTGTGTCTCCATTGCCAAATGAATTACAACTTAGTTTTGGTGCAAGTGATCATAAAACAATATTCTCCGACAGCTGCTAACAGACTTAATCCTTTCACTTCAGTTACTACTTCTCCATTTTTTATTTACAATACATGATATAAACTACTGATTTCCTGACTCCATTTTCGCTCTATTCTTGCAATCACCTCTCTCTCATTCAACCAATCACTTCTACATTCCTTAATTTTCCTTCTCTGTGTTGCTTTCCCCACTAATTTTGCTCAGCTGCTGACCACTTAACCTCCCATCCCCCTTTAATGTGTTCTAAATAAGAGGGGTGAAAACCAAAATACAGACTTCAGTTTGCCTCTCCTTTTGTCTCCAACAGCACCTTCCTATGATCTGTTGGGAATTCTTGATTTCATTTCAGATACATGCAGCACAAAGCAAGGTTTTGTGATAGCTGTTTCCATGTGTTTTTTAGTAACTGGGGACTGGTTCTACTAGATGCACAATGCTGTTTGCTCACATTAAGCTCAGAGTGATCTGAAACTCTCAACATCCAAAGGCTCAGGTACTGAAATGACAAGAGCCTCTGGAAAAAGGCAAAAACAAAATCCTGCTCCCCACTGAAGTCAATAAGTTTTGCTTGTTTCTTCAACTAAAGCTCACTCAAAGTCTTTATTTGCTGAGAAAGTCTCATCTACTGTATAAATAGTGACATGAAGGCAGAGCATGACTTAAAGTACTGTTGACTTTTACATAACCATAGTTACTAAACTACAAAATTCAGTGAAGAGATGTCCATAGAAAATGATCTGCTTTATTACCAAATGCTTACTGAAGGCCATACTCAGTAAGAGATTTAGCACGTTTAGGTTCAGTATCCCTTTAAGACTAACTCACATTTCGGCAATTTAAAAAGACTAAGCATAATACCATATTGTGATAGCCAGGTAGCAGAAGCATTTTTAAACGCTTTCCAGAAATTAACAAAATACGTGATTGTACTAGTGTAAGTCCTTTTGTCTTATTGATTGGATTCACAATAGATCCAAATTACCTCAATTTATTGTTTTTCTGTATGGCATGTTCTGAAAAATGAATTCATATACTTTATTCTCTAAAAATAGACATTGTCAAATTTATGAAGGTGATTATTCCTATAATAATTACTGAAACAAAAAAGTAATTGACCATGACTTAAGGTCATTTATAATACCTTCCCTTTGTGAACCATGCATGAATCTGACTCCTTAATTTTGCTTGTCTGTTGTCCATTCTCTTTGTTTGCCACCTAAAAGCTGTTTTAAAACAAGATATTGACCATGGAAAGTTCATGTAACAATCAATTTATTTACAATGATTTCCTTATTACAAAGACTCACACAAGTGAATAAAATTATAGCCAATGTGAGCTAATTAATCCATGCTTAGACTACTCAGGAATGCATATAATAAGTGACTCTGTCTTTCTGTATGTCGATTTCTTGGATTACCGTTTTATTCAGTGTTTTAGAGCACACAGTAATAATAAAATGCATTAGGCATGATTCATTTCCAGTACTGTCATCTACATTTTAATAAGTCTCAAAATTACAGAGAAGAAAAAAGACAAAGACTTATAATAGTTAATACAAATTTCAATCTATACACTTCATTTTAAACAATATTCTAGGCTGTTAACTAAGGGTAAAAAGGGTTTGTAATAACAAGATCTCCTCTCCGAAAAGGACCAAGGCAAAGACAGACTGGTGCTATGTGAAATATACAGGTAAAAATGACACAAAGGTACCCTCAATTCACTAAAAATGGCAATGAAAACTGATGAAGGGCATAAAGCATACCGTTTCATACACAGTCAGAAAGCTTTCTCAATGCTTAAGTGAAATCTCCAAAAATAAAAAAAAAAAAAAATTGGCTTTAGTAAGATTACTTCATTGATACCAAAGGTGGAAATCTCTCACTTAATGCTATTAAAAAGATTTGAGAGAGAGACTGATCCCTCTGGAAAGTGCTTTGCACCTTCCTAGGTTGGATGTCTAAGCCTAGTAGTTTGAATCACCCTGAGGAGGTACCAATTACATCTCCACTGACTACTGAAGGAGCTGAGACAACAAGCTTAGATGAAGCAGCTAACTCTCAGAGAGCACATTAGGAGAAATTAATGTCTCCCAGCAAAGGTTTATCTGCATTGCAGATGAGGCTGCATTTGAATACAGGAAGATATATCTGCTCCAAGTTTAAGTTTACTAGCACAAGATAACAGTAATGAAAAGTTGCCAGCACAGGCTTCAGCAAGAGAGATACCCTTTGCTGGTCACCGGCCTATGTTCAAGGCAAGGTACCACATGATCACTATGCTGATGAGATTAAAGTCAGAGCAGGGTTTTTTACCTGTCATATAATTATACCTCTGTTTGTTCCGAAGACTTGCCTGAAGCCTACAGGTGACCTTTTCACCTCAGATCAGCACACACAGAAAAATTTCTTCACAGAAAGAGTGGCAACAGTTTCTGCCTCTTAGACATGGAAAATGACAACCTACAGGAAAGCCTGTATTTTAACATTTAGGTTTTTAAACAATATCAGAATAAATCAACATTACTCAGTAGCTAGGTGGGATAAGCTAGGTGGGGTGCCTGACTAATCTAGTGGTCTTATACAATGGAGTGATGCATCAGTGGACAAGGGAAGAGCTATGGATGTCACCTACCTGGACTTCTGTAAGGCCTTTGATACAGTCCCCCACAACATTCTTGACTCTAAATTGGAGAGATATGGGTTTGATGGGTGGACTGTTAGATGGACAAGGAATTGAGTGGATGGACACATCTAAAGTCTTATAGTCAATGGCTCAATGTCCAAGTGGAAACCAATAACGAGTGGTATCCTTCGAGGGTCCATACTGGGACAAATACTATTTAATATCTTCATCAATGACATAGACAGTGGGATTCAGTGCACCCTCAGCAAGTTTGCAGATGACACCAAGCTGTGTGGTACAGTCAATTCACTTGAGGGAAGGGATGCCAGCCAGAGGGGACCTTGACAGGCTTGAGGAGTGGGCCCATGTGAACCTCATGAAGTGCAACAAGGCCAAGTGCAAGGTCCTGCACCTGGACCAGGGAAATCCCTAATATCAATACAGAGTGGGGGATGAACAGACTGAGAGCAGCCCTGCAGAGAAGGACTTGGCGATACTGATAAATGGACATGACCCAGCAATGTGCTCTCACAGCCCAGAAAGCCAACTGTATCCTGGGCTGCATAAAAAGAAGCACAGCCAGTAGGTCAAGGGAGGTGATTCTCTCTTCTACTCTGCTCTCATGAGACCCCACCTGGAGTACTGCTTCCAGCTCTGGGGTCCCCAGGACAAGAAAAGCATGGACCTGTTTGAGCGGCTCCAGAGGAGGGACATGAAAACGGTCGGAGGGGTGGAACACCTCTCCTATGAAGAAAGGCTGAGAGAGTTGCAGTTGTTCAGCCTGGAGAAGAGAAGGCTCCACCAAGACCTTATTGTGGCCTTTCAATACTTAAAGGGGGCTTATAAGAAAGATGGGGGGAGACTTTTTACCAGGGCCTGTAAGGACAGGATAAGGGGTAATAGCTTTAAACTGAGAGAGGGTATGTACTACTGGACATAAGGCAGAAATTTTTTACCATGAGGGTAGCGAGACACTGGAACAGGTTGCCCAGAGAAGCTGTGGATGCCCCACCATTGGAAGTGTTCAACATCAGGTTGGGTGGGGCTTTGAACAACCTGATCCAGTGAAAGAAAGGGGGGTTGGACTAGGTGATCTTTAAAGGTCCCTTCCAACCCAAAGCATTTTGTGATTCTATGATTCCATTATAAGGAAACTCTGTGAACATTGTTTGGACTAGCTCTGCTAGGGAAATAAAATTATTTTATTGATGAATTCGTGCTTATAATTAGTGAAACAAAGCTGTGTATGATATAACAGGGGACGAAGCAGATGCCTATTTAAACTTAGCTCCTGAAACAATACATTTACATTCCCCTTAACATATTTTGTTCTATTTTGGGAGTAGATGGGATTATTCAAGTCTGCTGTAATGGCCCTGTAGATATCACTTTGATGGGTAAGAAGACAGTAGCTAACAGCTAACTAGAGGAGTCTGCAGCTGGAATATAGACAAAATTCTTTGCTATATGTTTTTCCTCTGTCCTCAAGCTAAGAATCATGTTTTCTTGCAGTTTGACACAAGTAAATAATCTTGTTTCAGGGAAGTGAAGCAGCCCATTTGTATGTATTTCATTTCTATCCTTCTTATTTTAAATCATTCTGAGTTACTCTCTGCTGATTTCTTCTTTTCAGTCAGAATTTCTTATCTGTCTAATCTCTGACTGGCATGTATGTAGGTCAAAGCAATTATATTCCTTTGTTAAGCAAGCTAGCTTGAAACAAGGGAAGCCATCTCCCTGTTACATAGCCTTAAGCAAAAACAAGCCATTCAAGCTGAAAAATTTCCTGAAGACAGACCTAAAAAGGAGATGAGGACACTGATTATGCATGTAGGAAGGAAAAAGCAACCAGAAAACCCAAGAAATGCTAGAGAATAATTTCCTAGAATGAGATTGGGAAAGGATAGAAATAAAGTATCATGATTCAGACCTGCATGTTGGGATTGGGACTTCTGACTAAAAATAATTGCTTTTTCTTTGTTCCTACTGCCTCAGCAGAAAAAAAACTCCATGTGCCCTCTTTGTTTAGCAACAAGATTTCACTAAGAAATGCTGGACCCACAGTGTGTCCATTACCTTTTGAGGTGATGCAAAGAGGGTAGGCTTGGAGGCTGATTTGCTGCTATCCACTGGTTCTAGGCCCTTACGTCCACACTACATATTAACCAGAAAAGAAATCTTACTCCAGTTGTTGATCCTAGATGCACAATAAGCATGGGCAGAAAGCTAAGCACTCCGTAGAAGACCTTACCTCCACACTGGAGGTGCACTGGTGTGCTCTAGATGGTGCCCTGGTGCACGACTTCATGTCTCCAGGAGAAAAACTGGTGGGTGCTTGAGTATCTACCACAAAACACAAAGTATATACAATAGAAATTACAAAATGGGCGTATCACTGGATTCATTTTCATGCCCACCCATTTCTAAACTCAGATCTTTTTTTGAATTTCTGCAGGTGGAAGACCTCACTCCACCAACTTCATGCCATCAAGGAGTTTCCTGTAAAAACAACAAAAAAAAATCTGCCTGACAACCCCAGTGATACTGTGAATTTATGATTCTATAAATATGTATTCTTATATAGCTGTGTCCTCACTTTGTTCTTCTTTCTGTGACATGTTTGTGCTATTCCTTCTTGATTACCAGTGCATTGGATGCAGGTGCCCAGCTGCTGGCAGCAGGGGCTGCAGAGCGGCCTCTGTGAGGAGAGGCTGGGCTGCCCCATGCTGGATACAGCCAGTTCCAGCTGGCTCCAACGGACCCAGGGCAGAGCACGGCCACCACTGGTGGTGCCTGTGGGAAAACAAAGTTAAGAAAGGGGAAAATACTGCATGGCAGTGAGGAGTGAGGAAAAAAAGTGTGAGAAACAGCCCTGTGACACCAAGGTCAGAGAAGGAGGAGGGGAGGAGGTGCTCCAGGAGCCAGAGCAGAGATTCCCCTGCAGCTGCGGAGGAGATCACAGTGGAGCAGGTATTTCCCTGCTGCCAATGGAGAGATCACGGTGGAGCAGGTATCCACACTGCAGCCCATGGAGGACCTCACACCAGAGAAGGCGGATATTTGCTGAAGGACTGCAGTCTGTGGAGAGGACCCACACTAGAGCAGGGAAAAGTGTGAGAGGAAAGGAGCAGCAGAGAGGAGCTGTTATGGATTGACCATAACTCTCATTTACCACCCATCCTGTGCCACTCAAGGGGGGAGGAGGTCGAGAAGTCAGAAGCAAAGGAATGAAGTTAAGCCTGGGAAAAAAATCAGAGAGGGGAAGGAAGGTGTTTTAATTTCTTTGTTGCCATCCAAATCTATTTTAAATGGCAACAAATTAAATTAATTTTCCCCAAGTCAAGTTTGTTTTGCTGTGAGAGTAATTGGTAAGTGATCTCCTTGTCTTTATCTCAATGCACAAGCTTTTCCATCTTATTTTTTCCCTCTGTTCTTTTGAAGATGGGGAATGAGAGAGCAGCTGGGTGGGCATCTAGCAGCCAGCCAAGGTCAAACCACTACAACCAGGAAGTCTCTTAAATCAAAACACCACCTTGAGAAACCCTCTATCCATGTAATTCAAATTACTTAACAGTCTTACACACTCCCTCATATATGACAATGTCCATCTGCTTTGATTAGAGATCCCTATTGTTTCAAATACTTTTTTCCATAAAGGGACGTCAATAGCTTTTTAAATTAGCTTAAAACAAAGATAACGAAAACGACAATCATATTTTTTAAAAAGTGTTTTCTAAGGCACGCTCTGTAATACCTTGACCTTTCATCTCCCTTTACATACAGCTTAAAACCAGAATTTAGGCAGTAACTACTTCAAATAGCCTTTAATAATCCTGTAATGTATTTTTATAGTTCTAAATGCTTTTTCAGTAACACAATTACTCTTTTATCCAATTACTGAATTCAGAATAACAGGTAGGCACTTTCAGAGTACACTTCTCACATCCTGGATAGAATCAGTTTCTTAGAAAGAAGTTTTCTTTCAAAATAGACTTGCTGGAGCAGTGATGTTACTTCTGTTATAAGCAGCAGTCCTTGGAGCAAGATCTGTGACCTGCTGCTCTTCAACCATAGAGGACTTTGCTGGCAACAGAATTAAAAGCCAGGTGCTCTTTTGCACAAGCACTCACTTTCTTCCTCTTTTCTTCTTCCCCTCCTGTGAATCTTACCTTCTTTTTTTCGAACACTTTCCTAACTCCAAGAGATGTGGAGGCTGCAAGCTCTGAGAACAAATTGCAGCATGATGTTTAGAGTTGACTCCTGAAAGACAGGAGAGTGGGTTTTGAACACTTTAGGGCAAAAAGATCAAATATGAGTTTCCCACTTTCTGCATGGGTATTTTGAGGACAAAGCCATTGTATAAAAAAGTTCTACCCCACAGGTCATTGATGGCTATGTTATGAACCTAAAAAGACCGAGTTTAGAACTGTACAATTTTTGAAGGAAATCCTCAGTCTCTTGATCAGGATTTATATTCCAAATAACTATACTTTCTGTATTTCCAGTTCTGGTAAATTTCACTGGAGCAGCTCTTGGGTTTCCAAAAATGAGGAATTGGAAATAGAGAAAGAATTCTCTCTCATAGGCTCCGTTTTATGCAAGGCTTATATAAATGTATGATTCCACTGCTTGTAGATTTATGCTATGCCAATACAAAACTTTAGACTCTTTACAGATGCTTCAGTGTACATTTTTCTACAGAATTACAGACATACCAAGATGCCAGACGCATCAAGTACTGCAAAAGCTGCTTTGATCTCTACTGATAGAATACTTACTGCTCTGTTCCACATACCATCCTGAAGTGCAAAATCAGTAAAGCCACAGTAATGGCACTTAACACTATAATGCAAAGTGAATTTATAAAAAACGGCAAACCACAAAGCAATGCTGCTACTACAGACTGCTATGTATCAGTCTGGAAAAATACCATTAACATCATTCCACTTTTGAATGCTATAATTTCACCATGGAATCAAGGAAGTTCCAAAATTAATCTGCCTCTTTTCAAAGACATCAATTTGATGCCTTTTCCAGATTCTGTTCCATAATGTTCACATTTCTAATCTCCACATAAGAGAGCAGATGTGTACTGGGCTGGTGCTCAAATACCCTGTAGAGGGAGAACTGAATAAATATGTTCTTGAAAGTTGATTTATTATTCTTACATTGCTTCTAAAGATCAAGGCTTTGAGTGAGCATCTTGACAGACAAAACAGATGGACAGCTCCACAGAGTAAACATTTTCCAGAGGAATGTCCCTTGTTTTCCAGTTTACTCCACTGTTTCAAAGCACTGTTCATTCAGCTAGGTGATATCTATTAAATGCCATACAAATAAATGACAATACAGAATTTTGGGGGCATGTATGAGCAGTCAAACTACCTTTAAATGCTAACAGAATTTGACCAAGAATTTGCATTTAATATGTACAGCTTCATGCTTTGTTTTCTGAATGAAAAATAGGGCAAATATTGTTTGGTTGATTACATTGTACATACAGGTCACATAATGTCAAAACATTCAATGGTCTTTGTTATATACACGCATTGAAGTGCCTAACAGGCTGGGCGGAGAATGGATTGAGAGCAGCCCTGAGGAGAAGGACTTGAGGGGGTGTTGGTTGATAAGAAGCTCATCATGACCTGGCAATGTGCACTTGCAGCCCAGAAAGCCAACTGTATCCTGGGCTGCATCAAAAGAAGCGTGACCAGCAGGTCAAGGGAGGTGATGCTCCCCCTCTACTCTGCTCTGGTGAGACCCCACCTGGAGTCCTGTGTTCAGCTCTGGGGCCCCCAACATAAGAAGGTCATGGACCTGTTGGAGTGAGTCCAGAGGAAGGCCATGAAGATGATCAGAGGGCTGGAGCACCTCTCCTATGAGGCCAGGCTGAGAGAGTTGGGGTTGTTCAGCCTGGAGAAGAGAAGACTCAGGGGAGACCTTACTGCAGCCTTCCAGTACCTGAAGGGGGCCTACAAGAAAGCTGGAGAGGGACTTTTTACAAGGGCACATAGTGATAGGACAAGGGGTAATGGCTAGAAACTGAAAGAGGGTAGATTTAGATTAGATATAAGAATGTAATTCTTCACCATGAGGGAGGTGAGGCACTGGAACAGGTTGCCCGGAGAAGCTGTGGATGCCCCATCCCTGGAAGTGTTCAAGGCCAGGTTGGATGGGGCTTTGAGCCACCTGGTCTAGTGGAAGGTGTCCCTGACCATGACAGGGGGGTTGGAACCAGATGATCTTTAAGGTCCCTTCCAACCCAAACCATTCTATGATTCTAATTATTCAGCTGTATTTATCTAGATGCTTCTAAATGCCTCTGCAAAGAAATAAAGACAATGATATTTGCTTCAATGTGCAGCTACACTAAAAATACTGAAAGCACCTTTTCTCTCTCACACCAATATCATATAAATTTACTGAAAATACTTTAAATGTAGAGCTATGAAAAAGCTCCAGATTCTTCCAGAAGGATAACCACTCTTTAAAAGTTGCATACATCTGAAAATGGACTAATATTTAATCCGTTTTCAGCTAGAATTGCATATAAAATTTTTCTATAGTAAAATAAGAGCTTTAGATATCTGCTAGCTGATACATACATTCTACTCTGCCAAGTTCAAAATTATCATCTGTATGTAAGCTTCTGAACCTATAACCATTTGCGCAAGCGCTCAGAAATACAGCAATGTCTCTGCCCCAAAATCTATGGTATGCATTAAAAAGTCTGAGACAATGAAGTGTTAATAGCCTCAATTATAGTTAATTGTAGTTATCTATAACTCAAGCGACTTCCTGAGGGAGCAGTTTAAGTTGCCTTCTTGTAGTAATACATAAGATCTTATTAAAATGATTGTGAAATGCTTAGAAAATTAACATGCACAAACTCCTAAAGATTCAGTTGAGTAATAAAAATGATCAATACATTACTGGCCTATGTATGTGACTCTCTTTCTCATCAGAAAGCAAAGAAGAAACTGTTATCTAGGCTACCTGAGGCAAATATGGTCAGTTGCCTTAGTCAAATATTAAGTGAAGGGTAAATTCCATAAAATTGATTAAACTTGTACTAATATTTTTGGTACTGAGGAATATTTTATAAACTGAATTTCAACATTCCATTTATTTGCATATTCACTTGCTTGGTTAACATTCTTGGATGAAAGGGGCGATTTAAAACCTAATATAAAATTGCTGATAATATTTCAAAGATATACAATAGTATACATTAAGCAACGTTTTTCACACAATATGTGGAAAGACTAGGCCAATGAACGGAGCGCAAGATGGAAGTTTTACCATGCACATCTTCAACCTACCAGCAACTCAGCATATCAATGAAGACATGTCACAGCACCTCTGGGCCATTTTCTTCAGAAGCCTACATACACTGAGAGAAACAGCCCGGCAGATGGCTCACAACTGTAAAAAATCCAGTAGGAAAATAATGCAGAAGCATAAAGTGCTTAAATTTATTCTTCTGCCCAGTACAAGTTATAAGGAGACAAAATTAGGTAACTATTCCTTCACTTCTGTGCAGTCTGCAAAGAGCAATAAGTAAGGAATTCCTTCATTTCATGCACGTACCACACTTCTGTGAATCCATGCTCAACTTCCAGCTAGACCACCCCACCAAAATATCCATAGGCATCTGTGAAGAACTTGTTCTCCTTGAGAAAATCTAATCATTTCCACACAGTTCCAAGGTGGAGCCTTCCTCACAACCTAAATTTTACCTTCTCTGCCTCACCAGAAACTGAGTACAGGCAGTAAATATAACCAAAATATGCAATCCCCTCCAGTGATTTCCTATTGTGGTCCCCGGGGTTGAAAGAGTTTGTGCCACTTTGGCAGAAAATATCAGAGGCTTTAGTCTGCTCCTGTTTTTCCTCCGTTTGTCAGAGGTGTGGTCTTTTATGCAGTCTAACATTCCTTGCTTCAACCGGTTATTCCAACTGGGATTTATCCAACTGGGACAACTGGCACTGGAATGCCTCACTCCATACAGCAGCTCTAAACAACTCAATTTCAAACTGCTGTTTGCCTCTGCTCTCCAAAATAAGACGCAATCCTAGATGGGTCTCACAATAACACGGAATATTCAATATGCACTCATGAAATCTTAAACGAAGGAAAAAGATCAATCAACCAGAAACCCTGACTGCAGCACACCACATGTATTTGTTGAAGAAAAAATAAAATAAAATAGGTCAAGCTCTTAAAAATAAAAGATGAGGGGGGAGTGAATTTGTCAGGTACCTTTTCACTTCTTAATTTTTGTCTGGTCCCAATCTGCTGTACTGAGGAGAATGCATAGGTATGGAAGAATCATACTTCCATGGGTTCTCCTTCCCCCCCTTCTTCTTCATTTTGGTGATAAAATTCAAAAGCTAATAAAATCAGACAGATTATAGCAGCATTGATGAATGGCCATGTCTGGATTTCCTGTCTGGAGACTGGAGCAGGCAGTGTCTGAGAAAGAAGACAAGGCAGTCAGTACATAGAGAGAAAGGGAATATCCAGCAGATGGATTATGTCTGGCTGCTCCCATTATTAATACTGATCTGTATCAGGCAGTGATGAATACATAGAAGCACTCAGAAATACTAATGGTTTCACCCTTTAAGTACTAATTTTTACCCTTCTATCCTATTTAACATTAAAAATGCTCTCTGATCTTGTCATTGATGGAAATGCTTATAATGAAGAGGCAGGGCTCTTGGGAAGAAAGACTATCCTAGATTTAATGAAAAATATTAAAATCAGCTTTAGAGGTAGAGAAGTCATAAACTACAATCACAGAATATCAGAGAAAACTCTCTCCTCCTAAACAATGTCTATTCTTATTTAAACATATTTTTTAAATCCTAAATCTAAGGATATTTTCAGTTGTCAAGACTCTGGACTAAATACATTCTGAGGTATTAAAAAAAATAAGGAAGACAGGACATTAGGTAACATATAGACAGTAATATAATCAATTAAGCAACATTCATGCTGCACTGAAGTCACGCTTAGCATTACAAAATCTCTAAACCTCCATTTCCTCAGATCTTTAACTCTTTCAGAAGCCTCCCTGAAGAAGTCAATGTGTATGCAGTGACTGCTAAACACGTCAAAAAAAAAAAAAAAAATCTCACCCTAAGGCTTGAAAGTGCCTAAATATCCATTAAATCAAACTGGAAACTGAGGCAGCTTACCAGTCTGGAAGGGACAGCTAAAAAAGACCAACCAGGCTGCCGCACCTACCAGCAGCACTTACCTGGGATGAAGTAGGGGAGATCATTTGGATTGAGGTGGTTCAGGTGTTGACTCTCGGACTTTTCAGTTCTTGCTGATTAATCTGCCAGGAGTTATTTGGGGTATTAATCTGACCCAGGGCAACAGGATAGGCTCTGGCCTAGCTGAAAACATTTTCTTTTGAGCTCCAGCTGCTTCATGACACTCAAGCAATTTTCTCTATTGTCATGAAAAAAAGCAGGGTGACATTTCCTCCTGAGGCACACTGGGATCTATGCAATATGTATTTAGGTACCAGGGCAGGCTTTTAAGATCTAGTTGCTGAAAAAGAGTTGCTAAAAGAGAATGCAAGCTTGACTAGATGGCTAAGGAGGGTGGGGAAAATGTAGACAGCCACAAATGTAACGGAGGTGCTACCTATCGGCCAAGATAGAAATTGAGTAACATAACTGAGAGTGACAACAAAATTTCTCATAGTGGCTGGGTCTGAGGATTGTAGACACCAGGTTCCCAGCCATCAGGTGGCTGAAATCTGTGGATGTGCATTGTCACGTGCCACACCAACAATTTGCATTAACGAAAAAACTTCTCCTGGGCTTAACCTTCCTTATGAAATGCCCCACAAACAGATGTATAAGGGAGGAAGGAAAAAAGAGGGCTCTGTCATTTGTCCTCTCTCCTCTTTTTCCTGGAAATACAAGTAAGCTTTGGTCTGGATCACGTAATAAAGGTAGGCAGAGCAGAGACTCCCATACCTGCTCCGGTTCCTGCCTATGCCACCAATGTAGTGTTCCCTGACTCCTTTTTCTGAGTCTGAGATCCTATCCCTCAGCTAAGAGTGTTTATAAACTTAGCTGTGGGCTAAGGGGGGACATAAAAATGTGGAGGTAGATCACTGCCTTTATAAACCCTGCCAGCTGAAGCATTTCTTTCTTTCTAGCCAGCAGATAGTTCTGTTGCACTTTGACTCTTTTTGTTTAGAAAAACAGGTATGGTCTTATAAATCTTTATCTCAAATGCAGGATAGTCTTCTAGACTATTTTATTTCCAAATAATCTTATGGACTATTTTATTTAGAGCAACCTTCAGGAACACAAGTACTGTTTTGAATACAGTGTCACAAATTCAGTGCCCCAAGAGCCCTCTAAGAAAGCCTACTCCAATCACAAAACACAACGTTTCAATGCAAATTTTCCCTGAAGAGTGAGACTTCATTCTCTTGAAATACAAATAACATTTACTTTTTCTTCATTTTCTCTGTCATTTGCCACTTTTAACCTCAGATTTCAATCACACTGGAGAAGCTGTGGTTCCATGCCTAAAACCAAGGACAAGTAGTGCATAGTTTTTGTTCTTTTCATTACTCTGCCGGTGACTTTGTGTGTAACACCAGGAAAATCAGTGTCTGCTCTGTTATTCTCTCATTCTTCTGTAAAGTAGAGGTACTAAGACACATTTATTTTTAGATGTTTAGTTGCAAGCTTATGTTATACAAGCTCTTGTAAAATGCTTTGACATTTCTGGGAAAAAAATCGGAGTCTGTAAATGCCATCTTCTTATATATAGATATTCAACTGAATCATTCTTTCCTTCCTTTTCTTTTACCCCTAAAAATAAGTTTTATTCTTGTTTTGTTAGCAAAGCTTCATTTTTACAATGAAGTCTTTCTTACTACACACATGAACTCCCACAGAAACAGACATTTTAAGAAACCATGTCTCCTTTCCAAGAACCCACATAAAAACTTTTTTAACTTTTCATTTTTGAGGAAAAAAAGGAAGAATATTGTAGAACCTTTCAGTAGGCTTTCAGGGTACCCAGAGCTCTTTGCAATTTCCTGAAGAAGGAATTAAACATTGCAAGCCTTTTTCTCACGTGAACAGTCTTCAGTCACACATGATGTTCTATACAATCATTGGAGAAAACTTTGTTACTCTTATTAATACTGAATAATACTTAACTAATAGGTTTCAGTGGAAAGTATTACTCAACATAAGATTCTGAACACGTAAGACTATTAGAGTCAGAACTTTGTATGTAGCTTTCCAGGATAATTTATCTGAAAATGTTTTTAAATCTAGACATAAACCAAATCAAAAAAATGCACATTATTAATTCCAGAGGGAAAAAAAAAAACATAAATACTTGGGTTTACTGCCTTGTGGATGCTGTCACAATATCATTGTATACACAGGTTTTATCTTCAGCATTTCATCCTGATTTTAAAAGCATTATACTTTATGTATCAATAAATTTAGAACCACCACATTGGAAAATTGAGGGTTTCTTTATAGATTTAACTATGAAATTAAGTTGTTGAAATAACTTGAATAATTTGGGAAGGGAGACCATATTTTTCAAAACATAGCACAAGCCATTAGTTAACACAAGTATTTTAAAAACAGCTCTACCAATGTGAATGGAATTTGTTTTAATAGCCTTGAAAAGCCCATGATTTATGATCTCTGTCAAAAGGCATTATGCATTTTACAGTTCCTATTCAGATCAGCATATTTCTAATCTCATAATGTAGTATGGAAATTAACAACTTGGATTTCTCCATTTTGCTTTTCTATTTGCAGTCCAACACATTCCTTTAGGAACACGAAGTTCCATATACCTCTCTTCATTAAGTCAACAGTAAAGCAAAATATGTTTGTCTAAAGCCTTTGCAGTTGTCTTCTATTTCCAGATGTTATTGTACTATTGGGTATTATATAACCTCTGAAGAATGAGATCTCTAAACAGTTATTTCAGGTGTGTATCACATTAAAAGCAATAATTGTACTAAATATTCAGAAAGATCAAGGCAAAAGCTAAATGAACTTCTGCAGGGTTTGGGTGTTTCAGTTATAAATCAACATCAAATACTTAAAGGTACCTGCAGCTTATCCTAATATATCAATAACACCCTTCTTGTTGTAGTTGAAAGCTAGGGTTGAAGTTCCAGTTTTTCTCAAGTCAATAGCAAGCCTCCTGACAGCTTTACACAGAACTGTGATTAGCAGAACCCACAGCAGAATCCAGCATTTCAGAGAGGTCTGATATTTAAATATCTCTAGAGTTAGCAAAGCTGGTACAGCCACCCATACATACTTAGCAAGGAAGAATGATGAGCTGGTTAATCAAGGAGAGGAGTTTTATGAAAGTATTTTGTAGCTCCGACAAATAGTTCCTTTTTAGCAGATATTTGCCTGCTTATCAATTTCATGCTTGCACACAAATAGACTCACAGATAGTTTCTACAATATGGAGCTGCTTATGGTGTTAACATTGGCCTTCAATTCATTGTACCAAAGGAAGATTTGGAGAGTATGTTCTTTGTAAATTCCTTCTGCACTACCCAATTTCTCTCAGCTGTTTCATTACTGTTTCATCTGCTTCAGTGAAATATGATTCCTGGGTTTTTGTAGAACCCCAATGTTTGTTTCACTGCTGTTGCATAGCTCACCGCATCAGAGTGCTACAGGTGAGCCATGTGACCAGTGGCCATTCTGGCATTTCCAGAGAATGTTAAAAGAAACAAGTCCACCACAAGCAAATAAATAAAGCAAATGTTTTTGAACCATAGTTCCTAAAATTTTCTTTAAAGTTCTGTAAGCTGTACTTCTGGTTTTCAGACCTCTCCTCAAACAGGAATGCTTTGTCCAAGTCTGGAATGCATCTGTGATACTCTTCTCCGGAAGGCAACCACCCGTGCAGTATGTCAGGCACTCTGGTTTGGCTTTGACAAGGTTAAAGAGGGGCAGAAATCCAACTGGAATGAAAGCTGAAATGAGGCTTGGTTGAAGTTGCCTGCTGTGAAGAATGTTGTGGGTGAAAAAAGACCACCCTCACAAGATGGTAATCACAACATAACATTAGCTAAACACAATAGTTATGCAGGGTGATAGTGCTGCTGCCATCCTAACAATAGCAAATCCAATTACTTCTATGGAGCTCTCATTAGGACTTAAGATAATAGAAACAAATGCATGCTTTCAATACACTTTCACAGAGCACAGAGTGTAGTTTAAGCCAGTTTATCAGCCTGAATAATTTGGATCCTCACTGTAGTCAGCATTGTACTTGCCATTTTTCTACATGATCTTTTATACTGTGTCAACCTTAAAGGCATCCTTGTTTCTTTTTTCCTTCTTTTCCAGTAAAGAACTTTTTCTCTCCTTGTTGGTACACCCATCACTCCATTTCTAAAAGATCCTCCAAAAATTAATCTCTCCTCCAAACTCAAAAGTCAGTGAAAATTGAGGACATTCACTTAATTAAAAGTGCTGATCTTAACTGTGCCAAGAGCAACAGTGGTACCCAAAACAGCAGGTAAGATTCAGGAGGTACATCACAGCACCATTTGTGGCTCAAACTCAGCCTCTTCTCAGCTCTGCCATGATTCACAGAAGCCATCGGCCTTTGGTTATGTGGCATTTCCAGTCCTTACCCAGTAATGGAAGAGGTGCATTTAGAAGCTCCATTGTCTGGTTTGTTGCTTTTGGTTTTAAATGCAAGCTCATACCTCACAGAAGCAATCTATAATAAAATCAGAGAACCTATATTAGCATAGCTTTCAAGATGCCTTCCTAACTGATCCTAAGTCAGGAAATGATAACACAAGGCTTTATGAGGATAATCAAACAGGCAAGCTGAGGGTCGCGAAGGAAATGGTGGAAAAGAGTTGGATTTCTGCATCATTAGAAGTAAAATCACAAATGCTGTCTCCACAGAGATCCAGCATGCACAGAATAGTGAAAACAACACAAAACAAAACACAGGCTCATCAGAAGGTCAGTTCAATCACCAGTGAGAATGCAAGATAAAGCCTTCCCTGCCTTTCACCACCCACAAGGGGAGAGCTTTAATTCTGGAGTATAATAGTCTTCCCCCCAACTTCCCCATATGTAGTTATAGGGCTCTTCAGCTTTCTGTGGTTCACAGGAAAGACATGGAGGCCTGACTATGAGACACTATTATCCCTAAGATAAGGGACAATAAAGAGTAGCTAAGTCATAAATAATATCCTCCATCCATGGCTTGTTGCCAAGATACATATGGAAAACTGCTCTCCCAAGAGAACAGAGCTAAGGCAGCAAGGGAGAAGCAGTTTCACCTGTGAAGCCTGTTTATTACATATCGGGTTATTTTTTCACTGGACAGGGCACTACTGAGGGAAAGTGACTTTGCCACTGGAGCACAAGGAGGAGGGAGCACAATGGGGCAAATGAACAACAGACTTCAAAATACATGCTGCTAATGCAAAAAAGGTAATAAGCTCATTGTATAATGTAAGCATTTCTGGACAGGGATCTGTGTTAACAGATTTTTTCCTTTTTCCAATTTAGGATTGCTAGTTTTCAATTAGTCAATATGGTTGAAGCTAGATAAATGAGGTATATAAAACCTTAAGAATGATATAAGGATTATAACAAACAGTGTTTCCACTCTTCCTTCCGTCTTTGTCTTGAACAGCTTTGAGGAAATATAGTACATGCATATAAACAGCTGTACCTGCAAGTTGTTACATTTCATTTGTGTTGCCTCTATTCACCGGGTCCTTGCTTACAGGATAGAATTGGACAGGTTTATTCTGTTAGAATTTTATAGGCAATATAAATTTTTAAGTCTTGCCTGTACTGTAAGCCCTGTCTTGAAAATGCAATCTGCATTAACAGGATTTTGTAGGAAGGAACACTTAAATCAATAAGGTGAACCCAAAACACCCCAGGTTTTGTGCATTCATTTTTGGATAAGTAACTGGAGAGCATGGCAAAGCTTTTTTGCATGCCAGCCTCTTTTATCTTCAAACAGATCCACAAATGGATTATTTATAGACGTGACAGCAGCCCTCTGAGTAAAGCAAAAAGGGCAGAGATTACAAAAGATTGATTTCCACAGCTTGTTACTGCCATAAACCTATAACCCAAGCAGATGCACAGGGGAGAAGTCTCTTCCTTAGGTCAGCTGTTTATTTCTGGCACGTGCTTACAAATCTCTGAGGAGGACTAAAAGGACATCCATACACTACAGTTTGAAAGGGCCAGTAAAGAAGTCTTGTTGCTGTAGTTTCCTCCAGTGTTTGTCTCCATTTCATGAATCATTGTCATGGATCTCAGAAGAGATCCATTTCTACCTGTAGTGTAAGCCATATGCATACTTGTATGTGGAAACACCACCACAAGCCTTGTATGCAGTGTCTTCTCTACTGAATTCACAAACTTTATGAAAATCAGCAGAATGAACTTACAGATGGATTTCAGGCTATTGCCCAATTCAGTTCGGTGAGCAAAACATAGGAGTTTTTCCTGTCTCATTTCCATGAACAGTGAAAATACATAACATAAAACACCCCTAAATTTAAAATAATGCAGACTTGAACATCATTTCAATTGCTCACATCATATAAATGCTTTTATGAACCTAAGACAGTGCTAGGATCAACTAAATGACAGTCAACAATGCTGTATCTTGCTCCAACTATACGTGTAATGGAACACTCATGATTATACCAGTTCAAGTCCTCATTTTCATTTTTTAAGAGCCTCTCATCTTTCCTATTTGAAGAAGAGCTATAAACACACTTCTGATAAGACAAGTATCCATTCTGCCAATTTTAACTGATTCAGCTTTTCAAACAGGTTCAATTCTTCCCTTTGCCTATTTGTTCCTTAGAAGTCAAGAAAGTCAAGAGTAATCAACAGCAAACTAAGCTCCTACCTGTTTGTAAGATAACTCTTCTGCAAAATCAAAACTAATATCATTAAGTGTTCAGACACTTCTGTCAGGTGATAAAAAGATATTTCAATTCCCTTTTTAAACTACATCCTTAAGAGGCTGCTTTGTTCTTGCATTTGTTACAGTTTTCTCCAGTCTGCTCAGTTCAGGCATAGATCCCAGAATGCATAAGGTATGGTTTTCATTCATTGTATCCTAAATATAGGAAGAAATCAATACATTCAGCTTTCCCATTCTGAGCTAAAGAAGCAGTGCCTAATTGGTACAAGCAGTCTGCTGCAGAACCATCACTCTGCAATGCTACAAACACCTCAAACACAACCCACTCAGCCACATAAGCAATTATATTGAAAGTTAGTGGATATTCTTCCATCTCCACTCTGAATACAAATCACAGCTTCTAATTTAGCAGCTAGCCTCTTGAGGCACACACACACACACAGGAAAAAAAAAAGCCCATAATGGCAGCTGCTTTTGTGGCCAAAATGCTGCAGCTCACATTCCTATGGAGAGCATCAATCAAGTATCAGCAGGGTTCTCCTACTTCACACAGAGGCCAATTCTTAGTTATAAGTGTTTTCAGAACAAAAACAGTCAGAGCGCTTTACTGAAAATAATGATGTAGGCCCTACTGCATTTTGGCCCATATTTCTTGTGCTAAGACAGCCCCTCATTATTACTTCTTTTTTTCTTAATAAAAAGTTTGTACACTTTGAGGGGCAGTAGGGAGAGGGAAAAGAGGAAAGGACTGTGATATCACTCCAATATGCCCGTATGTGACAGCTGTGAATTTAACTCGCCTTTTAACTCTCCTTTTAATCTAGCAAGTAGTCATTCAGCAGTTGTGGACATTAAGCTCTCCACAGTCACTTTCTTAGCCTAAAAATTCATGACAGCTGCTACAATTAGGCAAGGTACCTTCAGTAGATGTACTTAATATAGTGTCTAAGTGACTTTGATCAAAGATATTTGTATTTCATGTGAATAAATGTACTCAGTGTGGAGAAAAGCATTACCAGCTTGATTTCCATGGCCATGTGCCTTAATATGTATTAACAGGATGAAATTAACTACTGCCGGCCCCCAAAATTTATCAACCAGTTAACATGTAGTAACATACCAACTTGTACTTGTGGCCTAGATATTTACAGGCTGGCTAATATTCTCCCCTCCCTGTGTCCCTCTGCTCCTGCCTCGTCTGAGTCTGGAGACATAGCTAATAAAGTCGCCTTGAAAGGATAAAAGCAAAAAGTGCACTCAGGGAAATGGGTGGCTGGTTCATTCCTCAACAATTACTGAGTCTGGAAATCCAAGACGTATAGCAGGAAAGAGCCATTGGTTTATAAGAAAACTTGGAACATCTCACATCAATAAACAGTGAGCCACTGTTCTCAAGTTTTACATCAATACTTTATTTTCTGACAGTCTTCATAAAGGCAATATTTAAAAAATAACATCCATTTTTTAAGAATTCATTGGGCTGAATTGAACTGAATTGATAAAAAATGCTTAGAATTGTCTTTAAAAATATATTAGATTGTATTATTGCGGCTACGGTTGGAAATTAAAGGCAAAACTATTGTTAATTCTGAACACTCAGTCTAATGGAAACCTTTCAAAGATTACTATATGCATAAAAATATGGTAAGTCAAATCGCTCAAGTAATTTCTCCATGTCAGATGTCCTAAATAAGCTCTTGCACAAAGACATAATGAATTTTAATTGCATACAGAAAATGTCTGAAACCTAACCACAGGTATAACATGCTGTGCCAGCTATTTCAGACCTGCTTTTTTTGTCCCTTGCATTTCATTTTGATCACCCTGTTAAGAATAAGCTCATATGCACAAAGAGAATCATTTTTCTTTTAAATTATTAATTAAAAGATTAATGCATACCTTCAGATCTCACATAAGAGCAATGTTCCAATATCTGTACAGCTTTTAATGAGGTGAGCAAGAAAGATCCAAAAACTATTCTTCTCTGTGGTCATATTTTCAGTGTTAGTAAGAAAATTTAGCATCCAGTGAAGAACAAGTCTCAAAATCTGCTACAAAATATCACATAGACTAGGTTGAGATATGGAAATAGCCTGTTACATAAATGCAGAGAAATGGCTAGAAACGAGGACTACTCTGTTGGACATCCCAGCTCTCCCAGAACAACTCCTTTACCAAGTACTCAAATCAGGAAGAGATTGCTATATACTGTTGCCACTCCACACCAATCCCATATTTTACAATGGGCCCATTCTTTCTACAGTGAAAATTAAACAAATCCACATTATTTCAGTTGACTGGATATGCAAAATACCCTATTTGTTTTAAGAGGTATTAGGCAAAGCTTCTAGACCAAGAATCCCAGCTCATGGCATGTGCAACTTCATATGTCCACCTTCAAAATGCCTAAGCGGCTCAGTTCTGCCAGTCCTGCTGTGCCAACTCAAAGGCCAATGCTAAATATGCACTTTTTCTTTTATTTGTGGCTTCTCTTTTGAAACATATACTCATTTCACAACATCCCCAGGGCCATCTGGTATCAGGTTGCCTTTCTAGGCATACCTGTCCATCCCCAAAGTATTACCTGGCTTGAGCTCAGAGGTTAGGAAAGCTTACAGATAGAAAAAGGCAAATCAGATGTTAGCCAATAGAGAAAGGCATAAATAAGTTTTTAGATATATTATGTTGCAGGTCTTACACTGTGGTCATGACTAATTCATTTTCTCCTCATTTCTCTAAGCCAAATTTTTTTCATATTTTAAAAGGCAAATTTTAAAATGCAGCAAAAACAAAGAAGTCATTGAAGTCTCATTTTTTCTTTATGCAATACAATTACAGGAAAAATACAGTATCACTTTGGGTCATTCTTCTGTGAAAATTCACAGAGTATTAAATAGCCTTACTGTCAGAGTACATAATTTTAATTTGCGTAAGCAACAGATGGGAACAAAGGGTCATTTTGTCCGTTCTAGTGTGTGTGTTTTTTAAGTGTTTTACTTCTAGTTGTAGAACCTCTAAAATTGAGGCTTTATGTAAGAAATTACATAAAACGGCAGATAGTTACATTCACCACGGGAAAGAAAGACAAGAAGAAATAAATATGATAATCGGATGATTTAAAACAGCATGATCTCTTGATTGCAGTCTAAATATTAATACCTCTGTGTTTACTGTCCTGGTGCATGGAGAGAAAGACAGGAGTCAGGATGACAGACTGCAGCAAGCATTCCTCTTGCTCAGCACCCAGGGAGTAGGACCACTGTTAACGAGCTGCAGACAGGATTTGATTTGCCCATTCCTGCCATACAGAAAGGAAGAGGACTTAATTAATGACAAATTATCACTTATCTGATAATGCGTATGGCTCCCTGCCATACTCTGAAAATTACCTTTATAGTCTTAAGTTGCTCTTACTGTTTTGAAAGGTGAGAGGTGTTTTGTACTGACAAAAAAGCATAAGATCCTGGTTTTAATCTTATTCCACAGCAGAAAGCAAAAAAATGGCAAAAAATAACAGCACAAAAAAAAGCTGGTTTAGCAGGTAGATTTTTGGCTGAATTCAGATTTTCATTTAGTTTCAGCTACAGAGGCTCCCTTCTTTATCTTATCTAATATGAAATTCCTATTCTGCCATTAAAGTGGTCTGGTAAACTACTAATTAGAGCTATTAGCCTTAAATGTCCTTTGAATTTTGTACATTCAGTCAGCACCCATCCCAAAATGTGCTTTGATCTTTGATGCAAATGTAAGAAGCATCCTCATGTCCTCCCTTGAGGAACATAGTCCTGTCACTTTAACTTTACGGTTGATGCTGCCTGGGGTTAATATGGTATTGCTCCCAGATGCAGTAAAGAAAAAGACCATGTTTTGCTGAGAAAGAGAAGTAGACTCACAGTCCCTCCAAATTCTTGAATTCTAAATGTCTTATTTGGTATTTCAAGTACTTTATTTTGCGACGTATTATAAAAAGAAAATAATTTTAATATTTTTTATTGTCCACAGGTAAAATGCAATGCTTCATCCTGCCACAGACTACCTTTTCCTTTAAGAATGGCTGTATGGGTGACTTATTTTGAAAAGATTCCTTAGAGAACATTTTGTAAGACAACAATTGTAAATTAAAGCACAATTATAATTTATATGGAGTCCTTCTGTTCTTTTATGGTCTGACTCTTTATTAGAGCTACTATTAGCAACTCCCTGCAGAGCCTCTTTTTGTAATCAAAATGACAACTCATATCATCAGTGGTAAACATTGTTTGAAATGTAATACAACACTTCTTTGACAGAGGCACAAGCAATTTTATATTCACACCCTAAGCCTACACTTTCAAAATCAATGGAAAAGCCCATCAAATTCAGAGGGCTTCTGATTAAGACAAGAGTCGTGTAAATGAGTAAGTAAATGTTTCAAATGGCATTTTTATACTGATAAGAAAACCAAATAATTCCTTTGTGGATTTGCTGTTCTGAGGTGTGATCCCGCTTTCCAGTGCTGCTGATGCACTCCTTCCAACAAGTCCTTAATGCAAAACACATAGGCAACCCCAGAAGCATCCCTTCTCCTCCAGTAACATCCACATGAGTGTCCATACCTAGGTTTCTACTTGCTCTTCCATGATGTCTCTAGGCTGTGATTCCACTGCTCTTTTCTGCACAGAGGAACTAATATTGTCAGAGGTGAAATTGTTCACTCTGTCAGCTTAGACTTGCTTGTACCCTGGTGGCCATGGCATTCTTTTGTGAAGTGGGAGTTCAGGATTCCTTTCTCTTTAACAAAAGTTATTAATTCAGTCCTAGGGTTTCCACTGTTGAGTAAGTGCTCTAGCCATTATGTTACTCAGAAGACATGGTCAGTGTTTCTTTACTGTGAACTGAACTCAGCATTCTCAGTGTGTAATTCATTTGCTTAATAAATCAAGTCCTTCCAAGGACTTATGCTTAGTTTACACACTTCTCTTCCTATCTCTGAGACACAACAGGTCTTGGACGGGGACTTCATATTTCTGAACAGTGACATGACAGCCAGTGAACAGTCCACATGGCAAGTTTAGCCCTTAGTCACTTGTGGGTTCAAGTACGCCCCTTGTGCCTTGCTCTCATCTCAGTCCCTAATACATTTTAGTGCAGTCCGTTTGTCTGCACAAGTGCTTCTGTTTAGTGCTTTCTGCACAAGTGCTTCTGTATCTGTCAGACAAGTGCAAAAGTGTTTAGTCCAAAGATATTGCACATTTGATTTTTAATACAAATGCATGCAACTAGCAAGACATTTCCAATTCT
The DNA here is from genome assembly GCF_047370975.1 of Nipponia nippon. Lineage (NCBI taxonomy): Eukaryota > Metazoa > Chordata > Aves > Pelecaniformes > Threskiornithidae > Nipponia > Nipponia nippon. The sequence continues at coordinate 22,516,684 of NW_028262347.1, forward strand.
TATTTCTATAACTAACTCAATCACATGCATCTGCAAGAATGTCAATTCCTCCCCAGTGACCTGAAGAAAGTAGTTTCATAGTTCAGTAAAACACATTAAAGTGTGCATTCAAAGTGAAAACAAAGGGGGAAAAAAAAAAAAGGCGAAAGGACCACTGTTATGAAATCTGTGGAGAATTTTCTTTTTTCTCCTTTTGGAAGTCAACCCTTGCTGTTCACAACTATCTTGTTCCTTACAAGCAAGGAGCCACAATAAATAGAATTATATTTTCCCTGAAGATAGTGCCTCAGTTCTAAGGGTGGTGATTTCATGTATTTATATTGGGAGAATAATTTGAATTTTGGGAACATTTTTTTTTTAATACACACATTTAATACAAATAATGAAATTACAGTATTCTTATATATGGTGTTAAAAAAGAATTTACTGAAAAGCATTTTTACATTTTGTCTCACAATTACATAATTCTTATACTAACCCTGTTGCCTACATCTTCACATTTTCAAGAGGTGTGAATTTGACAGATCAGATGTCAGTTCAGAAAAAGTACACTAAAACTTGCAAAAGGTTGGATGCCATTCTGGCTACACCGATTAAAAACTGACACATATTTGGAATATGCCAGTTCAAGATTGAAGATGACAACAAAGGAAAGTATGAAGACATGGAAGTTGTGATTGACGGGTGGTACATTATTCTAAATTAATACTTAGACTGGGAGCCGACATAGTGGAGCAAAACAAAAAATGTATTTTATCTGATACGCTGCCCCTCACAATAGCATATTCTGAAAGTTCAGAGAAAAATACTACGCTATTTATAGCAAACACATAAAATATCATCTTAACTCTTTATAAATACCTCCTTTATAACACAAATAATATAAGCAAAAGCCATCTTGATTTTTAGAGTTGATTATGTATTACCATTTACCCTGTCAGACCCAACCTTATGAATCTGACAGTTTTAGTATCTCTGTAACCTCGGCACAGTTATCTGCAACCCAGAGACTGCTGTATTTCAAGGTCAAGGGTGCCAAAACCCAAATACCTCCTTCTCCACTCTTCCATACATACCCCTTTCACTTTACCCCAGTGTCTCTAACTTCCCTCCTAGCATTATCTCCTCACTTTTATTTCCCAACATACGCCTCCTTGCCCACATCCCCTATATTTCTTTATCACCTATTTTTAATTTTCCTTCTCCAGTGTTTTCAGATGTAAGCACCAGGCTGCCTAACCCATGCTTGTCAAGCAGTTTCTGATGCAAGGCTGGGGTGAGCTGGGAAGACATGTGGGCTGGCAAGGGGACTTCACACGTCAGTGACCAACTGGGCAATCTGACCACCTTTCCATATAACTTATTTTTCCTTTCATCCTCAGATCCTTTCCTCATGGCCAGGAGAATTGTTCAGAAGGCTACAAATTGTGCAACGCTTCTCTTGGATTTCTAGCTGCTATGTAAAAGTGCCTCATAGGACCACACTGCATATCAGCAGTTGGCCACGTCTGATATGCAGAAATCAGTATGAACGTCCTTATAAGCATCTTTATAAGCCTGTAATTTCTCTCCTTTACATCCTAACCCACTCACAGAAACTCTAAATGCCTCCAGCCCCTTAGGACACTTCTACCTGAAATCTCCTGTGACATTTTGAGTTACGCTCTGTCTCCAGTGCCAGTGTTGGTCTTTCTAATACAGAATAGGTCTCCCTAAAAACAGTCTAAGGTCTCTTAGTCAAGTCTAAAACAGAAGAATCCAAGGCTTTAACTTAGAGAATTCACTATGGATCATAATCCCTACATCCTCTTTCTCATCTGAGAAACACTTTCATTATTTCATGTTTTGAGACACAAAAGTATTATTAGATGTAGGAAGCAGTTTCAAATATTAAAAACCAAAATTATAGACTCCAAACTCAGTAGTTTTGATTTTTAAAAAATTTTATACTCCTTTCTCTTGTTAAAGAGCCTTTGTTTCATCTTTTTCATTCTTTATCTTTCCTCTCCCCAGTTTAATGTCCCTAAAACTGACAAAGAAAGGGATAGTCATGAAAAATACATCTGCTTTGGCCTGCCTGTGCAAATGTTAATCAGAAAGTAATAACTAATGTTTTGTATGTGTTTCTTTACTAGTACATCACAACATGGTCAGTGTTAAGGCTACATGTTTTCAAGAGGAATATAGAATATTAAAAAATCAGAACAGCGTATTCTTTTTGTAATGCAAAAACTGTGAAATTCCCAAACACACAAGTAGTACAACCACTTCCCTTGAGAAATGGAAATGAGCATGAACATGTGATGAAGCATACTTCCATAAAAGACAGAAAATCTGGTAGCCAATTTATCTGTTTTGGTAAGATCTGTTTTCATATTCCACTATTATCTAATGTAGGAATGTTATGAGGGGAGTAAAAACACAACTGCACTTACACTGCAAGGAGGTGCAATGTAGATGCCTCCAGTTTTACATGTGATTGTTTGAATACCATCCTAAGTCTAACCACAGCTTTGTAGATAATTAGTTAAACCATTTATTTCTCTGATGAGTACACATCACTGAATTAAAAAAATGGCAAAGTGAAGTCACTACCAAAAATGTAGTTCTGCCCTTTACCTGCCCTAACAGTATATTTCCTCCTCTCCTTGCCTCAGTAATAGTACCCACATGCCCATCAAGCCTCCTGATCCAGCTGTGAACTAACTTTTTTCTTTTTTGTGCTAGAATTAATTTTCAGTTAGATCAGCAGTTTGATTCAACTAACCATAGGGTGCCAAAAGCCAATGCCAATACAAAGGTGAAGGTGAAAATATGTAGTCAAGGATGGAGAGGAGGGTCCTGTCACCCCTTTGGGCAGCATCATGACCTGAGTATTCAAACTAAACCCATGATACTGCAGGTTAGCCACAGACACACACAGGGTGCTTCTTGTGTCCATGCGCACTGAATATTAACTTCAATACCCTCTCATACAAGACAGCGTGTCATAGACACACCGTTGGAGGAACCATCAAGCAAGGTAACAGATTTTAAAGCCACAAGGGAAATTCCTCAGAGCAGCACTCTGCCCATAAGTAAACTGCTGTAAAACCCCCTCTGCTTTTGGAAGCTGAGCTCTTTCCTGCAGCACAATCACGGGACGCTGAGCGCCCCAGCCCCAGCATCGAAAATGGAGAGTCAAAATCACAAGTTTAAGCCTGTATTTTGAGCACTGGAAAATGAAAGGGTTTCCTCTACTTGCAAATTCTTTCTCCAAGAAGGGGGGACAATCAAAGCAGCTCTTTAGCAGTATAACATACTACTATCTATTCTCTACCAATCATAATTTCAGTAAAACCCCTATATGTAAGACAAAGACTTTTACAACTCTTTCTTTTTAGTCATCTCCTACAACCTAATTCTTCCAAGACTGTCTTTTTTTCATTCTGTAAGTGACATTTACTGCAATTCTTCATAAACCCCTGAGAATTGGATTCCTTGCTCCTGGAATCAAATAAAATATGAGCACAGCCTGTCAGCAGGTCACATGTATCCTGCCAACCTACAACTAATAGATTTTTCACTTTTCATCAGTGGATTTCAAGACAGTATGTAGTCTGCCAAATTTACTAAAAAGCTTGCTACAGTATCGCACTTTCAAAATGTGCAATCTGTCAAAGCCACAGCTCAAAATGTCTGCTACGATGAGAGTCTTTGAAAAATCTGCTACGGTGTTGGCATTCATTCAGAAAATAATGAGTATATCAACAGAGAAGGAGGGGAAAGGAAAAAAGTTGTTGGGGGGAGGGGAAGAAGTGGAGAGGAAAGAAGATTAATCCTGAATGTAATTTGCTAGAATCTGAAGAAACTACAGGAATTCTTTATGCAAGTGTAATCCAGTTTCATACAAATTCCTCCAGGATGACAGCATGTTAATAGATAAATAGTCTGAGTGCTACATTTAATAACAGTGATGAAAAGATAATTTATCATAGATTTGACCACAACTGTACACAGCAAACCTCAATATTGATTCAAACACTGAATACATTTACCAAACAGTAGAAGACAGCAAAATTCCTTGCACTGTTATTGAATATTATGAGATGCTATATATGGAGAGTATCATAAGAGATAGGTGGAGAGAGTAGGGATGCTTAATTTATTAATTGAAAAATGAAGGAAACTGAAGAAATTTCAGGAGACTTGTAAGTAAAGACAAACTTCAGTTTTAAAATAGACAACAACACTCACAACAAAATACCCAAGGACTGTCAAAAGTAATTCTGAGAAATTTCCTTGTCTGTTTTCCTTCATCCTGTATTTCAGAAAATACACATTTACATTCAAAGAACATAAAAAGAGGCAAAAAGAGGGGGGGGAAAGAACATTTAGAAAACAAGAAAATATTTGCATATTAAAAACAAGTTCTTGTGTACCTACCTGAACAGCTGACAATACAAGCAAGTTTTCCTGGACATGTCGCTAAGCTAGCGAAAGGACTGCAGTAGAATTTTGAATTCAAAGCACTACAGAAGATCTGTGTGCTCCTTGCCATGTATCTCTGAAAACAGGAGATTACAGAAAGTTCCTTGAATATAGGAAGCAAATGTATCCTTAACAGCATAGCATTAACATGTCTGAATCCAATCACTTCTAGAAGTAAGCAAGGAAACTGATAGCAAGAATATTCAACAACAACAACAACAACAAAAAAAACCAAAACCAAACAAACAAAAAGCAAACAAAAAACAACTAGCAAACAAAAAAAAAAAACACCCCAAAATAATATCACACACACACAAAAAAAACCCTCCACTTTGGAGAAAGCTTGTGCAAAATTTCCTGCAACCAAGAAGGCTACTGAGCTGATTGAAACCAATCAGGCAGGCTTACAATGAGCATGAGATAACTAGAATAAACAGGGCCTGTGAACTAACTTGCATTGCCAATTTGAGTTTTCTCTATTAAAAAGTTAAATATTCATTTTCTATTCTAATAAAATCTGCATTTTTGTTTATTTTAAGAGCTTTAGGCCTTATTTGGGAGTCTCACTGAAAATCTCACCTGGGATATATGAAACCAACTCTTGAAAGAGGTCTTTACTGAATTAATTATTATATTGGAATTGCTCCTAATTTAGAGAATAAAAGTATTTCAGTCCCTTTTTCATGCAAAAGGAGAAAAAAATTATTGAATCTTTGAGATTATGGTTTTATGTTTAATTGTCATGTCCCTAAAAGCACAGCAAAGTGTCCTGGGTGACTTTGGCAATGGAAGCCAAATTCTTTCGTTGCCTTTAAGAGACAAAATTCAGAAGTGGCTTACCATTTTATAAAAAATACTAAAAAGATTTTGGTTTTTAATCCTAATATTTTGAAGCATCTTTAATTAGTCCCTCCTTCTTTCCCCCTCTCACTTCCATACAAATATCTTGAATGGGGGGTTCACATCCATAACTTCTGTTTGCATAAGCAAACCACGTTGAGGAAGACTCCAGTAGAAGTATTGAAGTTGCATGAGTACTTCATAATTTAGCACTATGGCCACAAGCTGAGATTCTGTTCTATAGGCTTCAGAATAGTGATTTATTTCCAAATATATGTATGGTAACTTAAAGTAGATAAATTGAAGAGTTTGTCCTGTAGTCTGTTAAACAAATGCAGCCAGAATACATTAAAAAAGCATACAATTTTAATGTAGTCAGCTTCATGGAACTGCCAGGTCTCTTGAAGCTCCTGCAAACACTCTTATTTTCCAATAGAGATGGTCTATAAGGTCCATTGTCCCCATCTTTCTCCTGCAAAGAAGTTAGGAAGTGTGTGGGCTTCAGTTCTTCTTTCACATACATCACAGTTTTGTCTTGGAAAACTTAGAAATCACATTTAAATGTTTACAGGTTCTGCCCTGTGGGATCTTCAGAAGACATCTTTGAATTTTGTTAAATTGTGCCTTCAGCATAAGCATTGCAAAATTGTTTCAGTATGTGGAGAGAGATATCACTCATCAGCTTAACAAGATTTAGAATTTCATTTCTCCTTCTCTGTAGAAGACCATCAAAAACAGCAGCCTTGATGATCCACCTGTCTTGCTTCCAGGTTTATATATCATTTTATGTTACAGTTCTTTACGTGATTGCCTCCCGCAGCACAATGTAGAGAACTTGGATTGCAATTAAGATGCCATCCTCTCAAATGTTCTTCTTGCAAGTGTCAAAGGGGTACAATAGTTCACTAATGAGTCAAAGCTGCAAAGACTCAAGCACCACCTATTGTGTGCGAAAAATGTCAGTGGTTTTTGTTGACTTCATTAAGTCAGGAGTGTTCAAAAGGCTGCAGATTTAGGCTCAGCAGCTGGAACTTTAAAGCATATGTCTACATAACTGTTTTAAGTTTGACCAGAACAGAACTTTCAAAGGGAATTTCCTAATCATCCCCATTTACAAATCAAATCCCTTTTGTTTCACAGTACAGAGCAGTCTCAGAATGTCTGAACTCCACTGCTACATAAAATGTTTCGCCTGGAATGTTTTTTGAGATCTCATAAGCTTCCATACTGATGTGATCAGCTGTGCTCCATCACAGCCTTTCCCATTCTTAAATGATTTGTTCTCACTTGAGTTTCTCTACTTGTCTAAAGAGGGACTTCTCAATACGCTACAGGCTGGCCAATATGTATGTAGATGTTCTTTGCAGACCACCTCTCTGTGTTTTATCTTTAAAACTCTAGAAAAGAAGGTGCAATTTGAGAATCAACTCTTATTTTGGAGTGTGGATGTTAAAAAGAAAACAAAAAAACCCATAAAATTAAAATAATCAAAAGCTAGAAAAACAAGCTTAGGGCATGTTCTTTGGAAGACAAAGCCCACACCAAGCCTCAAGGAATTCTGGGCTCCAGAGGACTGCAGACTGGGTCTGCTCCTTTCCTTTATCCCAGAAGAAGAATCCCATCCAAATTAGCTTTTGATGATGCATAACAGGGGAGGAAAAAATACAGTTAAGATTATAAAATCATCTCTCTAAAGTGATATTTTATTCCGCTGGCTAACTAACCCCCTACTTGTAGTAAAACTATTTTGTTGTATACTCTGGAAGGAGAGAAATGTAGCTGAGCTGGCCCAGTTCCATAATAAGGAGTTAACAGAAGTGGGACTGTATCTGGGTCCCAATCTGGGACAGAGAAAAGTGCTTTTGTTTCCTTGCAGTGGAATCCTGCAGGAAAGTTAAATAGCAGAGAGAGAACCCAACAGAAAAGTGGTAATACTACATAGGCTACAACCTGTGCAATGCACAAAGATATATATACATACCATGGAGATTATTAACACTCTCCAATTTTAGGCACCTATTTTAACCACTTACTCTCACTTACAGCCAACAGGAAGAGAAAGATGGCTTTTTCCAAGGGGAAAAAAAGAGATTCCTTGATCTAAACTGCCCCTGGAGCTGACTCTCTCTTGCTCACTTCCTGCACTGACTACAGAAGGAAAGTGCAGAGAACAGCCAGCTACCTTAAATACTAAGAAATTCGCTGATATAAATATCCACCACTGTGCCTTTCCCATCGTCATAGATAATGTGGATTTCGAAGATAAGGGGACTGTTTTATATACTATCTAAAGTAATAATTCCTCTGCTGGCTTGTCAGATAAGTCAGGCCTATGAAGTTTTACAGAACTCACAGTTGTTCTGAAAGTTAGGATCACCCCAAAAATGAGGAGACTGAAGGCTTTTAGGAATGTAATTTTATTTCTCCTTTCTTTTTCTACAAGATAGACTGCACACAGTTTCTTGAGGAAAAACACTTTTAATTAAAAAAGGGTTTGAACTCTTTGGTTGCAACAGCCTCAGCCACAGACTGCACACAGTTTTAAGAGAATGGTGCTTACAGCAGAATGATTAATTCAGAATTCAATTGAGATAACTTGACTGTTTTGTAAGTGCCTACAAACAAACTGGTCTTCCTCATGGTTTTTGAGGATTCAAAGGAAATATTTACAGACAGCGATTACAAAAAGTGATATGGTGAAATTACCGAAATATTTGTGGAAGTTCTTTTGCAATATTCATGCAGCTCTAATGGAAAACTCACTTCCAAACATTTCTAAAATTGCACTTTACTGCACAGTCTTAAATGATGTAATTGCATGTGATACTAGTGCATACTAGGAATTCCCAATAATCTGAAGTTCAGCTACTCCACAGAAAAGAGTTTCAAGAATTCAGTCATTTCACAATGAGGAGTCTAAATATATGCTAACAATGACACCAGCTTCAAAAAGACATTGCATTTTGGAAACTGAATAAAACACCTAGTGCGTGTGGTCTTATATAACCAACCAAGATGTCTGTTTAAAATAAGAGCTCTTTAAACCAATTATGCAATGCATATAGTAAGAAAATACCTTGCTGTACATACAGAAAAGCTTCTAAGCTACTATTATGGCCTACTACATGCATTCACAATATTCTTCTGAATTTCTTAAATATGTATTTATCTATTAGACCAAAACAAATTCTTCTTAGCTGAATCAGCTTCATACATTACGAAGAGTAGAATTATCGAACATGCTGCTCATCATAAGACCACTGGTACACTTCATCAAGTTATCTATATCAGAAAAATGACCATCCTGTTGCTTCAGCCCAAGTAGGCAGTGATAGGATAAGTATGACTACAGAGAAAGCCCACTCCTAATTAACTGCACCTCATTCTCTGAAAAAAAAATTTTAACTAAACATTTTATTTCTTCAAAGCAGGAAAATTTCACAGAAGCATCAGGAATGAAGACAGGGAGATACACCGAAACAGACTGTGGCAGACCCAGCTCAGTTCCCTGGACTGCCCAAGTGAGGAGCCAAGACTTTATCAAGCTGAAAACCCAGCCCTCACATGCACACACACATTACATTATGTACTTAATGTTATAGTATGCATCAGTCTCAAGTGATAACTGCATTATTATTGAATACATGCAATAGATATTACGCTAGTGTATTTGCCTACATTTGCCAAGTGCAAGTACCCTGAAATCATCTTTGAAATCCAACTTATGAAATTCATAAGGAAAGTAAAAGGAGCGTTTTCCCTAACTGACTGATGCCTTGAGCAGTCTTTGAAGTAAAATTTTATTTTTCAGTATAAACATTTTGTCAACTGCTTCCTTTCTTACTTATGCATGCAGTCATGAAGTTCATCACATATTGCCCTGTATTGAAACACATGAGTCTCACAAGCCACCTGGCCTGCATATTCCTCTTATCTACTCATGGTTCATTTCATTTATTATACTACCTATTGACACAAGCTTCCATGCAGTGGTTCCAATTGGGCACCCTTGCGTCCCTGCTTACATCCAGGGCTCAGAGCCAGCGCCAGCAGTCACAGCAAACACCCCCTCCCGGTGAGCGACCGGGTGGCAGCTCCCGGCCATGCTTCCCTGGGGCTAACCCCCGGGATGGGAAGCGGCGCCTCTCCCCAGCTCCCAACAAACGCTAGAAGCAGCAACCTCTTTCCCAACCTACGAGCCTCACTTCTAGCACTACCAGCCAGATTTACAATATTTTCCCTTCAGGGGACTTTCAGCATTAGATGTGCCAGGAATTTCATTAAAACGCAACATTGCCTTAACAGCTCAAGTCTCTGGCGGTTTTCCCCAGGAAAAACTGGCAGGATCGATTCCAGGCTGCTCTCCCCATTACAGAACGCCACAGTGCTTCCTACACACACCACTGAGTTACAAGGATGCTTTAAACTTGCATTACTCTTCCCACTCAAACAAGATGTCGGTTTTAATGTCTGCTAATAATACAGAAGTATTTTGATGATGCAGAGTGTGGCAGATGACTTACAACTCACTTTGCGCTATTGAATGCAATGCAAATTGCAAGAGAGGACAAAAGTCTTGTGAATGTGAGCTTTGAATTGGAAGAAAAGGTTTCCTTTTGGGAAATGTTTAAGTTGGGAAAAAGCCTACTTGAATTTTTATGAATATGTTGTTAATAAACATTCCCATTGTCAAGGCGCCACAAAGGCTGGTGGGTCCCTCAGGGTCAGGCACTGGGAGCAATGAGGGCTCCCCAGGAGACCCAGCCGGGCAGGGCCTGTCAGCCAGGGCCTGTCCCGCTCCAGCCAGGAGCAGGGAAGCCAGGGGCAGCCCCAGCCCCAGGCATCAGGCACCTCCCTGGGGATGGGAAGAGGCTGAGGCCAGACTGGGACATGGGCCTGCAGGTAGGCCCGGCTTGGCGGGGCCCATGTCCGGGCAGGGCAGGGCTGTGGGGAGCTGGAGACCGGGCCTGCTGCAGCTTCACTGGGGCAGGGGCTGACAGTCCCAGGGGGGCTGGAATGGGGTCCTGGGCCATGGCCAGGGCAGTGCATGTATATAACTGCTCACAGGAGGGAAAAAGGAAGAATCAGCCCTTCAAGATTACACAGCAACTCAAACTCCTTTAAGAAAGTTTACCCAAAAATTGCTGCCAGTCCCACATATCTGGCTGCCTAGAGTCTCCATTGTATAACTATCTGATAACAGCAACTACGGACTTTCACCATACGGAACATGCAACACATAATAGAGTTGGTTGAAGGATCAGGTGCTCAGGTAGTGTTTTCTTCAATCCTTTCAGTAGCAGGGAAGAATATTGAATGGAACAGGCAGACTCAGCTGATAAACACGTGGCTCCGAGGCTGGTGTCATCATCGGAACTTTAGGTTTTTCAATCATGGGATGGTCTATTCATCACCAGGTCTACTGACATCCGATGGGATGCACCTTTCTCAGAAGGGGAAAAGGGTTTTTCTCAGGAGCTAGGAGGGCTGATTGATAGAGCTTTAAACTAGATTGGAAGGGGGAAAGGGAAAATACCAGGCTAGTCAGTGATGAGCAACGGGATGGCACACCAAAGTTCGAAGAGCTGCATGCTAGTGAGATTCCTCAGACTGCTCCATGAGGTAATTGGGCACAATGAACCACACTTGAAGTGTTTCTACACAAATGCACGCAGCATGAGGAACAAGCAAGAGGAGCTAGATGCCTTGGCCCAGTCCCAGAGATATGACATCATAGGCATAAGCGAAACCTGGTGGGATGAGTCTTGTGACTGGTGTGCCGAGTCTTGTGACTGATGTGCCATGATGGATGGTTACAGGCTCTTCAGGAGGGATAGGCAGGGCAGGCGAGGCGGGGGGGTGGCATTGTATGTAGTGGAGGGGCTGGAATGCATGGAGCTAGCAGTTGGCAATGGCACAGTTCAGAGCCTCTGGGTAAAGATTAAGGGACAGACAAATAAATCGGATGTCGTTGTGGGAGTCTACTACAGGCCACCCAGCAAGGATGACGACACTGATGAGTTATTCTTTAAGGAACTAAGGGATGCTTCTAAGTCATCTGCCCTTGTCCTTACGGGGGACTTCTACTTGCCAGATGTCAACTGGGAGTATCACACAGCTGGTACAAACAGGTCCAGAAGATTCTTAAACCATCTGGATGATAACTTCTTGGTACAGGTACTAAAGGAACAAACCAGGAAAGGTGCCTTCCTTGATTTGTTGCTTATTAACAGAGAGGGTCTTGTGGGTGAAGTGGTGATTGGTGGCTACCTTGGCCACAGCAACCATGAAGCAGTCAAGTTTAAAATCTATGGCAACAGGAGGAAAACTGCCAGCAAGACCTCAACTCTGCATATGAGGAGAGCTGACTTCAGGCTGCTCAGGGAACTACTTAGTAAGGTCCCCTTGGAAAAAGCTTTTGAAGGTGCTGGGATCCATCCGTGCTGGTCACTTTTTAAGTACCACCTCCTAAGAGCACAGGAGCAGGCAATTCCAAAATCTCAGAAGTCAAACAGGCAAGGTAGAAGGCAGGCTTGGCTGAGTACGGATTTTCTTCTAGAACTAAGGTGAAAAAAGAAAATGTATGGCCAGTGGAAGCAAGGTCAGACGACATGGCAGGACTACAGAGATGCTGCTTGCCACTGTAGGGAGGAAATTCGCACGGCCAAAGCTCAACTGGAGCTCAAGCTGGCCAGTACTGTGAAGGACAATAAAATGGCTTTTTTAAATATGTTAATAGCAAAAGGCAGGCCAGAAATAACATTGGCCTGTTACTTGATGAGCATGGTCACCTCACAAACAGGGACACAGGCAAAGCAGAGACGTTTAATGCTTTCTTTGCCTCAGCCTTCAACACCGATGATGGGCTCTGGGACCCCCCAGAGCCCTGGGCTAGAGAACCATGACTGTGAGAATGATAAACTCCCAACCAACCCCGAACTTGTGCAGGATTTGCTGCTCCAGCTGGATCCCTATAAGTCAATGGGGCCTGATGGGATTCATCCGAGGGTACTTAAAGAGCTGGCTGATGTCATATCGAGACCTCTCTCAATGATTTTTCAATGCTCTTGGGAATCTGGGGAGGTCCCAGTTGACTGGAAGCTGGCAAACGTTGTCCCAATCTTCAAGAAGGGCAACAAGGATGACCCCGGTAACTACAGACCTGTCAGTCTCACCTCTGTGCCTGGCAAAATTATGGACAAGATTATTCTGGGAGTTACTGAAAAACATGTGAAAGACAACGCAGTCATTGGTCCCAGCCAGCATGGGTTCACAAGGGGAAAGTCCTGCTTAACAAAATTAATTTCTTTCTATGACAAGGTTACCCACCTGGTTGACCAAGGGAAGCCAGTCGATGTAATCTTTTTGGACTTCAGTAAAGCCTTCGATACTGTCTCTCACAGTATCCTCCTGGACAAAATGTCCAGCACACAGCTGGATAAACACATAATGCAATGGGTGAGTGATTGGCTGACGGGTTGGACTCAAAGGGTTATAGTAAATGGGGTTACATCGGGCTGGTGACCAGTCACTAGTGGGGTTCCGCAGGGATCCATCTTAGGGCCAGTGCTCTTTAATGTCTTTGTAAATGACTTGGATGCAGGACTTGAAGGATTACTATCTAAGTTTGCCGATGACACAAAATTGGGAGGAGCTGTTGACACTCTCGGGGGCAGAGAGGCCCTGCAGAGATCTGGACAAATTAGAGAGCAGGGCAATCACCAACCATATGAAGTTTAACAAGGGTAAGTGCCAGATTTTGCACCTAGGACATGGCGACCCTGGATGTACATACAGACTGGGGAACAAGAGACTGGAAGGCAGCCCCACGGAGAGGGATCTGGGGGTTCTGCTCGATCGCAAGTTAAACATGAGCCAACAGTGTGCCCTGGCAGCCAAGAGGGCCAACCATGTCCTGGGGTGCATCATGCACTGTATTGCTAGCCGGTCGAGGGAGGTGATTGTCCCGCTTTACTCTGCACTGGTGGAGCACTGGAACAAGCTCCCCAGGGAGGTAGTCACAGCGCCAAGCCTGATGCTAATATTCAAGAAGCATTTGGACAACGCCCTCAGATATATGGTGTGAATTTTGGGGTTGTCCTATGCAGGGACAGGAGTTGGACTCAATGATCCTTGTGGGTCCCTTCCAACTCAGGACATTTTATGATTCTATGATTCTATGAATACTTTGGAATTGGAAGCACTGTGCAAGACCCTGAATTTTGCATGGAAAAGCAACATACCCAGATTTGGAGTGGTATTATATGTGCACATATAATTGATTCAACAGGCCTTGTTTTTAAATGGACATAAATCTTCCACACAGTGTTGACATTTGCTTTCCCAGGGTGCCTCAGAAACCATGCAGCTTCCCAAAAAAAAAAAAAAAAAAAAAAAAAGTGACATGCTGATGGAGAACTGAGATTTTTTTATTTCCCCCTGCTTTTAAACCAGATAGTAAGTAGTTCAGAGCAAGTATTTAATAGACTGGAATAGTATTTCATTTTTGTCTAATCCAAAGACATTCATCAGAAACCTTTCAACTTACAGGTTAAACTTGTGAGTGAATGTAAGCTTTACTTGTTTCACTGAGATTTTGGCTTCTCCCTTCCCACCTCCATGCAGTTACTATCTCACACAGCTTAAAAGAGGAAGCAAGAGGTTGTCTTCTGCTCCCCAGCACTAGTTTCCTCCCAAGTCCCACACCTGTCTTTGGGTCCCCCAGCAGGCTCCCTCTTCTTCCTATAGTGGTGATTGTGCTGGTTGAGGATGGGGCTACCCCATGCACCTCCGCTAGCCCTGATACTACCATTCCTCAGGCCTTCCTGTTTCTTCTGCCTGGGGAGATCTGTAGGTCCAAGAGAGTTCTCCATTCTCACTTTTCAGTTCTGCAACGGTAAGAAAGGGGAAACAAGAAAGAAGGAAGTAACACCAGCTTAAATTCAACTTTTTTTTTTTTTTTTTGTGTGAGAATATGGCAGCTGATTTTCCCCATGTTCTGGACCCTTTCTGTTCAATTCACCATATCCCTCAGAGAAACAAGCAAATTCCTTTATTTCTTTCTTGTTCAAAAGATTCCTCTTTTTAAGGGGTTGGAGACAGCTGAAGCTCCCTCCTGACTCAGCTGTTTTCCTCCTAGTGGCAGGGAAGTGCAGAAAGCAGCCAATTCTTGGGACTTTTCAGTCCTTTTGAATAACAGTAATACCCAGCCCATCAAAGCTTCATTTGCAAGAGCATTACCCATCTATGAAATGTTCCATGAACTTTCAGAAACATTTCCCAAGTCTTGTAGGAGTAGAGACTTGAACCCTCAGGTTTTAAAAAAAAGGGCTTTGGGGGGCTTGAATGACAGTACATCAGCATCAGTACCATACACGTTTGTAGCAAGAGTGTCACTGTTTTGAATTACTAAAAATATTGACAGGAGTTTCCTAATATTAACTTTTTTCTAATACACTAGAAAGCCTTCTGTGATGGAAGACAATGTTTCTTCAGCTAAGACACATGTTTTGTGGTCTCCCAGCTCTGAGTTCTTATTGTCTGTCCTTGACAAACCACATGTGATGACAGGAAAATTGAACTCTGCCACAATTAACATTCAGAATAGATGAGCATATGCCCTGGTAAATATCATTAATATGAAGAAAATCTTAAAAATATTTACTTGCACTCAGAGGGAAAACATAAACATCAATCCAGACATTTAGAGCTTGAAAGTTTGTCTACATAAAAGTCATGACACTCATTTTAAGAAAAATGGAGTGGTTTGCTTCAGGAAGGGTCCATTTAAAATTAAAATACCTTTCCTTCTCTTAAAACCTAGTGAACAATATGACATAAAATATAATATGTTCTTTTACTGTCTTTCCCTAAAATAGAATGGTAGGTGAGAGGAAAACATTAACATCTATATAAAATATAAACCATTAACTGTAAACTAAGAAACAGATTAAAAATGCACAAATAGGAAGCAGAGACTACTCACTGTTAACTTGGATACAGTATGCGATTCGCAGAAATGGACACAGAGCTAAGAGAAAAAAAAAGTTCTGATTTCTGTTCACCCAGTCAGAAAAGTGGGGCATAATATTCACATTTAGGATCCATATTTCTCTTTTTCTCCTTTAGTATTCGGATTTTATCCTATTTTACCATAGATCACAACTATCCAAAGCCAATACATGTGAAGGGGAAGAAAAGATTCTAAAATTCCTTCTTCTCTAGCAATGTCTTTGAAACAAACAGGTTGGTTTACTCAATTTTTTGCTGCAGTATTTCTTAGCCAAGAACAATCTCTATGTCAATTGTGCAGACGTTTCACAGGCTTAATCAGGTATTTTAAACTAGCAAGGAGTATCCCCATTTAACATTTATTCTCCAAAGTTCTGCAGAAGCTCTTCCAAGTTCTGCAGAAAGTTCTGCAAAGTTCTTCCAAGCTCTGCAGAAAACATGTTTCAAAACAGTGACAATGTCACATTGCAATCCACAAATCCTACCCTTCATAACTGCAGCGAATCCTTGGCCAAATACATCTCCAAGTGTTTTCAGTTAACTAGGACTGTTCATCCCAACATGTATATTCACAGCAATAATATGAACAAAATGCAGATATTTTTACTTTAGAATTATTTCTACTGCTTAAATGTAAAAAGAGAAAGTTCCATTATAAATATAAGCAGTTAGACACAGCATCTATTTGATTTTATAAAATAATTTTCTCTTTACTCAACAACATAAAACAGTCACCCTCTTTAGTCAATACATCGTTTCAAGTCTTAAGACTTCCAACAAATACAAATATTTCTGAGAAACAGGCACACAGATTCTCTTTTAGCAACATTTATTTACACCAGAATGGAATCTGTGCAGATTAAACCTACAGTTCATCTTAAAGTATTTGGACAAACTATTGCCAAGATATTCCACATAATTGTCTCATTTATTTTAATTCACTCTTCTAAGCTCAATACATGCAAAATAACCCATAATCTTACATTCCTAGTGACCACTGGAATGACTTCATAAAATGTCATCAATACAAAGCATATGGAATAAAAGACTAAGCATATATCAATGCTGTATTAAAGGAGAAGGGAAAAGTGCACTTTCAAACATTTCTGCTTTGACATTCTGGCCTACCAGCCACTTAGCCTATAAATAAGTGGATTTAGTCTTTTATAGACTCTATTCTTTCCTTCAAAAATGGACTGATTCCTCATCATTATTATTATCAAAAACACTATGTTTATTGGCTATTAGTGTCTTTCTGCAGGGACACATCAACATTAAAACAAAAAAAAAAAAAAAAGCCAGGCAAGTTAAAATCCCAAAATCCCAAAATCAGATATAAAAGTGTAACACTAATTTTAGTTGATTCAGTGTTGGGTTTGATTTTTGGCTATTCCTTAATTTAATACGTAATCACAGTTGTAAATACTCTTATTCTGAAAATATTTGATGTATGCATGCAAACCAACAGATCTTGGAAACTTGGAAGTGGCATATCTTTGTGTTCGTGTTTTAGATTTTTCTTGAAGGTGATTTGCAAAGCCCATAGCTGATTAAAATAAAATATATTTTAAAAAAAACTAAAAAAACCCAAAAAGGTAATTTATATATCAGGTAGACTTCATTAATCAATACCATGTCTTTCAATTATGCAAATACTGTATGCTTAACTCTGACCTGCTGTTGTATAACATACTCAGCTATTGCAGGTGGGAAGTTAAGCATTTCTAAAGGAAAATAGTTTTGCTACCTCCTACTTGTTTCAGAATTTTTTTTAGGAATCAGCTCAGGTTTTCACAATGTTAGATGCACAGCAGCTGGAGCAGCAGGTGATCCAGGCCCTTTAAATACAATACCTACAAACACACAGGTGATTTATACAGGTGTCCACATAAATACTTTCAATTCCTAAGTTTATGAAAGGAGATTTTGACTGTGATCAAAGGTTTGACTTAGTTTTAATGATAACTTCCTCATTAAATGTTAAATATATTAAGTAGCCACTCTGCCAAAAGACTCCTTTCGGCAATTACGCCTTCCTTTTACTAAGAGTTGATATATAGGCAAACACCTCAGTTTGAAACAGGCACGACACTAATGATTGAGAAGATATACAGACAAAGGGAAATACATAAGAGCTGAAAATTAGCCTTTTGCAGGGAAATAAGAGAAGGTTTGTGGAACTAAAAGGAAATGTATGCAGCACCCATACATTCAAGCAGATGGCAGCTATTAGTCACCCACAGGATTGTGGTTTCAACATTGAACTTGCATATGATTTATCCTTAAAAGCATCTACAGTAACACTAATTCCTCTGTGCAATGAGGCAGACTTCTCTGCTGTGATAAGAGGGATGCCACTGTATCCTTCTCTCTCTATAAATACCTTGTGTATACAGCAGTTCAGGTGACCGAGGGTTTTGGTGTGACATTTACAATAGGAAGTTAGGCCACAGAAGTCCCAGCGTATTCTAATATTGTTATGGAACACAAGGGCTGTGGACAGCAAGCTGTAACATAAGGCAGCTGGAGTGAGACTGTGCATTTAAAAGCATATTCTTACCCAAACCTATTCCCTTGAAATTACAGACCAGAAGACGATGTATACCTTCATTCTGGCTTCTTGACTGATGAGAGGTTTTCAGGACAGAAAATTCTTGTTCTATATGAAGCTTTGTGTTACAGAGTTGTGCTGGTCAAATAATTCAGAGCAAGTGGAAAAGCTTGCTTAGAGGGATTGCTGTGTGTGGAGGTCACCCGTTGAGGAAAAACAAAAAGCTAAACCATGAGTCAGCCTCAAAGGATGCTGACAGAGAAGAGGCTCCTGCAGGCTGGTTTTGCATTTTTATCCCCTAAACAAAGCTTTTTCTAAAGGAGGCAGTATGATTTCTCAGCCTTTTAGGTGACAAAAGATATGAAATAACAATAAGCTAGAAAAGCAGCTGAGTTTCCCAAGGCACTGCAAAAATCATGTAATTTTTGGCATTTACAGAGATGAGCCAACTTGTTTAAAAACATACATATCTTAAGGTTGCTTTGCAGATGACCAGTTCTCAATTCTTTTGTGTAACCATGCCAATGAAATTCTCAGCTAGTGGGATTAAAGCCTCTGAAAACTGTAACTCATTGAAAGACAGATTGTGCCATGTTCTGAACCAGTGCTTCAGGTTTCCAGGCCTTTTACATGACTTTTCAGTTTCTAGTATAGCTGTTAGGCTCTTAGCAGTCATTGAGCACAGATCTGGAAACTAAAATCACCTAGTGAGGACCAGGAAACCTTTCTAAACACAAACTACAACATGTGGGAAAAGGGAATAGAGAAAAGAATGGAGGGAAATAGGCATCACAGCATTCAATTCTTCCCATACTACAAAAGAAAATATGATTGCCTCGATTCCAGCACCTCCAGAAGTTATGAATGAGACATACATGGCACCAGCTATGGTTAAAAGCTCCATTTTATCCTTCATAGGTTGACAAATGTTACAAAATGGGCTGTGCTCTTACATTAAATGTAAGGAGCAACAAGTTACTGATTGAGGTACTGAGAAACAGTTACAGCTGTAGACGGCAATGACAGGGCAAGTGCAGGAAGAAAACTGCGAACAGAACATTCAGTATTTCCACTGTCCCCCAGTGCTCTCCTTACACTGGAAGATGGGAGACTTTTAATCCTTCCTGTTGAGAGTTGTAACATAGATGGGCTAATGCAATTTCTAGGACAAAGAAATTATAAAATTAGACAAAAGCTAAATACAAACAAAAGACATAGTTGGTTCAAAATTTCTTCACAAACTCTTCTGTAACAGGTCAGGGAAATATAGCAGCAGAAACGGACTATTTTTCTGGGGAGAAAAGCAGTATCAGTGAGATCAGTCCTTGGACCATTTATTCAAATCCTGAAAGGTGCTGAAATAGAAAAAAACCTGATATGCATTCAGCATATTGCAGAGAATTTGGCTATTGGCTACAAGATAAAAAATTTAAACAAATACAATTAAAAAGAAGACAGAAATCAAGCTTACTCTTACTGCCAGTAAGATGACTTACTGTTTTTTCTGAATCGCTTATTGATGATTCAGAATTTAAAATCCCTCCTGAGTATGTATGCTCAGTTGCCTTGATGGAGCATTCCCAAATCTCTGCATTGCTACTTGCCCAAGTCCTTCTAGCCAGATTAGGAACAACAGTCAGACTCCTCTGCTTATAAAGATGGGGCATGCACTTTTCAAATGCTCACTGAATGCTGTTGCTCCTTCCACATGACCACCTCACTGTTTCATCTTCCTTTCCTCCTGGGATATTCCAAGTCCCACAGCCAATCCTTCTGCCTTGCTGAAAGTGCTGTTACTGCTCAGGTAGACAGAAAACTCCCTTTGACTTCAATGATTGAAATTCACAGTACACTGAATCATTTCAGTTGCTGTAAAACACAAATGGTGAACTCTTATTCATTCTAAATGTGATAGAGAATAACTGAAGTCATCAATGCTTCACATGTTGAAGCTACATACTTTCAACAAAGCTGGCTGAGGATGGCAATGTCACAGGAAAAATTGATTGCACGGTTGTGTTTCCCTGGCAATTTAAAGATACAAGTGAATCCACTTGTTACTTTCAACATTCCTCAAAATTCTACCAACTGTGCAAACAATATGTCTAATGGCACTAGACTAGCAGAGTCTGCTTGAAATTAGATATGTGCTCTGAATATCATTGGAATGCCTGTAACAAAAACTCCCCTGAAACTACAACATGATGTGAAGTATATGTCCCCCACTATCTTCAGTGGAAGCAGAGCACCTGTGAACCCAGATCCACAACAGCATCAGCTCCAAGGAACCTGAACCCAGTTCATGTTTTGCAAGAAGTCACAACCTGTGAGCTAAATCAAAACTGAATATCCAGAAACACTCATTCTGGCCTTATGATATACTATTACATGAGAGGCATTAGTTCATGTAATTAGAGTTTGTATGCGTAGATTAAGACATCAGGCTGCAGAGCAACATTTACTTTGAGCAGGATTGTGACTTGGATTACATTTCTCTATGGAAAAGAAGCATTACACATTACTGCAAGTGGAATATTTAGGGCATAAATAGAGCACCCAGTTGCTCCGATAAAACATACGTGGGGACACCTTCATTCCCTGGGGCAGGGAAATAGTTGACCACTGGTAAGGGTAAATCTCAGACCAGATATATATCTTACAGCACTACAGAAAAATATGCAAGAGAAATAATGAGGAAAATAGCTACATTACTGAGTAGAAAATGCTAATAAATGGGATCCCACCTCTCCCAAAATTAGAGAGATCTTCCTCCAGCCCAACATGCATGCTGTGTGAAACTGCATGAACAATCCAGCTTTCCTGGAATCTGCATCATTCCCATAAGCAAACAGAAAAGAGCAAGTCAGTTACCCATACAAATGGGGCATGACATTGCAACAGCCTAAGGGTTAACATTCAGTCCTCTCTATACTGGAGAAGAAGCGATGCTCACCTGAAGCCCTGCATCTCAAAGAGTCTCTAATGAGACGGCACATGCTGCCAACTGTGGCTCAGAAATCCACTTTAACCCTCATGGTTTGACAAATGTTGTAGAGTGAGCTGTGGTCTTACCGTACCCCAAGTAGGAAAACGGGATCCAAGGCATTTCTAAGATGCTTTGCTTTCTCTAAAGGTTGTCCTCAAAATCGAGCTTGAGACTACAATGAAGCAAGTAGCACACCCCAACCCTGCTGTTGAGAGTTGTTCCATAAAGAATGGAATTCATGATTTGTAAGTCCAGAAGAAGAGATCAAGGAGGACCCTAACAGTACAGACCCGTTGTTCACCTGCTCTAAAAGAACCTGAGGTTCTGCCATTCCTTCTCAGCATAGCTGCTTTTTCACGGAACAATTACTGGGTAAAATTGCAGTATCAGCAGCAGGAGCTATCATCTATTGGCTGTGCTCTTTGGAAAGGAACAACTTAATCACCTTTGAGTGTCAGTGGGAATGCAACCTAATCACAAGACATGAGAAACCATCCTGATAAAGCCACTACGCCCAGAGATCAACTGCAGCACTAGAAATGGAAAATAAGGTGCAGTGAAGTCATGGCTGATGGCAGACATGCTAAGCAAGGCATGTTTCCTAGACCAGTAACAGAGATCTCTCAGTGAAAGAAAAGACTGAGAATATCAATAAAACTATATCATCGTCCCTTCTCTGCTGGGAGGCTCCAGGTCACTTGACAAAAGTCTCAAAGTTGTAGTTACAGTTAGTCTGTTAGGCCGATCGCAAAAAGCCAATGCCAGGGAATATTACACTCTGCTACCAGGTGACTATTGATCTCCAGATGCAGTGAAAGCTGTGCCTTATTTAAAGAGAATCCATGGAGATTTAAGAACCCCAGTAGCACAGACAAGTTTCAAAACTTCTGAGAAAACTCTGACATGCTTATACCTAGTCAGAGAGCCACGAAATCCAGGATTCATGTTGTTCCACATATGCAGTTAGGTGCTGTCATTAGAGTGCAAATTTGGAAGAATGTAGGTCCCTAGTTTTTCATAAAAGAATCTGAGTTCCCTACAAAGAGGTGTCTCTGAGAAGTTACACTCTTGAATCTGGCAATAAACCTGTCTTCTCAAAGTAAAACACAAATCATGAGGTTTTATCCATGGTTTAAAATACCACATAGTTCCAAGGATGTGCTCCTGAAAGAAATGAAAACAACTGCAATCATCCATGGTGAAAAGCTTTAGTAGTTTAATTATAGTCTCTCTTTCCAATGAGAAATATATTTGCTGATATTTGGGCTGAATTTTGAAATGCTTATCATGCTTCTCCAAATAGAAGATTCACATTTGCTCATGCTGTGCATTGGATCTCTGTTTGAAAGAGAGAGGCAAGAAATGTTTATCATAGTGAATTCATAATATGGACATGTTGTTTCAAAACCTGCAAGGAGAACAAAGATATTACTCTGAAATTAAATGCACTACCCTAATCAGCAATCCACTTCAAATTAAGTCTAAGAATACCTGTACTTTCAGTCCTCTCCTGCCTTTTTAGTTGTTTAAGAACAAGTAAGTATTATCTTTTATGATGTCTGTACTTTTCAACTAAAATTGAGTTTTAAATATTTAAACAGCTAAATAACATTGATATGAGCTGATGTGGAGGAATATTCGCATTTGGGAACTGCCATCATCGTGTCAATAATAGTTTCAAACACTGGAGAACTTGTCTTGCAAGACATAAATCTTTAATCAACCTATGAACAGTTTGTTATACGTTAATTCATATTGAAAACAGCACTCCTGTGTCAGAACCACACAAAGACAGGCCTACCACCACATGGGAACCATCTGCACATAATCCAAGTTACCGTTGTTTAGCAACAGCCTGATAAGCTAGAGGTCCACTTAAATGTGTATAAGAGCCATTTCTCTTCATCACATCCTAGTTCTGTCAGACTGACTTTATGACATGAAAAAAATGTAACAAGATTATGCAGCACAGCTGGACAGCTCTTCCAGGCTTTCAAACAAAACATTGTGTAAAAGTTATTGTCAAACCCACCTGTCCATTCCATTTGCTTATATGTCACCGTGCAATCAGTCTCTACAAAGCTCCTACTTTGTAGAGCACCTTGAGACACAAGACTGTTTTAGACAGCCAGGTTCTATTTCACATGAAGTTGATAAGGTGATAAAAGTAAAAGCATCTTTCCTTTAAGGAGGTTTGTAGCTATTAAAGCAGTGAACAAAGACAGTACTTGGTCTGAATTTGCTCAAGATCACATACTGGGAGACAAAGAACTGCAAGGCACATTCATGTGCAAATGCCCCCATTAGCCTTTGTAGTTTTGAGCATTACTCCTGCTTTCTTTTACTTTTCTCCATTATAATTACTTATCATTCAAAACTAAATATTCCTGCCAATTTTACTTGATCTCTCATCAGTCTCTGATGTGGAGGTGCTGCTGATATGCCTGCAGGGCCCGTTAAGGCTGAGTGAGACTACTTTAAAACAGCTCGTTCACTCCTGTTTGGTTGCTACTAGAAGGCTGTGATGGGTACTTGTGTCTATTCTCTAAAGGCTTTCGTGAGTTCGGTCTTACATTTTTCACAATGAGGTTTTACATCTTTCACTCTACTTCTCTCACAGGTGAACATCCTTGAAGGAACCCTCACAGAAAGTATTTGGGCTTTTGTACTTGCAATACAAGAGGAGGAAGATTCAAGGAAATAAATAATAAGCACCTCCTCCCCATATCACACACACTAATAGCGCAGTGTTAGAGTATTTGAAAGATATGGGATATTTGGAGTTAAGATTATTTGGAGGATACAGGAGCCCTCCACTTCCTAGGGGCAGTTAGACTCTTGTCTCCCACCTCCCAGGGAGAGTCTGAACCACTCCAAGGTATACTCGAGTAGTGTTCTTAATTTCTCCTATTAGAGTAGGTCCACTTTACATGAAATATCCATCAGGGTAAAGAGAGAAAAAACAGGCAAGACAACTAAGCTCCTATCCCTTCTCCACCAAAAAGCTTAGTATTCTATGCAATGCTGACCATCATGAAGAAGAGTACTTGAGAGAAATCCACCCTGGAGTTACAGATACAATAGTGGTTAGTGAACTCTGTTGTGAGATATGGGTTCAAAGCCCCTTGAATTGCAAGAGAATTGAATCTGGGTTTCTCACATCTTCAAAAATTCCAGTCCAGAATGGCTGGGTAGGGAGAAGTAAGAAAAGAGTAATTTTTCTGTCTGGCTGTTTAGTGAATAATGTATATCACTTCTTCATTCTTTTGCCACAAATTTGCAAAAATACAGTTGTCAAAGCTTGTCTTTTTCTTTTGGACACAATGTTTTGGTAAGTTTAGGATTAAATTTGCTGACAGGTTTGACAACTGAAATAAAACCCCAAAATATTTTTCCTGGTTTCATTTATAGTTTAAAAAAAGAGAGCACACAAGGATTAGATATCTCAAGTTTTACCTCTACAAAAATATGTATGAAGGCAACTGCACTGAACACGTGTATTACAAAAGACTCTCACCTTGACACCCTCCCCAGCTCTCCCTGTGTCTCTTTCTTACTTTGCCGCCTCACAGTTTGGGACCTATTTCACCAGCCACCTTTGCCAGGCGGACCTACTGACACACTCCAGCACCCACATGTGTATTTACCCTGGCCCCAATCTGCTTCACTTCCATGCCAGAGCTAAAAAAGTAATTTTTGAGCCATCACAGTGCTGGGGTGCAGAAGATACAGAAGTTGGGGCTCATTCCTGCTCCCCAGCTCACAGTTCTGCTGTAGGATTGAGGCAGAAGCAGCCTCAAAGTGAGTTTAAAATGCAGGAAGCAGGCTCCAGAGATCCCATAATTTCACCTGCTGTAAATAGAGCCTGCCCCACCTATTACCCCCAATCTAAATAGTCTTTACAAGAAACAACTGGGTGCTGTGCAATATGCATCATTGAGGAGCAGATGCAGGAAGAAAGACTTACAGAATATATTTTATTAATGTGTGAAGATTTCCTCTTTCATCAATCAAACTATTACATTCTACAACTTGTTTTTCCTCTGCAGAGTGCTCCCTGCAAGGCACAAAAGAGAAGACTCCTCATGGTGGGTTGAAATTCAGCCCTAGTATGGTGGGAGACAACAGTGTTTGCCATCATGATGATCCAGATAAAATCCAGGTTACTTTCCAGAATTCCTTTGCCCTCCCTGGCTAGGGGCAGGCTGGGCAGGGAAGGGTCTCACACCCAGATCCCACCACCGTGTGCTGATATATTGGCCAGCTGGCAAGGAGTATACATTAATTGGCTAGGTACTGCTGCCTCTCAGCTCAGGGGAAAATCAATGAAACAGCTTCAGAAACTCTTTGCCCTCTTACAGCTCCTCCTGCTATGTCAGCAGTGCAGGGACCATCCCCATGGACTCACTGAATGTACTGCAGCCAAGAGATGCAGGGATGTAGCCTATTTCTTTATCAGCTCTTTAGGACCAGAGTGAAGACAGGCACTGAACTTAGAATAAAAAAAATCTAATTTTTCTCATGCTTGTCTCTCCCAACGGCTGACAGTGTTGAGGAAGAAACCACTAGATTTAAATATTTTACAACTTTTGTTGTATTTTTACCTTTGTGTATGTGTAGTTTTCTAGGATTATTAAAAAACACAATTAAAAGCTCCACCATTTAACTCCATATTAAGCACCCATATCAGACCTCAGAAGCATTGCTCTACATGTTTTTAAGTGTGCATCACTTTAAAGCTAGTTGACTGCTAGCTGTCTTTTCATTCTGTATAGGGGTCAGAAGTATCTGCAGCTTTTGTACTCCCAAATGCAAGATTATCTCTAAAATCTGTTTTCCCATCTTACATTTCCTTTGTTCAGAACAGTGAGAAATAGACTGCAATAAGATTTAGTACTTACCATGCATACTATGTACATTATGTGGAAGAAACAGGTCTAGCCTGGATCTGTGACTTCCATGATTTTATTTCATTGTTCTTGTCCTTGCCAAGTTCTCAAAACATAATTTGATTTCATATCATTCGAATGACTACCAGTATTACATGATTAATATAAACGAACAATGTCTGAGGAAAAAAATAAGACCAGATGAACATAAACACCAGAAGATGATTCATTCTTGGTGTAATTTCTGTGTCAATGGAAAATACACCAGGGATAAATTTGGCCCCGTGACGCAGAACTTCCAGGAAACATGAAGCTATTGTAACTAGAGATCTCTGCTGACGTATGAATTGAAAAGCAAAATAGAAATGAGGCAAATTCAGCATGGGCATAAAAGGAGTGAAGCTAGCTCTATTAATTACCCAGCTGAAAGAAAACAAAAGCCTGGATCAAAATAACCTAATGTACAGAAAGAAAAGGATGAAAACATGAGGCAAGAACAACAGCATGATGACAGATTTGAGAAGCAGCACATAGTAAATAGGATGACTAAAATGGAAAAAGAAAGGGTTTTCCATGACATTCAGCACAGAAGACAAATCTTTGACTTCTGAGAAACCCAGTTCAGAGAGTGTTCAATGAACTACATCGTTCAATAAACATCCTTTATGCCCATTAATAACCAAACAGCTTTTGCTAACACCACACTCATACATAAAATTGTGAAGAGATGGCTTTTGATCTGATGAAATTAGGGTAAAGGTGATCTGTTCCTACATAATTGGTACTGCCATTTTCATCACTTCACAAGGGGCACAAGTACCAGTTCACCTCAGGAGATGCCCCACACTTTCAATTTAAACTCTTTTTAGTGTAAAATATAGGTGGTAGAGTAGGGCGCAGAAGAGCAAAGGTCAAATAAACCCCTTCTTATTGGCACATTTTTTTCCTAAATTTGATAAGAGAGTGTCAGAACCATCATTAACCCTGCTGTCCAAATCTTCTGCCCTGGGGGAGTTTGGGAACATGTCCCACCTCCCTCCTTCCCTGCCTGCCCTCCCTGCCTGGGTTTGCTGCCTATGGAGGACAGGAGGAGGGGGCCTCCCACATCTTATTCCAATGTAGATTTAGACACAGTCGAGACATGCCCTTGGTGCCGAGGACTGCCTGTAGCAATTATCCACTAATGCGCACAGATTCTACTGTGAAGAGAAGACAATTCAGGTCAGAGAACATCATTGGTGAAATTTTGCTTGTAGTTATTTTTAAGGAACTGGCATATTTTATTACAATATCTAAGGTTGTTCCTAAACCAAGTAACTTACTAATGGTATCACCAGCTATACTATAAACCCTTATGTTCCATGCAAGCTGTGACAAGTCAAACTGTAGATTCTTTTTTCTGATAGTTTATTAAAGGCAAGAAATGGTATCATTAAAAACTCAGGTTGACAAGTTCTCCAAGAGCAGTGAGGAGAGGTTTAGGCTCACTCCAGTCATGGATGTCCTCCTGAGAATTAACAGTCAAAAAGGGATGGGAGAGTGAAGAGAGAAAATAAATCCAGATCTTCAGATGGCCTCTCCCATCCTCATGACAAGGTGATTAAGTTATGGGTTGAGAATTTACCCTTCTTAAAACATGAACCTGTCCTTTCTGGTGAAAGTTGAGTGCATACAAATGATCTCACCAAGCTGTATCCCTAAAAAACTCCACCATGTAATCATAAACATAGCCACTGTGAGAACTTCATAAGCACAAATTAAATTTCCACAGATAGACAATCCCAAAGACACAACCCAGATGCAATCTGATTCCTCTGTGTTCTCCAGGATGGGTCTAAGTCTTACCACCCTTGACAAGTGAGCTTTTTTCAGTTGTGTTATTTAAAAAAGTGTCATCAGAGGAAAGTAGTGCTTTGTGATAGACCTGTATCAGACTAATATTTACTAGTTTGCAGGTCTGGAATATGAAATCATTAACAGCCTGTTCATTACTATCTTTTGGCCTGTAAAAAACTACTCCAGACAGACATATTTGAGGAGGATTTTCGCAATTATGAACCTATGTCTTTCAAAGTACTAAAATTGCAGTTGCTGTAAATTACTATATAGAGTTGACTTCTCAAATAACAGATGTTCTAAAAGACAAACGGACACATACAGAAAATCTTTACTGAAATTTTTATCATGGAAATATTTCCATCTAAAACATAATAGTGTTCTTGCTTGACTTTTGTCATGAATTATCTGTTATGATTGTCTGAACTACAAAAGAGATTTCAGTGTTTAATAAGTTATGTTTATCTCTTGATTTGCCATTATCATATTAATATTACCGAATTTCTAAAATACTAATAAATAAGGAAAAGAAGATATTATTCTTGTCAGTCAATCCAAAATAAGAGGTTTTGTCCAACAGGAAAACATACCATATATATGTTATTAGCTTGGTTGATTTGTTCTCTGTCTTATGATTTGCAAGGAAAACTTGAGGTGTAACAGGCAGGGATTTAGTAAAAGTTATTTTCTAAATAAATAAAAGCAAATTATTTCCCTGTGGCAACCACCAGGAAGAACATTACACAAAGAATCCTACATAGTTTGGTGCTTCTTTTTACATGATAAATGATGACCATCTGTCCAGGCAAGGATCAGTAGCACGGCTTCTCTTACAAAGTAAAGTAAGGTCAGAAGTTTATGCATCCGTCTTTATGTGTCTGAGATGGCAAATAGCACCCTCAATGTATTACAAGTGCATCATGTCGCATCCCCAACCCAAAGTGAAAAATTTGGTGCAGATGATGCTACTTACTACTTGAATGACATGAGCCAATTTCTGTGACAATGACTATTAACTTCAGCAGCAAAGAATTTAAGGAGTATTGCCCTTCTGAAGACTTCTATCATGGATATGACTAACTAACCAACAAATAATGATACTTTCTATTTAATAATCGCTAAAAACAGCAGTTGGCAAACAGGGGAACTGGATAGGAAAACAGGGTCAGGTGGTTGGTTAAGAGACAGACATAAAGTGACAAATTTAGGACTGGAAGGAGTTAGAGGACTAGTACAGGCACCTGTTTTTCATTCAGAAGGGGAACAGAGATAGGAAAGGAATTTCCCATCAACCTCCCTAATCTTCCTTCCCTTGTCTGGTTTCCCAGAAGAGAAGAGGAGAGGAGGGTTAGGAGAAAAGGTAAGCAGACAAGAAAGGGGAAAACATGTTGCTTATTTCTTCCCCTGCTCCTTCCTATCCATGACAGGCAGTACTGCAGGAACAGTAACAAAACAGCAGCAGGTATAAAGGATCAAAGCAGGCTAGAAGGACCAAGGGGGAGGTGTCATGGGGATACAGGGGATCACCAGATCCCTTATTATTGCTAGGCCCCGAGAAACTCCTTAGCAACCCAGTCTGCATATGAACATAGACTTTACTATCATCAAAATATTTGGATGTGTCTCTGACACTGCTAAATATTCAAGGTAAAACCTATGCTATCCCTTTGTAACAATTTTATACAGATCCTTCCACAGTTGAGTCCTGGCTTCCAAATTCCCAATACAGGACAGTATCACTAGCTTCCCCACTTCTGCTTACTCCAGGAAATCCTACAGGCATAGGGATAACTTCTCTGACCGGCCATTCTAATTTTCCCTCCTTTTTATTGTTTTGTATACATAGCTGGGAATATTTTTCCCACAGTGAACTAACTTGCAGTTTTCCTGTGTGCCTGTGGTCTGAGAAAAATGTCTTACATGATTTGTGTCAAATTCTCAACAGAGAAAAACAGAATTTGATCTTTGCTTTTAATAGAGATGTAGGGTTACCACCTTGTGTTTTGGATATAGGTTAGCCTGTTTTATTGATAAGGGCTTGAAGTAGTGCACTTCTGTGCCAGAGCTGATTCAGAGTCCAGTGGTCTGATTTCCTAATGTAAAGCAGCACAGTATCATTGCTGCCTCTTTGCATACTCTCTTTCCCCCCATCCTCACTCCAGCCCACTGTCATTGCTAGATATGTTCAGGGCATTTGGCATCTCCATGCAGAGAAAGTAACTCTTTCCACCATGTCTCACCCACATCTTCAGCTCAATAATATTAAATTTCATAACTGGGCTATGCTGATCACAGCTGGAGCAGAATGAACCTAGAGGATTTGAGGAACTATTGCTCTGGTTCTAAATAGCACTGTTCTTGTCTCTCTGAATGACCAGGATTTTGCGTGAGGTCTCCTTGCTTTTAGTTACCACATCACATAACCAAGCATCTCTTGTCTGAGATTATAGTATAAACCTACAACAGAAGATTAATATGCAAGAGTCTGCCCTACACTATTTACATCCCTGACATCTATCAAAGGTTTCTACAGAGAACTTGCTAACTCTCTATTAACTCTGTATCTAGATACACCTGCTATGTCACTGCACAGGCGATGTGCTTTGAGAGACAGGATGCACAGCTAGCAGAACATAATGGAATGGTCACATTAAATTGAACAACAGAAACACCTCCTAATTATAAAGCAATATCCCTTATTTTCAACACATTTTTATCTCTATGAAAAATAACTATCAGTCTGTGTAATCATTATATGACTAGTGCTGCAGATGAAGCTACCCAAAGGGCTATTTTTTATCTTAACTAATTTCTTTTGCCTGCATCTAATATTCCTAGTATATTATCTTGCCAACAGAAATATGGACATACTGTTCCATACAGCTATGTATGAATCAGTGACCTTGTTAAGAAGTTAGCAATATATTAGCCCCATCTCCTGTGGTTTTGTCATATAAAGAAATTTATGCCACACTAGTCACCTCACCAAGAAAAACATAGCATAGAGAAACTGAGGGAGAAAATTCAAGGAAAATGTGATGAGAAAGAGTAGGGATGTTGGTAGAAATCATAAAAATATGAGGATTATTTTCCTTGGAAAGCAGGTGAATAAGAGGCTACGGGATTAAAAAATACAAAGAACAAGGCTGAGATTCATTTTCTCTGTGTCAAAGCACAAAAGTAAGAGGATATTCAATCAAAATAGAATATCATCTCACATGATATTTACTCAAACTCTGGAACTACATTTCCGGATGTCACAAGCATCAGGACAGTAGCAAGATGGAAAAGGAGATTACATGTTCAGAGGTAACAGAAGAAAATATGGAACAGAGCTAACAGCATTTCAGAGGAGATTAATCTTCATGTTTCAGGATGTAGTGAAAAAATATCTTAACTTTTCTGAGGTATCTGAGCTGGCCACTTTCACAGTAATACTGAACGGCTGATCAGGCCACCTAACTAGACTGCCATGTTAGATTAACTCTTAGACTAGTCTTCACCTGCAGAGTAGAAATGTTGAGACTGAGCAAACTGTCTTATAACTGTCTGTAAAAAGCCAGCCAAAACCTACAAATGCATTCACTCTTCCACCCTAGTGTTATATCTGCCTATTATCCATACAGTGAAAGATTGCATTTTCCTTCCATTCGAATTATTGCAAAAATTCTGTTAAAAACACATATGGAAGGAAGATGCCTACCTTCACTTTCTGTAACTGGATTTATGTTGGACTCATAGCTTCTGTAGGAACCCAGGAAGAGTTACACATGAAAGATACAGGACATAAAATGCAGTGCCCTTCATTTTTGATACATTTGGTCTGAGTAAATCAGCCATGTATTATCATCACAAAGAGCTGGAGGGACATCTAGTGGACTTATTTACAAGTAGGAAGGCCTTTGTGCTATCGTTTTACTGCACTGCTCCACATCAGAGGTGTTAATCATAGAATCATAGAATCCTAGAATCGTTAAGGTTGGTCTTTCCACTAAATGAGCATATGAAATGCCAGAACAGTACTAAAATCCACGCCATGCAAAAACAGGCAGCCAGCTATAAAACATACTGTCATCAACTCTAGATCTGTAGTCCGACTCTCATATCCAAACTGAGATACAATTTTAAACCACTCTACAGCTTACTGACACTACTAGATCAGAATTACATGTTTAAAATACAGACCTGAGGCATTTTAAATATAAATACATGTAGCGCACATTGTACCAGCCTTCCAAAAGTTGTTTATGGTTTAACACCTATGAAAATTCCTTTACAGGCTGCAGGCAAGAGATAATTCTATTTTAAATATCTTTTTTAAGAGTAAGAGAGAACTATCTTCCAACTTTACCCTAATCCTATTGGCTCAAGAGAAGTAATGCATTTTGGAAAGCAGAATGAGTCATTCAGCAACATATATTTCATATAAACTTTATTCTTATCCAAGCTATGAATATTTACTTCCACTGGCCTTCCTCAATAATATACCTGAAGATTTCCAAGCTTCCTAGGAATGGAGTTACAAGTGTACTTACGCATTTAGGGAAGTGGACAGAGTTGGGGAATGCTCTGATTCTGGGGAGTAATCCTACTAATTTCAAGTACCTTTGAGAAATCCAAGAGAAACGATATTTGAGAGCCTAAACATTTTTAGTGCCTGAGTCCAACAGATGTATTCCAAAATAGTTCATCAGGTTAACATCTGTATCTTTAAGAATATCTTTAGGTAATCTGGTAATTCCCACAAATTTTAATTTGAGCTTCTTGACCTGCAAATGTGTTCAACTTTGTTCCAGACATGGGCAATCAATTTTCTGTTTAACTGAACTCTTAAAGTATTCTAGTTTAAGAAGCAACTGAAGGAGAATCATGCAAAAGCCATTTCCTTCTTCTCTCCACCCGAGTGAAAAGCTGAGTCTCAGCTTTTCTATCTCTAGCTTTCTATAGTTCTCTATAGTTGAAATTATAGAAACAGAAAAGTCCAAAAATATCAAACTAGGCCAATTTAAAAAATTAGAACAGAAATCAGTTCTGTTGAAGAAGCTGAAAGGGCAAAGGCCAACTTCTCTCAGATATAAACTTCTTCATTTACTGAGCCATCCCGATATGCAGAGTTATATTAAAACCACAGCTCTTGAAAAGCATGAAAATCTCAGGGCAACAGAAACAAAGACTAGGAGTCAAATACGTAGGAGGGAAGAAGAAATCTTTATCTAAAATTTAAAAAAAAACCTCATGTGTCGGTCTCATGATTCTTCTGGAACTTAGCAGATGGCTCTTAGTCCCTGACAATGAAGGGCCGACAGGTACAATCTGGAACTGCCTGGAAACCAAGCTATTATCCATTTGAGTTCTCAGATCTGTCATCTGTTTCCATCTGCAAGTTTTGTCCAGGAGGACAAAAAGGGCTTGTGAGGACTTCAGGAATCTGAGTCATGCTGGTGGTCATTCAGTTGCTACGCAACAGCTGAAATATAGTCATCCTGACATAGATGGGATTCAGTAGATCCTATTTTGTTTACGCACTTCACGCCAATCTGTGTGCCTCAGATCTGTTGTGAGTGGCTTGCTCACTATCCACACCCATATTTCAGTCTGGAAGACAAGATACACACAGCAACCCTACACTGAATAATAAAAAGCTCTACAAGTGCCTGCTTAAGCTACAATCCCTGGCGGGAATCTTTCTTTTCCTCCAGTTCTCACAGGCTTAGCTCTGGTGTCTCCCAGGTGTTCATGATGCTACCTGGAAGAGGGAGGGTTGCCTGCATCCAGTGATCAACGATATTACTGTTGTCCTTGTCTAAGCATAAAATTCACATCACATAGGCTAACTTCCAGCTGGCTGTCCCAACTCTGTGCTGGGACACAGAGCTAGGAGACCCGAAATGCTGTGATTGAAGGGCCAGACCCTGGGACAGAGACGGACCAGACTCTGATCAGTTTCTAAAGGGACAGTCTGTCCTGACACAGCAGCACATGCCACAAGAAAGATCAGAAGATCTTTATCTGAATAATGGTAATTTTTCATCACATTAGTGAAAATACATTGAAAAATGCTACTTTTAGAAAACAATTAGTTATTCAAACATTTGCACTTGTCACTCCACCCTGCGGCCCAGAGTTCTTGGTGTTGGCTTTGTAAAAAAATCACTAGGATTTCTCTCAGAAGTTTCTGATCTTGCAAGAGGAATTTTTTCCTTTTCTATAATCCTATATTTTGGCTACAAAGTGATAAGTGAATAGAATCAATGTGACACAAAGTAGACATGCAAACAGGAAAATCACACTTGGATATTTTACTACAGTGTTGGTTGTTTCATACAGAATAAATGTTTGGTACCACAACATTGATGTAGTATAGGAGTACAAATACCGAATGCATTATACACAAATAGGAGGCTGGGAGCAATCCAATCTTCAAGTAATTCTGAATTCACACGTCAAAGAAGATACCCTCCTTCAAGAAAGTACACACTTTCTGTTTGAATATGTTCCTTATGAAAAATGCTCATTTCAGGTTATTTTGCCACGCATTAAACACATAGACATTTGTAATCCAAGCACATGTTACTACACATCCTAATGCGCACAACACCCTTCACATCCCTCAATAGATTCAACTCCAGGTGGCCTTTCACTCTGCTAATCGAATCCCTGCACACTCATACAGTGTCTCTGTTCCTCCAAGGTTTGGAGGAACGACCTGACCCTGCTCCTACCTCTTCTGTGTTCCTTTATTATGTTTTTAGTCAGGAGACCTCATCTACTTCTTCTTCCTGTCTGTGGCAGATACCGGCCACAATGCCCACGTTTGTCACCCACTAACTCTAACCCATAAGCTCTCAGCTGGCTCATCATGCATCCCTAGGCAAAGTTCACCTACAGTGTGTAAACTCTGTACAAGAAGAAAGCAAAACCTTCAGAAGGCTGGCTTTCTGAAAGAGAAGTCTGCACAAACCATAAAAGAAACATATGCTTCCTGTTGCACTGACACAGGAACATTGCAACTTCTGCTGCCATGTTGCCTAATACGGGCCAATATTTTATAGACTACAACAGTGTAGAAAGTATGGTTTCATAAGTAGACAGCATTCATCCACAGTAAGCTCCAAAATGCAAATACAGATTATTGAGCAAGACACTTGCTTTGATTGACATTTTGACTAAATTCTCTTTTAGGTTCCTAGATTTGCTTGAATCCAAACATGAAAGCAAAGGTTCTGAAATATGCACATAAAGCTGAAAACAATCTCATAAATAAAACCCAGAGAAAACCGGCCAGATTTCCATTCCTATAATTTTTTTTCATATTTTGCCCTGAATGGACTAATAATGCTTGCCATAAACAGAGACGAAATATCTGACAATCTTTCTTTCCACTATGCTAGTGTTAGATTTGGTCCCATCTCACAGTGTTTTCATGGATAGACATAGGAATGAGGAATACCACCATCATTTGGCCAATGGATTTTCTAATTAGATCACATAAAGGACATCTCCTGAAAGCTAGGCAGGATCAAAAGTCAACTCTGTGCATTTACTAGCTATGTAGCACTTATGGAAAAGTTATGAAGAGGATTAATAGTTACCCAAAAACTGAAGCTGAGGTTTTCCTTGGATACGGCTCTTGCAATGTGCAGTTTAACAGAGAGAGGCTGATTGCTATGTCCCAGTTAATTTCAGGGAGCACCCATTTGGACATTTGGACTGCAGGAGCAAATTGCTGCAATTTGTATTGCTAGGTGTTCTAAATCCAAGTCCAGACCTACAGGTTAAAAGATAATTTTCATTTCTGTGGCATTCAAAATACATAGCTAAAATGATTTTCTAAAAGGTTGCAGTGAACAAGCCCATGCAAACTATTCTCATGGTGAATGTGGCTTATACCAGCCTGAAGATGACAAATAAACCTACTGCTAATCTCATTGCTGAAAAAGGCAGACAGCCAAAACACAAGGTTATTCCCAACAGATTTACAGGCCAGCAAAAAAAATCCCCATCTCAGGCTTGAAGTCCTTTTGACTGAGTAATAATAAAAGTATTATGTCTACCAGTGCCCTTCCCATCCTTATTCATATTTCCACCCAACTCAATTCAACAACAAAGGAGAAAAATTAAAAAAAAACACCTTTTATCTGTTTCAGTCTTTAGGATGCAGACAGCAAGGAAAATCCTCTCCTCTCCCACTACCTTTTTCTTCTTCACATTTCTTTTAAAAAGAGGACACATCTCTTGCTTTAAAAACACTTTTCCTGGAATCACAGGATCACAATGGCTGAAGTTGGCGGGGACCTCTGGAGATCATCTAGTCTAACCCCCCTGCTCAAAGCAGGGTCACCTAGAGCAGGTTCCTGTGGACCACGTCCAGCCAGGTTTTGAATATCTGCAAGGACGGAGACTCCACAGCCTCTCTAGGTGACCTGTGCCTGTGTTTGACCACCCTCGCAGTAAAAAAGTTTTCCTTCTGTTCAAATGGGAATTCCCATACTTCTGTTTGCGCCAATTCCCTCTTGTCCTTTCACTAGATACCACTTAGCAGAGTCTGTCTCTGTCTTCTTTACTGTCCCCCATTAAAGATTTGCCCACATTGATAATATCCCTCTGAGCTTTCTCTTCTGCAGTCTAAACAACCCCCTCTCTCTCAGCTTCTCCTTGTACCTCAGGATTGGCTCTAATCCCTTAATCATCTCAGTGGTCCTTTGCAGGACCCACTCCAGTATGTCCATGTCCTTCTTGCCCTGGGGAGCCCAGGCCTGGACAGATCGCTCCAGCTGTGGCCTCTCTAGGGCTGACTTGGGGGGGAAGGATCACCTCCCTCCACCTGCAGGTGCCACTGCCCAGTGCAGCCCAGGATGCTGCTGGCCACCCTTGCACAAGTGCGCATTTCTGGCTAATAATTTTTGTTGCATCCCAGGTCCTTTTTGACAGCGCTGCCACCCGGCCAGTCAGCCCCGAGGCTGCACGGGTGCAGGGGGACCTGGCTGTCCCACATGGCAGGAAAACATTCTGCCACCAAAGTTTTCTCCCACTGTCTGTCCAGGCCTCACAAATCCTTTCATGTTGCCCTCCCTTATCACCATTAAGACAGACCAATATGGCTAGTAATCATTTGAAAGCCCAGCATGGAAACTTCATCTGTTTTTTTGGAGCCAGGCCCTGCCTTGACGGACTCTGGTGGCCGCTCACCACTCCCGGCCCCCATGGCAGCCACCAGCCTGTGCCGCACCATGACAGATACATGCAGTGTCAGAATACATAACGAAGCTGCTATATTCCTGTTATTCAACTCCACTTCATTTAACAATTCATGGAAAATATAATTCTCTGCTGAACAGTGTGAGACGTCAGAGTACTTTCTGTTCAATCTTGTTGGTTAATTCATGGTAAATCTGCCAGGGACAGTATACATTCAGCGATCCATCGTCATTCTCTGCCGTTGTTTACCACGTCTCACTCAGGCTGCGGAGTGCAGGCGGCGTCATCCACGCGGGCGGGAGGTCCCCCGGGGATGCCAGGCGGGAGAGCAAGGGCCAGAGCAGGCCTGAGATTGATCACCCTTCGCGCTGGCGTGCAGCAGCTGTTCTGCAGGATCGCCATCCGCACGGCAGACTAAAGCGGATTTTGCTTCGGTGCCAGCTCGGTGCCTTTGTGCCCCGGGCACTTGCTGCGGAGCGGGTGCCCGGGCACCCCGGGGGCGACCGCCGCCGCCTCCCCCGCTCCCGCCAGCCGCCAGCAGGACGCCGCAGCGGGCAGCGCCGCGGGGCGCCCCGCCGCCGCCAGGGGGCGCCCGAGGGCTGCGGCGCGGGCAGCGGCGCGGGCAGCGGCGCGGGCAGGCGCGGGCAGGCGCGGGCAGCGGCGCGGGTGGCCGCCGCTCCCCCAGGCGGGCGGGCAGGTGTGACAAAAGGACCGTGTCCCAGCGGGTTTGCTCTCCGTAAGGGGATCGATGTCACTGGGGAAAGGAGTTCGTGTAGCTCCGCTAAGCTGCGGTGACAGTCGGAGTCGAGTCCTTTCGAGTACAAAGCCGGGGAGGAGGGAAAGGCAGTGAGGCTCATCGGGGTACCGAGGCTTTCTGTTTATTTTCCTGGGCAAGAGCAGATGAAATCCCAGAAATGCCATTTCAGGCTGTTGCCAAATGATACTAAGCAAATCAAAATGTGGTAACGAGTTGCAACAGTAGAGGATTGTCTCTGGGACAAAACTCAGGAAGAGTTTGTACGTTTCACTCAGCAAAATTTCTGTGGTTTGAAAAAAAGTGGGGGTGGGTTTGGTAAAGCAGCTGACTTACGAAGGGGTACATTTCCACATAAGACACAATCTCCAGGAGTGTCCTGTGTTGTGAAACTTTATTACTTATAATTTACATAAGGGGTTTTTTTATTCCTTGATGTCAAAGCAAGAAATGAGTGTCAACTTGGTGTCATTTGTACATGAGGTAACAAAAGCACAGAAGGGTTGAGTGCCTCATTTTAGGTCATAAACTAAGTCACGGGCAAAGCACAGGCCAGAATTCAGAATCTCCAAATTCCAGTCCACCTCCCTATTCAACACAAAACTCTGCAGCAGTTCACACCCTTCCACAACAGATAGCTTTATGCTTTTCATTGTACTACTCTTGCACAGCTTGAATTTCATAGCAACTTCAGCAAGATATCAACCCTGAAAATGTGTCTTGCAGAGGCGGAAAAGAACAGTTATCAGCTTGGGATACTAATTCTCATTTGCAAACTCAACAAATTTCCACAAATAGCAGTAGTACCATGGTTCCATTAAAGCCAATTCCTGCCATTCTGGGGGTGAGAGGGCAGGAATTCATTCTCTGTGTGAAACACTAAGAGCATTAAAATATTGAATTCAGTACCGCCGGGACTAGATCCTTTTCTCAGTGCAGGGATCAAACACCCTCTGAAGCCAGGGTTAAATTGAAACAGAGTGGCTAAAGAGATACGGTGTCTAAAAGAGGTGTTCTTCCTGCTCTCTCTACCTCTCTCTCCATGAAGCTATCTCTAATCAAGCAGACCATTTTTTTCCTGGGTCAGTTTTCTGCCAAGTAAGGGAGTTAAATCAGCTCAGGGTCTGACGAGTGCAAATTGGTGCAAGAGGAATAGGGAAATCATGCAACCGAGAGCAAGGGGAGACAAAAAGTAGGATGAAGGACTTCACTCCCTCAGCTGTGATAACTGGCCCGAGCCATCTTTAGCCATCAGCTTCATCACCAGTAGCTGAAAAACTGTATACACCAACCCCTCCTCCCTGAGTGAAGATTAGCTTTAGAGCTTGTCATATCTGGACTCCTTTCCTTTTCTAGGTGACCTTAGCTTAAAAGTATACATGATGTTGCCAGGAAAAAAAAAAAAAAAGAGCATACAGCTTTCACTCCTTTCACAGGCGCTTTTCTCGACAAGTTCTATTAAGAGACAAAGTTTGTGCACAAATAAAACCTCCCTGTGTCACAAGTGCATGAAATTGTCCTGACTGCAGGCACACATTCTCCCCCCTAACTTGACAGCAAAACAGTGTTGATTGAACCATCTTCTCAAAAAAATGGAAGCACTCACTGCTCCTGAATGAAGTAGCCCTGTGTTGCAATGTAACTTCCTATTTCTGCTTTTTTCCCAGTTCCTCAGAATTGTACTTGCACAGGAAGGGCAGCACATACCACTCCTGCTTTTGACTTTACTTTTTTCTTAACCGTTCTTGAGAAATTGGACCAGGCTGCCCAGGGAAGTGGTTGAGTTTCCATCCCTGGAGGTATTTAAAAGACGGGTAGACGTGGTGCTCGAGGACATGGTTTAATGGTGGACTTGGCAGTGCTAGGTTAGGGGTTGGCCTTGATGATCTTAAAGGTCTTTTCCAACCTAAATGATTCTATGATTCCATATACTTAAAAAGGCAATATTAACCAATCAGAGGGGATCTGCAGAAACAGTGGGAATATTGGCAATGCAGGCTGAAGAGTGAAGGCAGCAAGTTCAGGCACATGTCAGCTCAGATGAGCAACAGATGATACCAGCAGAGAGGAAAGTGCAGGTCCCTGCCCTTCAGCTGCTGTGGGACCATGTCCACAGCTTATGGATGAGTCACAGGAACACTGTCTTCCCATTCACAGGTGCAATTTCTGCACTTCTGCTTGTAAAAGATAGATCTCATTGACATGACCTGAATGTGTCTGCACTTGGTTATTAGCCTATTAAAATAATTATACCACCATTTTAAGCAGCGAGAATTTTGTCCTATACCTTCACATACATGAAGATCCCCTGCTTGCTATAGTGGACACAATAAGCATTTATTTCATTACGATCATGTCTTGGTTTTATTGAACATCTTTTATATTGCAGTTACGATTTCCATATCCTTGGCAGCATGGGCTTTGATGTGTAAATTCTTCAGATGGGTTCTTGGAATAAACAACACGGCTTTCTGAAATAGCCAAAAATATCTGTTCTGAGCAGAGCCTTGGAATACGTGTGAGAGGCTGGGAGAAGTGGGGGAGGCAGCTCAGGCTGGCCTCTGGTCAGGGATTCCCAAACCATATGAGCAACTCATGGCGCACAAGACGTTTCAAAACGTCCCCTATGCGGGAAGGTACAGAGAGAAACTGCTGCTGCCGCCGAACTACAAAAGAGGAAGTCTCAAGTTTAAATCCTTTCAGGGTTGATTATGAAGTTCACCAGGTAATTTCTTGTCACCATGTAAAAGGAAAGCTCTGAAAGAGGGTGCCCCTACCACTAAAATTCCTGTATGTGAGCTAAGACAGCCACAGTTTAAATTAATTCCCTGTTCCTGGGAACCCAGCAAAGATGCCCCATTACTCCTATATTGGACAGAGAGCACAGCAACATTACAAAACCTTTACCACGGAAAAATTACTGGGTAATAGCTCATACGAAAGCAGTTGTCTTTTGTCATTTGCAGTGGAAAAAGCTGGAGTGGAAAACTGATTCATGTATCAAATGTATCTTTTTGCTCTCCTTGTTACACTATTTTCTTTCATCCTCTTTTTCATATAAAGTATTAATAATTTGCTCAAGTGACTTGTCTTCCATTCAGGTGTTCTGTCACCCAGCACAGCTACAGATGAGGATGGCTTTCCTTATCCATTGGCAACTGGCTTAGAGAAAAAGAATTTCAGGTATTTCTCCAAGAAAATCCAGACCTTCATTTTACAGCAATGACCTGAAAAATACGCTTCAGGAGCAGAGGTCACAATCTTCCAGATCAATGAGCACACAAGGTGATGGCTGTTGGCGGTTGTCTGAGGTGAGCCACTATATCCTGCTTCCACCCTCACAGGGGAAAAACTTGGATTTAGCATGGCGCTAGTATATTCTGGGGGTAGTAGTTTGCCTTTGGGGATATACGTGACATGTATTTTGTTTCTCTCCCCCTGTGTTGCCCTTGTTTACACCCATTTGTCCAGTGCATTGCTTATGACTGAGGAAAAACCTTTTCTTCAAAGCCTAGAGAGCTTGGTTTAATTTTCTCAATTTCATTTAATTTCCCCACAGTTCTGCATGAGAGGGCGAAACAGTGTGTGCCTGTGCTTATTTGTTAGGGATCCTCAGGGGCTGAGCTTGGCCAAGAGACTGAATTGTGCCTTCCTTTCCGCCAGTCAATCCATGGCAGAAAAGTTACATGAGTGAAGATACCAGAGTCACCATCACCCTGAGCTGCATGACAGCAATGAGATTATGAAAGAAAACCAGTTTTAGAAGTGAGAAC
Organism: Nipponia nippon; assembly: GCF_047370975.1. Taxonomy (NCBI): domain Eukaryota; kingdom Metazoa; phylum Chordata; class Aves; order Pelecaniformes; family Threskiornithidae; genus Nipponia; species Nipponia nippon. The sequence continues at coordinate 22,557,992 of NW_028262347.1, forward strand.
CCATTTTAGCTGTGACTGTGTGGAACTGTGTAAGAGCTCTTGGCATATGCATGGTGCTTGTCTCTGGCCTTGCAGTCTCTTTGCTGTGTATATTTGAGAGACACAGTGTGAATATTTGTATATCTATATCTCTCTATATAGATACGTAGTGTGCATGTACTCTGGGGTGGTTCACGGTTCACGATGGGGGCACAAAAGACAGCCTGTGCCTATAACATAGCAGTTCCCTTGCTGAGGAAAAGAAGACAGATCAGAGTGGGCAGCACAGTCTGAAAAACTCCAGTTACTGTAACATAAGTTACCTTGAGAAAATCCCTCAAAAAGGAAGCCCTTTGAGGGATTTTCTGCTGTGGGCAGCACCAAACTCATAATGTGCGGAAGTGAAGAAGAACAGTGATTACAGGAGTGCTTTGCCAGCTGTTAAATACAGAGGCTTCTGTAAATTAATGTGTCACCAGAGATTTAAGTTTTCAAATGTCTTTTTTTTCACTGACACTGTTGAGACATCTCTGATGCTCTGTTTCACTGCATATAAAAAAAAATGTAAATAGCATAACATCAACAGAAAATGGTCCATTAAAAATGCTACAAATAATACTCTTACATTCACACCTAACTCCATCTTGACCATCTTGTAAGAGCTCTTTATACAACCTGCCATCCTTTCAGAGAGTTCCTAAATAGATCAAGACTGACATATCCTCTGCCTCCATTATGGCCATAGCAACACACAAGGAGACAGCCAAAATGCATGATCCAAAAGACAAAAAATAGGATATTGTCTGGCACCTAGAATTTAGGCCACTATTCCTAGATGGGATTTGTGAGCTCTGGGGAAGAACATAACTGAACTTCTTTAGTTTCGCAAAGATTCTCCAGTCACTCTCAGCAGAGTGGATTTTTAAGAAATAAGTAGCAACGATGTAGTCAGGATCTGCTAACATAGCATGATCAAATTTAGGAATAGGCTGCTTCAGTGCTTCTTACATCTCCAGACAGTACTTTGGGGTGTAGATCTGCAACATGTCATACAGTGTTAGATAGTCTCTCTCAGACAGGAAAGCTCATCATAAAGCCTGGAGATTCTGCTTATCAATGTTTTGCTGATGACAACTAAGGTAATAAAGATTAGTAGAGAAGAGATCGTTGCTCATCACAGCAACCATCTAGATTTAGGCTGAGGGGTGATGGGATGCTTTTCCTCCCATCTCCATTCTGTGACAACAGAACAGGGTACAGAAGGTTGGGGTTGGGTGGAGCCACAGGATTCCCCTCTGATTTTGGAAAGAGCCGTAGCAATCAGAAGGAGCTGAGAGCAAGCCTACAGCGATTCCTCCGTTTTCCAGGGGACACCGGCAAGTCATTCCTAACTCTGAGCTTTTCAGAAATTGAAACATTTAGGTTTTTGTTGTTGTTAGTCCTGTAAACAAGTCAAACCTGCAGTTAAGTACAAAAAAAGTCCTTGTTCAGAATCTATGACTGTTCACTTGTGGTGTTTAAAGACATGCCTGATTAAGTTATCCACCAGACTGTTCTAATAACTGCAGCACAAAGTGATCTGATGCCAGATGCACGAGTTCAAAAGCTTCAGACTCCAGTGCTGGAGGAGTTTGCAGAATGCCTGTCTCTCAGGCAATACAGGCAGTAAAATACCTGACAGAAATTTACCCGAGTATGATAAAATACAAAATGCAAGTTGAACATGTTTTGTGCCTGCCTCTGGGTCCCTTTCTGTCTCTCTCTGAAGTAAATATTGGCAAAAGATTTCATGCCAAAAGGCCTGTTTCTACTCATTAAAATTACCTAGAATTATATCATTAGCTCAGTCTGTGTGGTTAAGTTACATTCAGAAACTGAACTTTGTTCATTTTCCAGACAGTGCCTATTTCTTTCCAGTGACTAGAATAGCAGACAACCAGCTCAGCAGTAGATGTCTACACCTGATCAGCTGAATCCCATCATCAGCCAAATCATTGCCCCAGCTACTAGATTAGAGGCTTCTCAATCCCGACATTTTTCATTGTGAATACATGTTTTCTTTTGATCACTCTGCATAGTCATATTTCTTCATTACGCTGGGTGTATGATGGGAGGTGAAGACCTGAAAATGAATCATTTGGGCTCACTTCAGTAAACCAAAGTGGATTCTTTTGATTCTGGACTATGATAACATTTCATTTAGATGTTAAAAACAGCAGAAAACTTCTAGATTTTTAATTAACCTTTTGTGGGAACATCTGTGAAGAACTACGTGCTCACGTTTTTTCTTCATGTGTAATAAAAACAAATGTTGAAACGTTGGAATTTTGCTTGGGATTGGAACTGGGTTCTGTTTAACTGCACTAAAAACATACTGAGTTCAGCCAATTAGGTCATGAAGTTACAAAAGGACATTACAGTAAAGAACTTACCATATTTAAACAGCTTTGTAGTGTTTTCCTTCTACGTTTGCTGTAGCAAACCATAATGCTGATTGCTATGAAATACTGGCCACATCTATATTAGTAAGCTAGACAACTGGGGTATGTTTTCTGACCATGCAAATGAATGGGACTGCCTGGCTTGCTTGTTTCAGCATAGCTAAACCCTCTTCCTCTCCAGAACAGTGCAGCCTTCTCCATACCATATATGGCAACCAGTCCCTGGCCTCATGTTATCCCTCAAGCCACTCCTGGCCATCATCTGGGGGCATGCTAGTTAATGGTCAGGCCAAAACTGGGTCAGGGAGAGCGGTAGTAAACACCAAAGAGTACAAATGATAGATGCTGCTTCTCAAGCCAGTGCCTTGACCCTGTTTAGCTTGATTGCAGTTTGCTTTTAGTTTACTGCTGCTAAGTAGGTTCTAAGTAGCATGGCCTGGTTCATGCCCACACCACACAGCAGATCTCCTCATGCCTCATGTGGCAGACCAGTGGTTCTAAAATACTGCTACTATTCTGTCTGCTGCTTTCAGTTCAAAATGTTTGAAATAACACTAAGAGGTGTTTTGCAGTCCATCAGGATGTTTTCATAGCAAGCATTGTAGGGCGTGTATTGCATGTCCAGGGATATGCTACAGGAGTGTGTGGAGGTGTGTGAGAGGGCAAAAGATGCTGATATATTGTGGAAAGAATGTACAGGGGAAGAAAGCCAAAGCCAGGGTAGTCTCATACATACTACCTTTTGAGAAAAGAGCCTGGAGCGAACTGTCCCTAGTGGGCTTTGTCCTAGCTAAAGCAGGTCAGAGAGGGCCAAGCCAAAGCCATGGAGTAAAACTACAACTAAACAGAGTGGATGATCAAAGTCTCTCTCCTTTGCCCTTGTGCATTTAGCAGCAGTAACACCTCCAGGTTCTAATAAAATGTTTAACAATAGTTCGTCATCACCTTTGGGAACTCCCTGTGGACTGAAGAACTGGACTCTAGAGTCATACCAAGATTAGCTCGCAGGTTCTCTAAAGCCAAAGCTTTCCAATGTCAAAACTTCATTTTCAATTTTAGAACAACTGGACTTGAAGGGAATGTACAATTTCTGCACAAAGGATAATTTAAACATTTGCTGCTCCAAACTGGAGCATTTTTGTGTATGGTTTGTGGCCAGGCTTTGAAACAACACTCTGTTGCATGGTAACAGTCAAAGTGACACTATGATCTGTTTTGCAGAGATATAATTTTATTACAGTGGTGCCCAGTGAAGAGTCCTCTATAATAAAAGATTCATAAATATCTATTTTCAAAAGGCCTCATCTAAACCATAAAATTTATCTTCAGGCATGTGCTACAAAATAAGGCTGTGGCACTCAAGCATGGTTTTATATTTTTGGCAGCAGCGTACAGAGTATCTTTAAATTTGAGTTGGTTTGCCTTGGTTCAGTCCTTTTTTGGTAACTTAAGGGATGTCACAAATTATATCACATTTTTATAGTATTATATTTTTTTAACAGATTTCATGAAAACCCAAAAGAAGGCTGGTTTTATGCCTGTAATTTTTATGGGCCAATAAATCTGTGAGATGGACTGGTGTTTCACAGCCAAATTCCAGCTCTGTACAAGCATGTTATTTTCATTGTCTTTGTAGAAACACTAATTACTAAAACCAAGACTCTGTACAAAATCTTGCTGATACAGGTTTGTAATCTACTGGGAAACACCCTGAGGAATCACTTTTTTTTACGCACTTTTATGTTTAAAGCATAGCCTGACAGACTGGTGACTCCTTACAGAGAACCATGGTTCAGAGCAATAGCAATAAACAATGTAATAAATGTGAAATCATTTCAGATCTGTATGATAGCATCTTCTGTCAATTAAATGAAGAAGAGTTCTTTTTTTTATGCACAGCAGGACCTAGCGCAGTCCCCTGAGCTGGGAGGTAGTGGGGCAGGGACTCTACCTGCCAGGCCAGGCACACGTAGATGTTCACATCCAGCAGCAAGCCTCTGTATCCCCAGACTGCTTCAATACCAAACAGCTGCACCTGCAGCCTACCTCCAAAATCCCACGTACCAGTGCATTGCCCTCTCTTATGCATCACGCAAAATGCCTATTAATCCTGGGACGTCCTACAGCCAGCTCCACTCAGCCCCACAGACACTGTCTCCCACCTGTCATCAACTGTCTCAACACCTAGTCCCATGCATACTACCTCTTTGTAAATCCCTTATCTGCTGCCAGATATGCGGCACTCATCAGCGAAGTCGTATGATTGCCAGCTACAGAGCCACGGGGCTGCAGAGCCAACAAGGAGCTGTGCAGCGAGGCCACCTCAGGACACCCACCATGCGTTGGCCACTGTTGCTACACTCCGTGTGTTTTGACCTCGAGATTCGCTTTTCGGTCAGTGTGGCATGGCAAAGAGGGCAACCAGAAAGAAATACACAGAAAGAAGTTTCAAGAGGAGCCCTGACTTGATGATATAATCGAAAACAAGCTTGGGAAAGCTCATGCTAGGAGTTAGGTAACAGAAGTACTCTGGTTTCTAGGAAGAAGTGATACTGCAAAAATATTGGGAGTAAGATAAAACTAGGAGTGACCCACATGAGGTCATAGGTTAGATCATCCCTGCACTACTGGAAACGAATTGAATCTAGGCATTTTTAAAGAGCTAATAAGGAAAGCGACTGACTAGGATGTAGCTCTACTGGCATGGTAACAATCATGAGCTACATCAAACCCAACATGAGAGGCATATGGCTAAGCACAGGCTGTAAGATTTGTTCATTATATTGTATAGGTAATAAGCATGCCGTCAAATAACCTGTCTTCACCTCATCCCCATAATCCCCATACATGCAAACTTTTTTTTTAATCAGTCCCACAAGACTGTGTCTCTGTAATTCAGTTTTATGACCCCTGAGTCCACATACCTTCACTCTTACTATTTAAACTAAATCACAGTTACTAGCTAGAATGGCTTGAAATGTCTCAGGTTTTCCTGCAATTCATTTTTCAGAATGAAAATAGTTTTCTTTTTTTCTACTTTTTTTTTAAAGCTAGGCTTCCCATTTAGGGAAGAAAAAAAAAAAAAGACAGTTTTCTGGGCAGAAGGCAAAAGCTGATCATCTTTCCTTTAACTCCATGGAAGGGAAGGGAGTAAACAAGGAAGTGGAGACATCCCGCTGCTGAGAGAGCAGAAGGAAGAATTTCTGTAAATAGCCTTGTCATTTGGTAGGAAAATGCCAGCTGCAGGAGACAGTTCCTTACTGGAATTAGCTGCAGGGAGAGAGATGAACACAAGGCACAGATATAATGCGCCAAACGACTGGCTGCCTGAGGCCATACCTTAAAAACCTTTTAGACAGCACATGGCTGGTGTTGTCAGAAGGGAATGTTCCCCGGGGTGACCGTGCGGTGATACCCACACTCTGGTCCCCAAGCTGGTGCCAGTCCCGTGCAGTGATACCCACACTCTGGTCCCCAAGCTGGTGCCAGTCTGTCCCTGCTCCATAAACCCACGTTCACTCTACAGAAGCCTTTTCAGAGAGGTATGTGTTTCCTCGCTTCACAGGCACTTCTAGCTATACCACAACACCAGCATGTTGTGCTTAGATCTTAAAGAGCCTGGTAAATGATACGAATATGGCCTTATCCTCTATTTTTATTTCCCAGTCCCCACAGGACTTTCACTGCTTGTATCTGCACAGAAATTGTGAAGTTTCTTCTGCTCCTGAGCTGGGTCTGCCGCTGCTTGAAAAAGAAGCTCACAAGACACTTACTCTTTCCTATTTAACCCTATCTAACAAATTACATTAAGGGGCACAATCCTTTATGAAAAGACCTACTATAAGTCTTTTTGGCTGAGAGAGGACTCCTGACCAGAACAACTGATCAGAAAGTACATCCCAAATGAGTTTTTAATTGGGAAAAAAATCCTATTTTCCCTTTCTATACCAAATCTGAAATTGATATTATAACTGTGATCAACTCTGTCATGATTCAAAAGCTGGAAAAAAATTGCAACCCTTTTCTGTTTAGCATAAATTTGTCACTGATGTTTCAGATAGGTCTAATCAGATTGATGTAGTCATAGGTAATTATTTTCCCAAAAAGTCATCAGACAATACATTAGCCAAGGAGTAATATTTTAATGTCTAGGACTGCATAATTAGTTCAGCATACACGTGAAAGCTGAGAAGTTCACATAAAAGAGGGAGTAGCCATTTCTTATCACCTTTGATTTGCTTACACTCCTCTGGCGTGCTACATATCAGGAATAAATTCCTGTTAAGTATTTCCCCAATTCAGATTGGTGTGTCATCATCCAACAATCTGGCATGAGCTAACCTGCAAAAGAGCAAACTTCTACAGCAAACGGAGCATATCCAGTCTGTGATTGATCTCTTTCTCAACTTTCATACTTAATATGCCTCATTAAAAGTGAAAATGCTGGTTCATTCCCTCAATGCCCATGCGGAGAGGAGCAGTGATAAACCACACAGCTTGGAGTGCATTCAGGATGACTGCCCTCAGCAGCCCAGATCTCTGAGACCCTTGGAGCTCTATGGAAAATGAAACTACTACAGTATCTCCCAACTGCAGCTTAAGAGCAGCAGCTCCCTGTGCTACTGATCCACTGACAAACCCCAAATTTCCAGTTCAAAATCACAACAGTGTAAAATGCAAGTGGGTAACCATCAGCCCAAACACCGCAAACCCTTCCACCTACTTTCTGCACAAAGCAGACTAGTGGAAGGGGTAGTTTCTAACAGTAAGGTATAGGCTAGATAGTGCTACACATAAAGCCTCCTCCTCTTCTTCCAGATGTCCCGAATATCCAGGGAGTTCGGATCCTACATCCTTGACCTCCTCTGGAGCTTCCTTATCTTGCTTCCTTCATGGGATAGTATTAAGAAAAATAAAATCTGTAGAGGGTTTTAATTTTTTAATTTAATTTCATTAACCTTGCAATTTGAATAGCTGCTAACTGGCTACAGAACAGGATACGTTAGCATGGCAAAAAAACAGTGACTCAGACCTTCCTGATTGACCCATGCTCTTATTAGGTGCAGTGATTTCTTTTTTGCAGTTGTACAACAACTGGTTAAGACCATTCAGATGAGTGCACCCTGAGCAGTGCCAGTCCCTTGAGGAGCACAGAAAGATCTCAGCCCACAGAGGCCAGAGTCTCCTTGGTGTTATCTACACAAATTTCAAGGGGTTTTCTCATCCGAAGTAACCCATAAGCAGCAGAGAAGAGGAAGTCATACTTCCTCACACACCCACATGAAAGATGATTGACACTAATGGCATTTGCTGTATTGCAGTAGTTTCTCCTTTTGTCAGACCATGTTGCTCTCTAGTTCTGTCAGAGGTTCCCAGCACCGGCTGACTTGGTCTTATCATGACAGCCTTACTGGAAACTGTTGTTCCTGTTGTTGTTATTCTTCACAGGATTCATCATTCCTGATTATTGCACCAGTTTTCAGAAGTGCTTGTCAAGTGGAAATTCCCAAACTTTGAACAAACTTACACAGATTACAGTCTATATTATATTTGCCTAGTTTCCTTATAGGAAACTGGGGCCAGGTTGTGCCTTTAGAATTAGCTGGTTTACTTTCCCTGAGTTACCCTCCTCTGAAAATTAAAAGAAGCTGTGTTGTAACTGGAAAGCGGCCCAGGATAAACAGTTTTGTAATGGGTTGTGTGTCAGACTATAACCTCGGTTATTGTCGTTTCCACATCAAGGCTTAGCTCCCCGACACAGCATGCAGCCATTGGAGCCAAGGAAGTAACATAATTACCTGGATGCAGCAATAGGCTGTTGCCTGCAGTGGCACAGCCACCATAGCACAGGCATTGATCGTATGAATTCTCCATCTGAAATCACTGGCATAATTTTCTTGCCCATGTTGTCTGCTGGAAAGAGCACCTGGAATCACCCCAAAGCATCCTCTTACGCAATCGGCTGAAGCTAAAAATCAAATTCTGGAATGATAATTTATATTGAAATGGTTGTTATTGGTGTTGAAGCTCTGGTTAAAAATCAGTCCATGAATTCAGCCTCAAGTTAACACAGTTTAAGGACTGGAACAGTTTTGAGGGATGCCTAGGAAAAAATAAATAAGGAAGGAGATCATGAAAGAGATAAGATGACTGCTTTTTTCAGCTTTTAGATTTCTACCTGATAGTGAAGGAATTCTGAAAGACAACTTTGAATAAATTAAAATTCACCTGAAAGGCAAACACTGATACTATGTTCCTCTTCCTACCCAATGACAAAGTATGTCTTTCCACATAAACAGTTGGAGGATGCAAATGCCTGAAGTAAAACAGATAACAAATTACTAAAGTAAAATACATAACTGATAAGATGAAAATGCAGAAACTACTTCTGAAGCTAGTTTCTCAGCACAAGGAACTTGTAGAGCAAAATAAACATTTGAATATCTCTGGCAAAATAAAATAGGAAAAAGAGTGTGTCATCACAATGCAATGAAACGATATTATGTCTATGGGCTTTTTTTTTTCCCAATGGAAGCTAAGAGAAGAGAAGGGCTAGAAAGGGTGCAGAGGTGGAAGCCAATCTTTGGTCTGCATGGCTGGATCCAAGGATGCTATCAACAGACCAGGAGATAATTCTTTGTGCAATACTGGGAGAAGTATTAATACAAACTGATACCTCAGTGATAAGGAAAACCAAGGCAGTAAAGCCAAGTCACTTTCAAAGTCAAGATTCACAATCAAGCAATTCCTCCTCCTTAGAAATTACCTTTTAGTGTGTGCATGTGTGGTCCCTGAAGACTTGGCTCTGCAATTCATACCTCAGTCATTACCTCATAGAAAGGGATAATTTGACAGCAGATATATCCTCTGTATTTTGTTTCAGAAGGTACTGCATTAGTCATAGGTTGCACATTCCTTGCATGCACATTCCTCTTTTATATATCATTTTAGCATTCTTCTCCTTTTGTTCCCCTTGCATCTAAGTGGAATTGAAATTTTTCTAGGAAAAAAAGCACTTGCAAACTTGCATTCATTTCCCCATTCTTGTCTTTGCAAAGTGGAAGGACCTCCCACAGGGTCTGATATTGTTGTATTAATAAGTAAAGTAGTTAGTCAAAAATTCGGGGTTAAAACGCTGTGAAGTAAGAATGACAGTACTTTCTCTTCTGACTGTGGTTTCATGTTCAGATTGGAAGAATATCTTGGGAACCCTGGAGCTGAAACACAAGCATCATGAAAAGGAAACTGCTGAGAATGATCTACAGTAGATAGAAGTGGGTAGGAAATGGGTGTCTGAAAAGAGATGAGAAACAAAAGGGATCTGAAAATGTACTTAGCTGCCTTGACAGGAAAGTATTAGGGAACTGTGGATTTCAAGCTTTGCAAAAAGTTTTATGATGATGCACCACCATATGCCCATTTTTTCTCTGAAAGCTTTATGTGGAGTAACTGTAGGGAAACTGGAGGAGCCACGTCTATGGAGAGTGCAACCAAGCCCCACAGCCACCATAGCAAAGCCACTGCTGCTTTTCATGAGGAAAATAATTCCCAGTAAAAAATGTCATGAAACACCGCAATATAACTTACTAATCTGTAATTAGCTTTCATTTGCTTTTATGAACCCATATTTCTTTTCCAGTGGAGCAGCAGGGAAGTCACCTCCAGAGTAATCCCTCCACCTCAGCTCTCCTCTGGAATGAGCAACAGCCCAAATGAAGAGCCTCACCCGGGCCTGCTCCCTGTACCTCATGTGTTAATCAATATTGCATACATATGTGTTTGCTTTATGAAATGCATGTTAGAACAGGAAGGTAGAGCATTTCATGTACCTATTATCTATCCTCTTTTCCAAATAAATGTTTTGGAGACTTTTTCCTGGCACACAGTAGGTTCTTCCGGTCTGCAAGCTGGCCCAGGCCCCAGGTTTTGCAGTCTATTTTCAGCACACTCAGCAAAAACGTTGCACTCCCCACCTGCCTGAGAGTCACTCCCACCAAAACTGCCGTCCTGCCTTTACAGCCCCCACAGCACAGCCATATACACAGGGGCCAGCTCTTGGGCTCTGACCAAGAGACTCCTATTCCTTCCCATGAGTTGCTGAAATGCCAGGCAAAAGCTCAGAGACACATCAGTGTTGGGGTATTGGTCATAACAGGCTTGCATTGACGTTCAGTCTCATCAGTCCCCAGAGGGAATTTCCAGCCTTGTTTGTTCTCCTCACTGTACCTCAGGCCCCTACTTTGCATTTATTATTGCATAGGTGGATAGGAGTCCCTCTTCCCCTTCCTATTTTGTGTCAGATCCTAAAGGTGCTTTGGGCAATTCCCAAATTGGGAAGATGGGGCAGTACAAAAAGTCAATACAAGAGCTCAGACACACGTGGGGTTAGCAATCACCTGGCTTCACATCCTACTGGATAAGCTACTGGGTAAGCTAACTTCCAAACCATCATACCATAACCTTCACTACTCAAGTGCACCAAGAGAGGGAAGGCCTCTGTTTCTTCTCTGTGTCATTTTTAAGAGGAAAGAGAGGCTGAGTTGCTGCTGAGGAGTCCCACTGGGCCTTGAAAACACATAGAGCAATGGTCTCCAGCGGGTTTTCCAAATGATCTGTCTTGAAAATCAAAGAGACTGACAGATGTCAAGGAATGAATAAACAAACAAATGAACAAACAAGCAAGCAGATAACTAAGTGTCCTGGATATTGCATGGAGAATTTCGCTATGCAGTTTCAGAGGAACCATGCAATTGTGGAAGCACATTTCAACACAGGTTGAAATTCCCCCTATCAGACTCCCAGATGCAGCAAGACTTGAGCCTAGGCCCAACAGGTAGTCTATTCTTTCCTTACCAGTCATTATGCTTTGAATGCTATGTTCAGTTTTTCACAATTAATCAAATAAATGCTAAACCTACGCAGCTGTTAAGAAATGCTTGATAAAAATCACAGCTGAGAAGGTGAAGGAGAATGACTAATCCAAAGCAAACAGTACTTTGCATAAATTAAGAAATAAATACAAGGAGATATATTATTCACTGCAGAGCACTTCCCTTTGGAGCACTCCATGGCTAATTGCAAGTCAGTGCAATTCCATTCTGCAGTTTTCATTTTGGCCCCAGCTGTGCTATTAAGGAGTCTATCTGAAGACAATGGTGTCTTCTAGTGACAAAAAAACTGAGGATGAGGTAAAGGGCATGGAAAAGGTATGCAGCAATTTAAGAAGAAATATTGATGTAAATTTTAACTGCTGTAGAGGGAGCACGTGTTGGTTTCTCAACTGTTCAACATGCTCGTAAGTTATCTAGGTACCGATATAAACCATTTGTTGATGATCCTAAGGTATTCAAGCTGAATATGACAAATTACAAACGGGTTTCGCTACAGTGAGAAGCTGGTGATAAAATGGTAGGTGATATTCAATGCTGATAGATAAAGTGATGTGTGTGAGAAAAAACAATCCTAACTTCACAGCTACAGAAAACACCATTGACCCCACCACCGTCACCACCCCTACCGTGAAACCTTAACTACATGCAGAATGTACCCTGTGCTGGCTCACAGTAACTCGGTACACTCGTGAAGACAAAAGCTACCATAATGAGTAGGTTGGAAAACTTTTCTAAAGCTACTTGTCTTGTGGAAAAATATTATAGTCCATATACGATATTGTCATGTACGGCCTGCTCTAGATAGAAGTGATTTAGACTGGAGGATCAGGACCATTCTCTCTTAAAACCTGCCTATATAAAGAGCACAGAGTTATAACAGTGCATGGGTGCCACCATATACGACAACCTACTTACCATACAAAGATCCAGGTATGGACTGAATATCCTCTGGCTGGGTCTTCCCTGCAGATTGGCACAGAGGCATATTAACATGCATGGAAGTGTTATCAAAAACTGTCTAATACAAGGCAGGTGCCGGCAGTCATCTTTTTTTTCCTTCTGATTTTGCTTAGTTAAAGAAGTAATAACAAAGCCTCTCTCTCTTCTTTCCAGTCTATAAGAAGCAGAGTCTGCACAGGCAATAAAACTGCATTTTTTTTTTAATATGGCGCTAAACTCTGAATTAGCCATAAGCACTAAGGAATGAGATCTCAGAATTCTAACAGTTCCATGTTGTCAGTAGTTTGGTACTTAGTAGTACTGGTTAAAAACAGGCATGTAGTTGTCAGCACTATTAGGCAGGGAACAGAGAACAGGGCAGAACATCACGACGCCACTGTATAAATTAATGAAGCACTCATATTTTTAATACTGTATACAGTTCAAGTGATTTCCATTTAAAGAATGATTAAATAGACCTGAATTCTTCAGACTGACAAAAAGATCAGGAGGGGACAACATAGAGGTCAATAAAGCATAAGGAGTGTGAGAAAATAAGTACAGAGAAACTGTTTGTTGTCCCTTACGACACGAGAGCTAGAGGCCAGATAGAGCTAGGTGAAAGGCATAGTGGCTGGTGACAGGTTTAAAGCACAGATACTTCACACGTCACCTCCTTAAACTGTGGAGTCCCTTGCCACAAGAAATAGAAAATTTGAGAAGTTTATATGAGTTCAAAAAAAGACTTAGGTAAATTCCTATAAGAAAAACCCTTCCAGAAATATTAAACACACAAAAAAAATTTCTGTTCATCAAGTTCTTAAGACATGGGCATTGAGGCTGGGGAATATCACCCTATGCTTGTCCTGGCTATCTGCAGATGTACCCGTTGAAGACAGAGTAGAAGCTAGATGAACATTTGATTTGACTCAGTAAACACTCTCATATGTCCTTATACAAAGTCAGGAAAGCCTGAGATGATTGGATAGAAATGTGAAAAATGTGGTGGCGCAGAGAAACTCTGCTGGCAGTGTGCATTGGAATCCTGGCTAACTCATCAGGATTGTTTTTGGAGTGCTCTGCAACAGGTAAGGAAGGACAGGATGTACAGGAGAAAAGACTGAACTTTTCCTGCCTCTGTCTGTGATTCCCCACATTCCCCAGACAGTACTTTTTGCTTCTTCCAGCTCCTTAGCCCCAGTTTCCCAGACCCCAACCATCTGGGCTCCAAGAACAGGAGAGAAAATGCAGTGTTGTATGGCAAAAAGGGAATGTGTGCCTGCAGCTCCAGCCCCACAATCCTCCCCCAGGATGGACTTGATTTGGAGATGGCATAAAGGGAAGGGGCTTGTCTCATCATGTGATACAACACGGTTGAAGGAGGAGCGTCTTTGTCACAGGACACAGTCCTGGCAACTGTGAAAAAGTAGCTACCCCCACAAAATATCAGGACTGCATCCTGCCCTGATTTACATCGATGGGGACCTAAAGTCAAGCCTTTAGGGGAACTAGCAAGGATGACAGCAAAAGCATGGATGCTCATAACACCTGATCCAGAGCCCATCAAAATTTGCCTAGTGAGGAAAAGACTTTGATTTCTCGTGCTTCTATACCATATATACCATTTGTACTCTCTGGACAAAACCTATAATTACCCACATTTCAAAAGCTGTTCTGTATGTCTCATAGTCTAAAAACTTACTTTCCACTTACCTGGAAATGAATCACTGGACTTCACAGAAGAATTAAGAGCTTTTGTGTTTCTGGGAAATTAAGCTCAGTAGTGTGCATATATTGCCAAGCAAAAAATAGCAGAAAAGACAAATGGAATCCGTATTTGACTGGGATTTACTACTAATTACTACAGATGACTTACAGATCAGAGGCGTACTTTGCTTGGGTGGGACGAAGTCTGTTTTCTTCGTGACAATAATAAGTAAGCAGTGAACAATGTTTCTGGCAGGCACAGCAATTGTTGCTATCAAGCCGAGGTTCACAGGGCAGATAATACACAAGAGAAAGTTTCTCGCGATGAAGTTCGTTCTTTGTCTCCCTTTGTCACACACACACACACCCTTCACAAAAATTCACAGCTGTCAGATTAGACATGGGATGGGAATTGTGGTTGTGAACTATATTACAATGAACATTCTTTAAGTGCCCCTCCCACTTTGCTGGAGTTTGTCAGAATTCCTTAAAATTGGCTATTACATTTAAAAGCAGTTTCTTTACAGTCCTCAAGATATAGATAAGGGAAAGCTGCTACTCTGTATGCCGAGCCTTACAGAAACCTAGCTCCAGGAAAGACTTGATGCAATGGTTCTTCATTTCTGTGAGACAGAAACAAAATATTGGAGTATTTAATGGAGAAAGAGAATGAAACTTTGTGAGAATCTAAACCAAATTAGCCTGTAGTGTTTGAGTCTTATAAAATATCAGAAACATAGACGGTGGCTTACGTTCTTCAGACACAGTCATTATTTTTCGCTTGTAATGATGACAGAGCATTGCTAAGCTGGAGTACAGTAGAGCATCCATTCAGGAATCACACAGTCCTCTTTCATCTGAGGCAGTGACACGACAGCAGCAATTTTTGTACAGCTATTTCCCATGATACCCAATGTCTCTGCACCAAGCAGATAATGACAAGTCATAGACAGCCCTCACAAGTACATTTACATTATCTTTGTGATCTTTTCCATGAAGTAAATCTTGGTCTGCAATATCAACTTGCGCAGATGAGGTTGTATATATACTGTTCCCAGGCTCTTTCAAGAACAGACTGGCTATATCCACACCCCCCCGAAGGGAGGGAAAATACCCTGGAGCCTAAGCTGTACCCATGCTTTGTCTCAGATGGGAAAAGCTGGTTTGCTCCAAATGAAAGCCCTGGAGTGAACTAATATGTATGTAACATGGATGATCAAAACCCTGAAGTAAACTGGAACAATGAAGTTTCACCCAAGGGACTACAAAATGCTGCTTAGACAAAGAAAGTAACAAAATATTGGAGAGCTTTGTATTCCCCAAAGACCAAGGGTCATTTCACAATGCCCCTTCAGACCCAGTTTCCTGAAAGTTGGTCCTGCATCACTTTTAAGTGCCTGATAAGACCTTTTTAGCAACTGGAACACATTTACCTCAGCATCCTGTTGGTGTTTGTCTCTCCAAAGTATTCCTTTAAGTTAGTTCCAGCTGGCTGTGATTGAAAGTGCTGCCTCCTCAGAGGCTTTCCATCTCACGGGACACAAGGAAAAATCGGAGGACAAAAGAGAAAGAGATAAATTCATTAATAATTTCATTCATGCAAGAACAGATCTCCAAAGCCATTTCTGGACTAGGGAAAGGCAGAGGAACAAAGCTCTCACTCTGAACTCCAAGAGCTCTGCTCACAGAAGTCAGAAGATTGCTCATCAGTGAGGAACTAACACATGCTTCAGCTGTGAAGGCATAGGTTCTTGATTTGCCCCTGGCCTTTGTTGGCCTTTGGGCATGACACAAAGACCTAAATCCCCCCCAAGGTATCCAATTCAAGAATTTCATGTGGAGGCCAGATGGAGCTGCAGTGGAGCAGCTCCCAGGAATGAAAATTAGCAAATAAAATTAAAAACCAATGCAGTAAGACAGCATCTGAAGGTTTTGCAGCAACAGTTGAAGGACATAAAGTCAAGCAGAAGAAAAACGTTTGTTGGATTTGACTGCAGTATTTACTGACAGACTGGGAAGCCCTCTTGCACCATTTCTTTTTGGAAGTGGAGATGATGTCTGGTGAGCTGGCCAGCGGCAACTAGATATTTGGTGAATATTCTCCTGGCAGTAGAAGCAGATGAAATCTGATCGCCTTGGAGCTTAGAAGTAAAGGTGATCTGTAACACACCCTTAAAGAGATAGAAATGTGCCTCTAGAAAGAAACTTGAGGGTCACAAAACACCACAGAAGTCAGCTGCCTAAAAACAGGCCAAAGGAGTTGAGTCAGGCTAGATATTGATGACAGTCGTGTGCTCATCATTAGGTCACAGAAACTTAAAGTAACACAGGAAGGATGCTTCAGCTTGAATCATAAATGAAACCCACAGTCTCTGAAGGAAGGGACCCCAAATGAGGTAGCTCATTTGGCTCAGCTCAGTCTCATACCGTAAATAGGCCAAGACAGAAAGAGCAAATTTGGGAAACACAGCTCAAATAACACTACAGAACATATATCCAGAAAAAAGGCTGAAGTTTTGTTTATATAGCAAGGTGAGGACAGATACCAGATTGCTGTCTGTGCTCTGACTTGGCCAGAGCAAGTTATCCTCCATCTGGAAACCACGTTAGTGCTGTGGTCAAAATGATCTACCCTGCCTTTCAGTAAATCTTACTAGTAAACTATTCCCAACTAGTAAACTATGTATACTAGTAAACTATGCCCAAACTATGTGTGGGCATATTCCCACACAACTGCAGTTGACTTCCAGGACTCAGATACACAGCCATCTTAGAGCACAGGCAGAAAAAGCTTGCATGGTCTAGAAATATTCTGAGATATTCAGACACTCATGGTTGTAAAGTTAATCAGTGTAACCTCGGTAGGGCACAGATAAGAAACTGAGTAGTTAAAAGGACACATCAATGGAACAAGTAGAACATTTAAGGGTTATTATGATATTAGTATCTGCAGACATATAGAGAACGATGTCTTCCAGGGTGAGCTGGCAACAGCCCCATGTGAAGGCACTCAGCTGGCCAGATAAAAAAAATCAATGAGTAGAAACTACAGATGCAGGAAGAGATTCTGGATTTCACAAAGAATTAATCGAGAGCAGAAGAGGAAAAGCCACCAGAGTGGAAGCTGACTGCCACAGAAGTCCAACACTGCAAGAGAGGAAGGGATTCATGATAATATTAAGTAACTAGAGAAAGGGAAAGTTCTACTTCTAAAAATAAAGAGAAACTGACAGTAATGCAAAAAAATGAAAGAAACAGCCCTGTCAAGTGCCAATACTTTTAATGTGGAAAATGGTCATGAAAGGACTATTAAACATATATGGCTGTTGTGTAATTCAGTGGTTCTCCGCTCATTTGAATCACGCTTTTGCTTTCTCTCGCCACTATTAGGACTGTTATTATTGAAGAAGAAAAAAAATGACAGGCTGTTTCCATGGCCCTTCTAACTCATGCTCTGCATTTAGAAGCTGAGGCGTAAGATGACTTGCTGAGAACCCAACAAACTGGGAAGTCCTACAGGTAAGAAGCCCATAGGCACACTGAAGAAGACTCCCTGTCAGACAAGAAGTTTCTGGGTCTGTTTGCCTCCCACTCACTGTGACGTTGTGCTCCATGAAGGAGGGGACAAGATAGCATAGGGCAGGGATGAAAGTGAGAAGCAACCAGGTAGGGCAAATGTATGCATGCACTGGATGCAGAGCAGTACATGCCTGGTTCCTTTCCACTTGCATTCCCGTTTTACCCGGAGGTTCTGACTGAGGAGTAGATCTGAGCCAGCAATGTGAATCACACCTGGGCTGGCTGACTTTACCTCCCTCTTCCCTCTCCTGCCTCACACTCTTTATCCCCTCCAGTCCACCTCCCCTGCCCCACCTCCAGTCATCCCTGCCTCCACTTCTGCATGTCCACTTCATCCTTCACTCTTTACGGGCTCCCTTCTGCAGGCTTCTTATACACTGTTTCCTGCTGAGTGCTTCTCCCTACCTGTGCCCACAGATGGCTCAAAGTACATTCTCCCCATCTTTTATCTAGTCATCCTGTTTCTGGGCTTTCTTTTGCCTTTCATCCTTTCTTCTCCCAGACACATCCCATCAGAGAACCTCTCATGTAAAAACTGTTGTCCAACCACAAACCCAGCTTCAGAATGCATATAAGCTATGAGAGCAAAGCTTGGAAACCTCTGCAGTGGATGTACTAGAAGCTGTGAAATACATGAGAATAGTGGCTATTGGCACAAAGGCAAGAGGTTTTTGATTACATTGGCTATGATATGAAAAGGTCCAAAACGTTACAGAAATCATGTGGAGACAACCATGTGGAACATGGTCCCATTCCAAGCTGGTTTTGAAAATCGGACCTTTAGAACTTAGATAGGAGCTTACACAGCTTTAAAAGAGGATGGTTTAGTTTCATTAGTCAGCATGTAGTCAATGGCAGGAAATATACCTTACAAATTCCACCTGTTGAAAGATGAAGTCTAGAGAAATTATCATCTTCTTTTCAGTAGATAAGCTGTCCGGTTTTTATTGTATCAGCTATATCTTAAGGAGTCATTCAGCCCAATGTAAGATGGAGAGTAGATGAGATCTGTCCTGGCACTGATGGTTCCTAGGAAATCATAATTTCTAGAGTTGTTGTGAATCCAATACAGGAACTGACCCTTGCTCATTTAAAGTTTTTAAAAAATGGCAGTTAGTGCCACATAAAAGGGCCTATTCCTGCCAAATGTGAGCCAGTGATACTGACAATGGCTTGGAGCGGTAGAAAACCATAAGAGGGATGGGAGTAATAGCTCCCACCATTGCTACTGGACTTGTTCCAGTACTACACTAAACACAGCAGCATTACATGTTTGCACTAAAGGGCTTTCTGGATAAGAGAGAGAAATTGTTTTCTTAATCCAGGGAAGATATTTCCGTGTACAATAAAAAACTTACAGGGGATATGAGATATAAGATAAAGTCACCATTTTTTAAGGCCAGCTGTCACAGAGTGTGAGCAAGGGGAATTTGCTCATTGCAACTTTTCACAGTAAATGGAAGCAAATACATTTTCTTCTGTTTGCTAAGCACAGGCGCATGATCAGGTTGCAGTGTTACTTTACAGTTCAGACAGTCTGCTGTCTAAGGAACTTACAGAAGCAGCACTGTTTCCACTCCCCTGTAGCTGGGCTGCTTCCCTTCTGCTGGCTCACCCATGCCTGACTTTGTAGTTCAGGGAGTGAAATCAGCGGTAAACTAAACCTACAAAAGTAGTCACTATTTCTCTTCCCATTTATTTCTCTGAAGTAGTTTATCAGAAGTCCAGAAAAGAGATGGGTGAGGAACACAGACTGCAGAGCACTGGACTAGGTCTGCTGTGGCTGTTACTATGGCTTAGTGAATACACAGCTACTCATTAGGATGTGGCAATTCAAGCATGCCGCTCAACTACAACTTGCTATCAAGGGAATGTATCCACTACTGCAAATAAAGACATCCAAAATCCTGCAGCAGCATCAGTCTGGTTTCCCACACCAGACCCAGCGTGGGTGTGGCAAGTGAAAATAAGTCCCTAAATAACTGGAGGAACACTGCTTTAATTTCTGTGGTAATTTTAAATGCTAGTTTCAGGTTGTGCAATGCACTAGGCACAACTGAAAGTCTTTTGAAGAGATTACTACAAAGCACCTATCAGTGCTTTTGCTATACCTCAATGCTATTCTGATATATGCTAATATCTTGGAAGAACTGGGACATTGATGCTCTGTGATAATAGTAAGAATGTACATATGAAATGAAAACCAAATAACTGCGGGTTGTCTCAAAATAGGGTGATTGGACTGGGCCCACAATAAGCAAGAAGGGAATTTCCTTCAACAAAAGAATGGAGGCTCTACAGAATTAGCCAAGCCTATAGGCAATCACATAGGGGATTTTTGCATTTAACTGTTATTACAGCACATTTACTAGTGCATTGGTCAATATTACAAAACTATTGCATAGTTTGGGTGAGAAAAAGAAAACATTTCAGTGGTCAGCAGAGTGAAATGAATACTTGTAGAGTTAGGAAAGCTACTCATACCTTCTTCTTTCAGGATTGACCTACGAAAGTTTAAAATGCCTTGTGAAAAAGAAAAAAAAAACTTTATTTTTGCAGCTGTAATGTCACAAGGATGGTAGTGTCTGGTAGCTCAGTAATGCAGAACTCTAACTTCTCTAGAAAAGGTATCACTCGAGTGGAACTCCTTCCAGTGTGTTACATGTATAGGGTGGTCCAGTCACTATTTGAAAGAGTGGGAAGACCTGTCCTCAGGTGGAGCATGAATTTTGTAATCAGAAGAGACAATGTTTACCTGAAGTAGTGTATTAGAAACAGGACTCTTAGAGATCAGCTTGGAAGTCAATCAGAAAAGCTACCAGCAATTTTCTCACTACAGAAATGCAAACAGGCAGACCTGAGCCAAAGTATGGAAATACTATTCGGGATTATTTGCAAACATTGTCATAAGCAGGAATGCCTTAATGGTAAGCATTTAGGCTAAGATGTCCAGGCTCCCTCTAAAGCAAGTATCCAAGCAGAATGAAATATGCTTGGAAAGTACCTGTCTCTCCGCAGTGGCCATCACGGGAGCCTAGACTACTACCTTTGAATGAACACCTTACTTTCAGACAGTTAAGTGACATGTCCGCTATGTTCATCATTCAAGCTTTCCTATAAAACAGCACCAAACCGATCAGGACCATGGCTGGCCACATTCTCTTTGGTATTTCCATCACTGCAGCCAACAAGAGAAGATACACTGCAAGAGATTTAGTGTCTGTGCAGCTGAAACAGGATCTTATCATTGAAAGCATCCAGCCTCAGTACAGCTATTGTTGCTTCAGGACCTCATATGAACTTGTCCTTGGAGGTGGTGTCTTAGCTCCACTTAGGTTTTCAGATCCTGCCGCACCTGTATATTCATTTTCAGTCTGAGGACATATTCAAAAAGTTGATCTTAAGACTTTGCTACAATAAAAAGCACACTGTACAAATCAACCGTTCCTACAGAAAAGAAGACTTTTCCACTGGAGGAAAGTGAAGAGAGTAATGTTATGGTGCTCTCTCAGTTGAATGGCTGAATGTCTTGTTTCTGGCTGCAGTCTGGACGGTATTAAAGGGAAAGCAGATGTCTGAATAGATCACTGCTGCTATTTCACAGCCAAAGCAAGTAACTAAATGCTTTAGGAAAGCTGCCTTGCCACCTCTGCTTTTGGAGCTGTAGCACTGCTTGGAATAAGAATGTATCTAATAGATGTGCAGTCTACACAATGAAGCTTTGATATCAAGGGAGCCAAGCAGAATTTGTCTGCTTCAGGGCACCGCAAAAACCTTGTGTTTCAACACAGCAGATATGTCTCTTACACCATATTTGTCTAATGTAAACTGCTCTTTGAAAGTCCTGAAACAAAAAAACACATTCAAATGGAAAATATATTTTTATTGATCAACTTCTTGTTCCAGACCCTAACTCCCCACCCATATTCCTGATCCCACATGAGCAATTCCACGTCGTTTCAGGATTTGCTATTAATCATCTCTTAGTTGACTTTATTTCCTTGTTACACAACAGGAAGTAAGGATATTTGACAGGAGTATTCAGTGAAATAAAGGCCAAATGTTTGACAATTAGTACAGTGTGTAATATTATTCTCAACAACTGAGTATAAATACTGGTATAATGGAAAAAAAAAATACTTCAATTCTTTCCACTGAACTGTTAACTTCTAGGCTGGATTTCCACATGACAGTTTTAAATAGCTATCAAACCAAAGACATGTACCTCCTCAGACAAATAGGAAAGTTATCTCCAAGTCAAATAATACAAATGCAAACACAGAAAACAGTTGTTAGATATATTTAAGGAATATGGTCTGTCATGGTGAGATCATCAGAATGGCATCAGAAAACAAAGGAAATTACAAAGAAGGATAATGTAACAAAGCTGAGAAAACTTCCTCCATCCTTCATTTCTCAAAAACTTTTGCTTGTGGTTTGAAAACAAAGGCTACAAATAAGAAAATCTGAAATACTTGTTCTATAGGCACCCAAGGTACTATGAAAGTACTCATTTATAGCATATTGTATATAAAATATTAATTTAGAAGGAAAATGTGAACCTGATTCTGTAAGTGATCTAAGACATTTTTTGTTTTGAAATACTGGGAAATGAGGAATCATAATCCAGCTTCTTTTGGACATGTTAGAATAGGCTTAACTTGCTAAATTCTTCACTCATAAGAATAATCTCACAGTAATTAGCAGAAACTACTAACATGAGAGATGACCAGTTAGACAAGATTTGCAAGTTACACCAAAATACAGCTTGATGTTGAGAAGATATTAAGGACCTTGAAAATGTGTTGTTGAATTCAATGCAAGGAATGCACGCTCTTCATTCTAGGGGAAAAACAGAAGAGGAAAGAAGATTAGCTTTTTTTCTCTGAAATGTGAGAAAGTTCATTGCATTCATATATAGTTGGAATTAAATAATAAATCTAACCGGTTGTCTACAGCTTGTGGACTTGACTGTCACAGTCCAAACAGCACTCATATGAACAAATGAACTAAACCAAGATACCTTATTCTGAATGGTATCTTCTGACAAGGGAAAAGCCAAAGACTGCCTCAAAGCAAAAATGGTAGCCCCTTCTCAACCATGACTTGCACAACTTCTGCAAGGCTGCATATTTTTCCCATCTTTGAACAAGGGCTTTTCAGAACATCTCTACTCTCTCTGGAGTTCTAGGTTGCTCCCACTATTCTGGGTTGCCTCTGAAAGGGTATCCTTAAAGGAAAAGCTTTTTTAAGAGCTCAGGGTCTACCAAATCATACATCCATGGGCTGCATTAAGTACCAATTTGTTTGTAGCCTAGGAATAGGTGTTTTGCAAAAGGCTGTGGGAATGAAAAGCAGCACTGGAAAGCTGAGCAGGCATGTCTAATGAATGAGAGCACAGATGGGACTGATCTGCCTGCAAATGTTGGGGAGAAAGAAGGGGAATCTTGGCTGCTCACGGCTTGGATGGGTGCACTCTGCGCTAGGTTAAAAACTGGCTGGACGGCCGAGCCCAGAGAGTGGTGGTTAACGGAGTCAAATCCAGTTGGCAGCCGGTCACGAGTAGTGTTCCCCAGGGCTCAGTACTGGGGCCTGTCCTTTTCAACATCTTTATCAATGATCTGGATGAGGGGATCGAGTGCACCCTCAGTAAGTTTGCAGATGACACCAAGTTGGGCGGGGGACCCGGACAGGCTGGATCCTTGGGCCAGGGCCAACTGTATGAGATTCAAAAAGGCTGAGTGCCGGGCCCTGCACTTGGGTCACAACAACCCCATGCAACGCTACAGGCTTGGGGAGGAGTGGCTGGAGAGCTGGCCAGCGGAAAAGGACCTGGGGGTGTTGGTTGACAGCCGCCTGAACATGAGTCAGCAGTGTGCCCAGGTGGCCAAGAAGGCCAATGGCATCCTGGCTTGTATCAGGAATAGTGTGGCCAGCAGGACCAGGGAGGTGATAGTGCCCCTGTACTCGGCACTGGTGAGGCCGCACCTCGAGTACTGGGTTCAGTTTTGGGCCCCTCACTACAAGAAGGACATTGAGGTGCTGGAGCGTGTCCAAAGAAGGGCAACGAAGCTGGTGAAGGGTCTAGAGCACAAGTCTTATGAGGAGCGGCTGAGGGAGCTGGGGTTGTTTAGCCTGGAGAAGAGGAGGCTGAGGGGAGACCTTCTTGCTCTCTACAACTACCTGAAAGGAGGTTGTAGCGAGGTGGGGGTCAGTCTCTTCTCCCTGGTAACAAGCGATAAGACGAGAGGAAACGGCCTCAAGCTGCGCCAGGGGAAGTTTAGGTTGGATATCAGGAAAAACTTCTTCACTGAAAGGGTAGTCAGGCATTGGAACAGGCTGCCCAGGGAAGTGGTTGAGTCCCCATCCCTGGAGGTATTTAAAAGACGGGTAGACGTGGTGCTCGAGGACATGGTTTAGTGGTGGACTTGGCAGTGCTAGGTTAACGGTTGGACTTGATGATCTTAAGGGTCTTTTCCAACCTTAAGGATTCTATGATTCCATGATTCTAAGGGGACAGGTACTAATAATGTGAATGTCATGCTCAGCAAATCTGAGATTGTTCCAAGGCTCTTGAAGGTTGTCTTGTTACTTTACAAACTTCTCACTTCCAATGCTTCTTTGTCTCCCTTTGTCCTGTCTCTTTGGCAGCAAGGCAGCTACCTCTGATGCCACTGCACTGTGGTGCAATAGAGGGAGAGCAAGAGGAGAGAGAGCACAGGAGCAAGAGATGTCTTCAGGGGGGACAAGGAAAGGGGAGAGATAGGACCCTGATACTCCTGCTGGCTAGTACAAATTCACTCAGACATTGCTTCTGTTCTTTAGAGAGGCCAATGATACATTTTCAGGATTAACAACTCTTTCAACTCTCAAAGATGTTTTAAACTATACATTGGATGGATACCTGTGTGTCATGGCCTTTGCTGGGTTTCCATCACCGTATGTCTGACCGCAAAAATCTAAAGAAACAAGTTCAAATGTAGGTTACCATTTTGTTTTCGTTATGGTTTACATATTTATTCTCAAATTAACTGATCTGGGTTATTGTTTCATTCAGAATATATACATTTCTTTTTTAATAGGTGAAATAATGTCTCAAAATGTTGGGCTACGTTAAACAAAATCTAGAAAAGTGGCCAAAGGAAAAATAAAATTTAAAAAGAACACAAAGTTTTGTCTCTAAGTCAATGTTAGTAAATGCAAAAAAAAAGGATTTTCCCATTTCCATTTTCTGTAGAGCAGATAAAGCTAAGCCATTCTAATTCCAAAGAACAGCTACTGATAGAAAAATGCAATGCATTGCAGTATAATGCATTCTACCTGCCAGAAAACTCCGCTTGCAGCTGGAAAGAGCGTAGCCTTCATGATGGTTAGCGACACTGATTTTTTTTGTAATAGATACTGTCATCACTGGAATCTTGGCTTTGAGTAACAAAATACATGTTAATAACATTATGGTTCTTTTGGACACACTGACGCTGTTTGGTATCTTTAACAGTGATACTTAATGATGTAAATTTCTGTTTTACAAAGACATGGAGTAAATATTTTCACTACTTTCACTGTGTCATTATAAGATTATTTCTCATTTAGTTTGACATTTTGTATAATCCAAATTGTCACAAATTACGGACAAATCTTTGGTTTAATATTCCCTTCACCTTTATGTGGATTGTTTTTCTTAACATCTTGGATTCAAACACAATAGCATCCCAGTGTAAGAATTATCACCCTCAGTGACATTGTCTTTAAGAAACTTTCATCATCTCCTGATTTTGAAAAGCTGGTGCTTGAGAAAATACCTTTGTTATAGAAAATAAACATTTAAGAATGCGAAAGTCCTTAGTAGTAATGCTATTACTGTTACATTAAAAATCTTACACGTGCCAAGCAGTTGATGGCTCCTGACAAGTCATTAAGAACGCAGGAATTACAGCAATGTGTTGAACCCCCTCCTGGTCAGCAGGCAGAGATGGAATTATCCACCTACTAATGTGGACCGCATTATCCCAAAAATATAAAGTATGGCAGAACCCATGAAGCATGAGTTTAATATCCTCTATACAAGAAACATAGTGATCACATATTACAGTTCAGATATTCTTGCTATGCACACACTTTCTCAGGTTTTTTTCTGAATCTCCACAAACTCTTGATCAGAACAAAAACTTGTGACAAAAAGTTCCACATTTAAATCAAATACTGTGCCCAAAAAGTTCTTTACTCAGTTTTCAGTGTTCCACTATTTTCATCTAATACGCAGACCCATTCTCTCCTGCTATAAGGCAGACGGAAATTCCCAGACTGCCATCTCTGGAGCCTTTCATTATTTTACATGCTTTCATCATACCCTTCACATTTGTTAAAAGGAAGATATGAATAAGGAAAATGCACCCAGACTACATGAATCATGACACTCTGCCTGTTTAATTGATTAACCTTGAGTGGGCTTGTTATGAGTTTTTAAGTGGAGAAGAAATCTGAACTTGCATTACACAAGGGCTTGCATGGAGAACTACATTTAGACTACTAATTCAAGCCCCCTCCTTTTTAGTATCAGGCTTCCAAATCTGAAGCTATAGTTAACTGACAGGTATTTTTAGAAAACAGAGAAAATCTGTCATAGGAATCATTATGTTTACAATGAACCGGGAGGGGAGTTTGGTTGGGTGGGTTTGGGGAGGTGGTTTTGACAATGCTCAGCGTGAGCCTTCTCTCAGCTTGACTCCTTTTAGGCTTTTTAGTTCTAAATCAGTCAATCCACTCCTGTGCTCTTCACCATAAACCCCACAGCCTTAGTTCACTCTGAACTCACTAACTTTTACAACGCCTTACTTTCAGGGCTTGGAGATTTCAGAATATTCTGACTCCATGAGCGTATCTGAGTGTACCTCAAATCATAATAATATCCTCACCATACTTCTGCACTGGAGGGGAGTCCCATTTGCAGAGGTGGGGAATTAACAGTAGGGCTGTGCTGCAATCACTACAATGACAGCACTGTGTGCCTGCTTGCCAAGGATTGTTTTTAACTAGTTCCCTCATGTACCGACAGCAAGGTAAATGTAGGTGTGGCATGCAGAACTTGGCACAGGCTGGAAAATTCACCCAGGAAGCAGAGAAAACAGACAGCCACACAAGTCGCCCTTG
Source organism: Nipponia nippon (assembly GCF_047370975.1). Classification (NCBI taxonomy): domain Eukaryota; kingdom Metazoa; phylum Chordata; class Aves; order Pelecaniformes; family Threskiornithidae; genus Nipponia; species Nipponia nippon. The sequence continues at coordinate 22,584,678 of NW_028262347.1, forward strand.
CAGTAGCTAATTAAAAGTTAGTTAAGGTATATAAGTCCATTGCCTATAAAGGAAGCTGAGCGTATCTAGCTCACACACAGACTTCCACATTGAGTCAGGTGAATCCCACCTCAGTTTCCCAATGAAAACACACTTCACCTGAGATGGTCTCTTCTATACAGTCAAGACCTAATTCTTCTTTTGTTATCATTCATACTTACCACAGTGGATATCACATATCTGCAGTGGAACTGAATAATCTACATCTGTCCTCCAGCCCTTTTAAAAGAAAGAATTGAGGCTTATTCCCCTTTCCGCAGAACTGTTACTAAACACTTGTGTTGACAAAATGAGATTGCTTTATTAGTTTACTCAAGTGACTGCATTTTTTAATCTGTTTTTAAATAAATGCATATGGAGACCACTGGTCTAGTGTATATTTAGTGAGTTGCAATCACTTTCAGGTTTCCAAATGATAAAGCTAATCAGATTATTTTGGGGGTGGGGGGAGAACTGTATTCTGACATATAATGTCTTATTTACATAATAAATGATCTATGTAGGAAAACATCAATTTTACCACCAAATCTGACTTTTTCACTAGGGAAAGAAGAGCAACTCTCATTACCTGGAAGGCTCTTGCCAGTCTCACTTTCATCTTGCTCCTTTCTTCCTAGAGGCAGAAAGTGAAGCTGACAAGGACCTTCCAGGGCAGCTGCTGGAGCCTCGCAGCTCCGGCTGTCAATCTCTCTTGTCCTGGTGTCTGCTGAGAACATTAACGCCAGAGAGGAATCAACCTATCAGCTTCATGGTCATTTTCTATTAATGTTGTCTTAATAAAGTTCAGCCACAGAAATAGTGTGCAAAAACAGCATTTACTGTACTGTTTGCTATATGCCTAACCTCTTCCAGCTAATATCAATTTTTGAAATATTCATCTATGATTTACTTGGATGTTTGATATCTTGGAACTTTTTATTACAAAGGAACATACAAAGACAGGATTAGCAATTTCCTGATTGATATCCCTTTATCTGCCACTGACAAAGGAGCAAGACCATGGAGAGCAACTTCTCTGTTACTTAATGTCATCTCAGCAAGAGGTGGTGGCAGCACATCAAGCTATAAGTAATGCTCTTTGCCAACTCCATTCGCACAGTAATCAGATTTGGCTGTGAGGAGAAAGCAGTGAGAGTGTCTGCTGGTTTTCTTTTTTGGGGGTGGGGGGTTTGATGATTTGTTTATTTTGTACAGAGTACCTGCCAAAATCAAGACACATACCTGAATGCAAATTGTTGACCCACACATTTCCCGTGACATAGGGATTGATACAGAATCTCCCTAATGAAAAGAAAAAAATTGAGAACTATTATTTTCCATACTGTGGAACAATGAAAATGTATTGTGCCTCTCCAGCTCTTTGGTTTGTTTGCCAATAATGCTACATGTTCTACTGTGTCAGAAAATTAGTAAAGTATATATTCATTATGGAAGGTTATTTATTTTCAGAGATATCCCCGGATCTCAATGACCATAAGCAGCTGATGTAGTTTTGCCAAGCACAGTTTGGGCAGCACAGGAAGAGGGCTAATGTTCCTGCATTTTAGGAAGCATCATAAGGCATGACACCCTCCCTGCCATGGCTCCTCACACTGTGGCAGCAAATGAGCATCTTCACTTCTTTTCCCTGGTACACGAGTTGAAGGAATGACCCTTTCTTTACAGTTCTTCTGGATTTCCCATCACATTGTATGCTGAGAACAAGTTCAGCCTTAGGGTAAAATTGTCCTAAATGACTGTTCTGACATTTAACATTTGCTTGTTTATGGTTTGTCGTCAAAATAAAGTTAGTTACTCAACTAATAGCTATGAATTCCACACTGCTCTCTTTAGTGTGGCAAACTCCTAAAATAATTTGGGGCAAATTAGGTGAACATGTTCTTTCTTGAGCATGATTGAACAGAGATTACTAGGTAGAGAATGAACATTGGGTTTTGGGAACACAGAGCTAAGTCTTGATGAAAACTTTGTGTATATTGCTAATGGTGTTGAGACAGCAACTGTATGTAATTTATGTGGGCTCCCATTCTGTCATAGTAGCATAGAACATAACAGCTTTGTACCGGAGGGAAGAAAACAGCTTTTTTAAATGCATCAGTGCCCTTCATTAAACACACACTTCAATACCTAGCTGTGATTTATTGGTGGTCCACCATTACCCTTCTCACTTAGCAATTCATACAGGGAACCTTTAAAACCAGAAAGTCTAAACTCCACAGATTTCATGTGAAATAAGTCGGTTGAAGGGAAGTGCCACTGTAAGTGTTCACTGAACATAGTGTTTGACAACTCTTCTACCAGATCTCCATCTCTGCCGGTAATACAGCATTTCCCCAGATACCTTGCCCCATTAGGACAGACTTTTGATAGCACCACCAATGCCCTCTGTGGTCTGTGTTGATTAGGATATCTGTTTTTTCCCAGGCCTTTCCCCATCTTTATTCAGCTCTGGGATCTCCTGCAGGAGCAGTTATCATGTTCCACTTAAGCATGTCCTCAGCTTGAGCAGCAAAGCTGAGTTGGAAAACTCTGCTTTTAACAGCTGCTCTGTTACATTGAGCACCAGAGATGTAGTAAAGACCTAAACTGATTCATTAGAAAATAAATTCAGCTTTCAGTGTTCACCCCTCTGAGTTTAAGAAGTCTTTATTCATAGCTGCCTGCTTGTCAGCTACCCGCTGGTTTGGGCACCCTGCACAATGAAAGCATCAGGGGTACTTGAAAAAGTCACAGTTGCAGCATATACCTGCATACAGTGGCAAAGAAAGAACTACAGCTGGAATATATCCTAAAAAGAGGACAGGTGTAAGAGCTACAGCATGCTTATGTCTTCTAAAGCCCATCCCCCTACAGCAGAGTGAAGTCAATGGGCACAATTAGGAATAACAGTAGAAATCACAACATCCGGATTTCTCAGCTTTCTCAAAATCCACCATATGACATCTCATATACCTGGTCAGTGGAGCAGACAGCAGGAGCGCACATTTAGGGGAGGACGTAAGACTACTGAGGAGCTGGCTGCTGAACCAGCAGGATGTGTTTCAGCATGGTGGTCCTAGTAGCTCCTAGGACCTATCCTGCTAATATTCTCCTATTTGAAAAAGAAACCTATGGCCACTCTTCTGCTCTTTGACCCCACTTTCCAGATGTACCTCTCAGCTGATCACAGGTCAGACCCACAAGGTAACTCTGGTAAGGAGGGTTGAAGGGTAAGGGCAAGCCACAAGTGCTGCACTGAAAATGTATGAGATACAGGCTTAGTTGTAAGAGAGGAATGAGGCTCCCATTTCATGACTAGCTGCTGCCTGAAACAGAATTCTCACCTTCCCATAATCTTTTCCCTCTCTCCCTCGCTTTGATGGAAGAAGCAGTTGTGTAGTCACAGAGTCAGCCAGCTCAAAAAAGCTAATTTGGCTGAAAACTTACCTTTTTTGTGTGTTGAGTTTGTTTTGGCAGCTGTGAGATTTAGAGGGCCTCAAGATCATCGTGGATTTATGCCTCAAGTCTTGCATTTCATAATGTGAGATTTGCCAGGTCAGCTGTATCAGTGACCCATATATGAAGTACTAACACTAACATTTGCTATATACATAATAGAAATACTACACCACAAAAATATGTTGAAAGAATATTAAGGTTCCGCTTTCTTTGATGTGACTCATTTGACTTTAGGATCCTTATTTATTTCTTGCTTCAGTGTGAGATCAGAATTAGAACTACATGCTTTAAAAATGTTCCAGTAATGGCTCCAATATGTACCTGCATGGGTTTATTAATGCTTTCAAAGCAAAGCAATAAATGGAATAATAAATGAATGCAGTTAGATATATTTAAAAGTCTTACAATGTTTAAGAAATAACATATACAAACCACAGAGACTGAATGGTGCGTCCCAACAGATTCACATGAGGCCAGCTGTGTCCTGTTACACACAAGCACTGAGAACTGTGCCTTGGTTTGGGATGTGAAGTAAACTTGTATTTGTTCTGCAGCTGCAGCAGTTCTCATTTTCCAAGCTGATATTAGGGGAAAAGACTTACTTTTAGATGTACAAGGACAATACATTACATTCTAAATTGCTATATTTAAAATAAATGTCTTTTTAATTAGTTAAGTGCCACCAAATGATATGCAATTATTTTGATTCCCACAAGTTACTTTTTATACTGATAAATACTTGATCTACTGGGGATACATAGAAGTAGCAAACCGACAAATCTCTTTGCCATAATTTACAAGCTACAGTGATGTGAACAAGTCTCTACTGGAGAAGGCTCCTATCTAGTGACTGATTTAAATATTTTTCATAATTTAATATTATGTAATTAAAAAATGTATTTACCTGGAAATTCTCCATGAGCAAATGGACATTTAACCCAAGAGCCTTGCTTGGTTGTAAACTGAAAGCAGAGAAATCTGTTAGAAAAACTGATTTTTCAATTTCAATCTGTGGCTACAGATTCAACTAGAGATGATCAGTGCATTCCAGAAAGTTGCAGGAGGTGAATTCACAGCTTTCCTAGTCTATGGTCTCTTCCAACCCTTAATTTAAATTAGGTCCCCCAGTTCTTCAGATATTTATGCACATGCTTATTTTACAGAAACATGTAGTTTCACCGACTTAAAAGTAATCTAAAAGAAAACAATAATATGCCTATATTAACCTTATGTGGCATTCTTTTCTCAACTAGAATAAAAAAAAAAAAGGTACTCCAGTAAATGTAGTGTATCGATCATTACCAAATATTTAATACAGAAAACTTTATACATTAAGTTTACTGCATGCTTCAGAGTTTGCATTGACCTAAAACATTTTTCCCTGCTTTTCCTAAGCAGAGAAAACAGAGGGCACAATCTGACCTGTGTCCTATTATTGCTGCTGCACTTCCTAAGAATCTCCTTTTAATCTAATCTTTCAGATTTCCTTCATTCTTACTTCCCATTCATCAGAGCTATGACACAAAATACTGATCCTAAAGAACATTAGCAACTCATTTTTTTAGAGCTGACATAAAGAGGACATTTAATAGGTGTTTTACAAAGAAATCCCTTTACCTTCATGCAAAGTCTCGGGTGAGTGTCTACACGAGAATATTTAACCTGCTTGAAAAGAAAGCACTCAGCATTAGCTAGTTTCATTAACTAATTTCACAAAATCAATTACCCAAAATTTTCATGGTTTGATTACTGAGAAAGGAACTGGTTTGTTTACTTTATAAACATCCTAGGAAGTCAATCACATAAAATAGTAAGTATAGAAACAACCGCTATTTTGAATTACTGAATAATTTGCCTCTTTTTATCTGCAACGTGTAGCATTTTTATAGTCAGTCTGACCCATTAGAGCTAAATTAATTGATTCTACTGCAGCTTGTGTGCAAAATTCTGATTACACAGTCATCTTGTTTCAGTCCCTTATTTACCGCTCATCAACAACTCAGCAGAACATTTAAACATACACACAAAAGTCTTGTTCCACCTTCAGTTCAGAAATTTTTCGATTTTCCATATCCCTGTTCCAGAAAAGACTTAAACATAGACCGAATTTTAGACATCCACTTAAGCAACCCACAAAATGTTGCTTTTTTGGTTAACAACTGTTTGTTCGCCAAGGGCTTCAGCATAAAAAGCCTTGTCTCATATAAACAATTACTACCACTGTAAGTGATCTTACTTAAATAAACACCGTTGCTCAAGTGACTGAGCACAATGGACCCTACACACAACACATGGCATAATGACGAAAGTAACACCTCTTTCCTGTAACTTTTTTGAGACGAAAATAATGGGTGTCCTTGGGTATGTCTACAATAGGGTCACAGAAGATAGATAGTTCTGTAAGCTTCCACTCAGATCTGGAGACAGCAGTGCCATCGACAGAGAAAGCCCCACCCTAATTAGAGAAGAGTTATGTAGCTTTTGGGCCTAAGTCAGTACCTGTGCATGGTATTAGAGTGTACAGCATCATGTGGATTTACTGGGGGAGCTGGCACTATGTGAGGAATCTCTGCAGTAGTCTCCAGCACACTATAGAGATGGTCTTCAGAGTTACAGTACAAGAAATGGACCAAAATCAATATCAAACCTTTTAGGATGAATTAGAAACAAAAGGAAAATTCATCCTGTCCATGAATATTAATAAATACAGGAAAACATTCATCGTCTGTAAGAAACTAATCTTGGATTGTGTTCTGGGTAATAGATATGATCATTACCAGCCAAACCTCATTTTAAGCGTATTTCTTTTTTTTTTCCTTCCTTTTTTTTCCTTTTTTTTTCTTTTTTTTTCTTTCCTGCAAACAATGAGTTGTGCTTGTTGTCAGCAGATAATCAATCCCACAGGGACCCCTCACATGTATAAAATTACATATATTTATTTTTGCAAGATCAAAGCTTTGTTGAAACCCATAAAATGGTGAATCTGAACAATCATTAAACGCTTGGCCAGGAGTTCCTAATCAAAAAAGCACTCAACAGTCTTGAGTCAGCCTCCCCCCAAATCATGTCATCAGAATAATACTCAAAGTACCAAAAATTAAGAATTTGTATTTGATTTTATTTGCCTTTTCAGTTGTTACCTCAGGTGTGCTGGCTTCTCTCCACTACCAGGAAAGCCTGAAACCTACTTTTCAAGATGAAATCCAGAATTCTAACTAACCTCATAAATCCAGTGCATTCAGCATCATGAGACTTCAGATTGAAGTATTAAGCAGTTTAAGATACATGCAATGAAAAGTCTTTTCAACTGTAGAACATAAGTGCTGGAAGAACTGAGGAATGCAATATTTCAACACCCACAATTTCAAGACATTGGACCAGTTTGAGGAAGGCACTTCAAAGAGATCTGAACAGAGTACAAAACAATCATGCCCTACCAAGGTACCATTATGTCTCCAGTAAGATTTAAAGAGATTTAGCTTCATCTCACTTACATTTTAAGTGTCTAAATGTTAAATATCCAAATGTGATCTAACTACAATATACTCTTGTCATAGTCAGTGAAGAGAAAGAGGTACCTTCAGAGGGAAATCCTTCCGACCTTTCTTATATGCCTGTCTTCAGATGAGAAGAGTTGTCCTCTCAATATGTCTGTTTCATTTACTTACTTTAAAGGGAATCTGAGACGAATAGTATAGACTTGAACACCTATCTTTTAGACAGTAAAGTCCGGGCAGATGAATCATGCCTTTACTATAAATGAAAAGCAGACCCTATTTACACCAAAGAATTTAGCAAACATTGCTAGCTTCACAGTCATCTCCACTTGCTATTTCTTAATAGTGAGTCAGTCAATATGAGCTCTTTGAATAAATCATGTGGTTAGCGCACAAGAACAGGCTGTGATTATGAATAGTTTTAAGTACTAGAAAAGAGAGGAATTTGCAACTGCTCGTATTCCAAAGTCTAGCTCTTCACATGCCTTTGGTCATGGCCTTCAATCTCACAGTTTGAATAAATCTGCATAGCTCTTACTTTCTCAGAAGAATTTTTGGAAGAGTTTTGTATATCTTCACAGTGGTTGTTAGACTTCGTTAACCTGCATAGGTTAACCATGACAAGCACAGGACAGGCTGGCTCCCAAGCTAGGGTTTGTGTCACTGGGTTGTAAACAATATTATCCCATAGCACCTTCGTATCTGCGCACAAAGAGTGGAAACATTATTCAAGATGTCTAAAACTGAATCAAAATTGGTCATAAATCTGGTACCCATACATGTGCTTAAAACCAAAAGCATTGCTTTTCCTTGTCATTTTCACCAATCAGAACTGCAGTGTTTCACATTGTAATAGTGTAAAACTTTAATTCATCCCACTGAAGTGTTGGCATTTACCAGAGGTACTCAACCTGAGAGCTTAGTCTTACCAGTCTCTCACTACGGTGATAGGCATCACCAGGGAATGGCACCTCGGCTCTTAAGTAGGCTGCACTGGAAGTGCATTCTCTGCCCATCAGTCACAGGGGGAGTGTAACGCAAGTAAATTCGTAACCAAGGACCTTCAGTTAACTGTGTATGGTAAATTGGAATGAACCCATACATTAGTGACTAGAGGTCATGGTATTGGAGACACAGATTCTGTATGTCTTGTGTAGGACTTACATGCACACAACGTATATGTAAAAAAATAAATTCAAGCCTTTAGCTGAATATCAAGAACTCCAGTAGTAAACAAAGCTGTGCAAGTAATTCACAATAAATATTCTTTTCTATAGCCTTTATATAAATCTTCCTTCTATGTATACTGTGCACACTGTAATGTCAGATCTAGTCAACATATATTTGGGGCTATCTTAAATAGACACTATTATAAAATAAAAGCTGTCTTATCTATTTGATTGGTCAAATTAGTCACTTCATACTGACTTTCTTTTCCATTTACCTGCACATGAATGAGAGAATTTCCAGCATGAAATTCAAACTGATATTTCAGTTCATACTTCAAGAAGTAATTTGGAAAGTTTTATGTTTGTCTAATAGTCAGAAGTAGGCGAAAAATATATTTCTGCAACTATTTGTGAAGCAAAAACTTCAAAATGTGGCCAGTTGGATGTTCAAGAGGAGTGAACAAACAATAGCCATGACTAGAAAATGTACCAAAGTGAAGAAGCACAGTCTACATCAAAGAGTGAAAACACCAGGTGCCCAAATTCAATTCCCATCAAGCACAACAATTCCTTCTCTCAGAAATGTCCTGAAATAAAACCTTTTGATATTTGCTAATAAAAACATTCCAGACCCTTTAATTGTGCCAAGCCTCTTGCTGTCTTAACTTTGTGTCCCAATGCGTATACATCAAAATACTGAAACTTTCTATGAAGTGGAAATTTTTATTCTGTTTTAAAAAAACTGCTGGAAATTTTTATTCTTTTTTAAAAATGCTGTTTATAATAAATGGACATGTAGTATAAAGCTAATGTTCAGAGAATATTTAACCTGACTGCAAAGTCCTGGGTTCCAACAGTTCTGACAGTTTTCACAGCTGTTTTGAATGTTATAGGAGTCTGTAATAATGTAGAAATAATGTAAGTGTAATCCTAATAGTTAAGAGAATAGCACCACAATTAAGACTTCTCAGGTTTGTTTCCAGGCCTGCTCATTGACTTATTACCTTACTTTCCTTCTGTTTTACTCCTTTGTGACATCTACTTATTTACATCATAATAAAGATGCTCATTCATCTTCAGTCTCATGTAATTACATTGTTCAGTAACCAGTAGACATTCTTTTTTCCTTTTTTTCTTATCTTAGTTACATTAAGGCAAGAGTTATTACATGAGGAGCTTCTTTCTGATACACAACTGTTAATTACCTCCTACCACAGAACTAAATCTATAATCCCAACTTTATTACACCAATGATAAATGAGCCAAAAAAAAGAACCAATCTACTTTAGATATTCCAGCAAACAGAGCTGTCAGTTAGGAAAAAGAAAGATTTAAAAAGAAAACAATGTGGCTCAAAAGCTGGAACTCCTTATATACTGAAATAGCTGGGTGCTAGAATCTGAAAAATTGCTTGAGATTTCTGCAAGGAGGATAGTTGAGTAAATGAAAAGTATAGCTATAAAACAGTATTTCCCATATTCACTTCCTCATCAAAGCTATAAGTTAAGTTTTCAATTGTAATTGTCCATTGGAACTTCCTAAATGGACAGAAATAAGCTTCAAGACCTTCAGTGTGCCAAAGCACATACTGCCTTTCCTCTGACTACATAAAGCTTTGTAACCTATGCTTCAGCTATCCCCATAGTCCTGATTCAATGCCATCAGGGAGGAGAATGACTGCAGTAGGAGGGGAAGGAAAAGAGGCAGAATACAGAAGGCAGGAAGGAATCATGGGATCCATGAGCCCAATTTCCTGCACTTGCAAAGCATAACCATTCCAAGCACAGGGAATAGGTAGAGATAGGAGAAAATCTGAAAGAAAACAACCTGTGCCTCATGAGACCCAGCCTCAGGCTGAACAGCTACTAAGAATGGAGGTTAGGACTTCATACTGCAGATGACCAACAGGCTTTGCTTTGATGACCTTAGAGCCAGATCTGAATAGACGACATAGACACAGCTACAGACAGAGCTTGAGCATTCCTATAAGTGTTCTCTATTGCATAAACAGAGAAAAAAAAAAATCCCTTTTTATTTAGTCAAACTGCACTCCGTTGCTACAAAGGAATTGTAGTGTCACTATATTCTGACACAATAAAATAAATCAGAAATGAAGGCTGGGCTAACTAAAGAGGAAATTGCTTCCATTTTAACACAAATGTATCAGCCCTGCAAGAATGTGAAAAGACTGCAGTGAATGTCTATGCAGTTTAATGGAGTTTGGATGCACTGTTATGGGTTGATGTTTTCATTCTCTCTTATGGTTTGTTTGGGTTTTTTTTTAAATCAAATACTAAAATCCCTTAATGGGCTTCTTAGCATAGTCTGGGGGAAAAAATATTGTTGTACTTGTATTGGACTTAACACAATAAAGCACTTTTTCAGGCTACACTTTTTTCTATCTGCCTGGTAAAACTTTCACTAAAGACTTATATAATATGACAGTTTCTTTTTCAGCTGTGAGACCAAACTCTGATTTTGCTGGAACACTTTGTATGAATAATTTCCCATTAAGTATGGGAATTCCTTAACTTAACTTAACTGTCTTCTTTTTCAACTCCCTGTTCCCTCCTTTAAGTTGGGTGTCAGACACCTTCAAATCTCTCCTTGAAGCCCTCTTCTCACATCAGCATTTCAAAGCTGACCTCAGTGGCTTTTCTTCCTTCTGGCCACTTTGCGTGTGGCTTAAGAAAATGTAGGAAATGACTAGAAAGTTACTTAGTGTTTATATTGGCATAAACTTGGTGAACAATTTGTTCTGAAAGTTATTTCGTCTACCCACAGTATAACAAACCAATATGATGTTTTCTTTAAGTTTTGCAATGTATGGTTTTCACCTTAGATGAATTTCAAATTGTGACATACTACTGAACCTGCTGAAAATCACTCATATAAAGAGTAATCACACAATACTTGCCATTTTCAAAGGGGCAAAGTTGTATCCTCCTTGCATCTGGAATTGCCAGCCAACCCTACAACCCAAAAAGTAGCCATTAGCTAGAGATTCTCAGAAACACCAGTTTTTAACATTTCAGATAGAATGTGACAGAAAACCTTTCCACCAAAGATAAAGATGCCATGTTTATTAGAAAGCTTTGGACGTATTTTTTTAAAGGATGTTTTGCACTAGATATCTATTTTATTGTTCATCATTAGGGGGATTGGAGCTGATGAACTAAGGTGATCCCTTCGAGCACTATATTCCTACTATTTCTGAGTCATATATTTGGCCCAATTTCATTTAGAAACTCTTCAGTTTGATTTTCATTAAGTTTCTTACAGTGTCATTACTTTCTAGGGGTATCAAAAGACATTCAAGAATCATAATATCAGACCTCCTGGCCTTTGCTATGGTAAAGGATGTATCCTTAAAATCTGAGGACTAACACTTAACCCAATCTGCAAGTATATGTGCATGGCTCTTACTATACCCTAATTATTTAGATTCATGTGCAAATGTTTCTATTACTGATAGTTCCCATCTGTTTACCCAGCAATCGTATTGTGGAATTCTCTGTGTATATGCTAAGAGGAATAATATCTTTCCAGTGAACTCATGCCTTTCAGAGTGGAATAAAAAAAATCCCTAGGCTTGGAAAAGACCTTGTAGTTCAACTCGCATATGGAGGTATGTGATTTTAGGTGCCCACAATGTACACATCTGAGTGTGACTGAAGTGCCCAAATTACAGTAGCCATATGAAGATCTAGCCAATACAGCCAGTGGAGTCTACAGTGCTATCCAGCACATCCCAAAATAGCCATCTACATTTCGTCAGTTGAGTAACTGACTGCATGAACTAGATCTCCATTGACTATAAGAGTTTGGACATCTACTTCAAATGTAGATATCTACATTTGGACATCTACATTTAGGTATCTTAATCTGCAAGGTAAATCCTACCGCAAAATTCACTGAGAAACTAGGTCACATAGTATCTTTATATCTTACCAAGATCATTTTAAATTGGTTTGCTGATTTTTTATTCCTTTTTATGAAAGATATTCCAAAATCTCATTTCTCAGATTATCAGAAAAAAATCTGTAGCTATCCTGAATATATTACTGGAATAAAGTTTATCCACCTTCATTCTTGTGGCAAGAATGGCTTTAGCTTAAAAAAACTGTTCTTTTTCCTTATAAGTGACCCTTCTGATGTGTGTTTAGACAACAAACAAATTTTCTCTTTGTGTGTGTTTTACCAGGCTAATGAAAACATGTTCTTTGAATTTCCTTTATAGACAGTCTCTCCATTCCCCAACCATTCTAGATTTTTTATGTCTTCCATTCCATCTTCCATTTCAATTAATCTTTCTTGAATATGGATACAAGAATTGCCTACAGTATTTCAAAGGAGGCCTTGCCTATACTTTCCTATTAGCTTGGAATAATCTAATCCGCTAGACCTTTGTTCACATTTACATCATGTAAGCATGTTGGTTTAATCATCCTGCGATGAACTATTACACCCAGATCTTTTTTCCTCCACTGCTATTTCTAAATGAGGATTCGCATCTTACAGCAAGAATTCTTTTTATTAGAGCAAGTGCATGAACTTGCACTTCATCCTCCTTTAGTTATTTCACGTATAAAGATCTCTAGTCTCTTCCAATTATCCTGACCCACTTTCATTTTGATTACACCTCTCAACTATATTATCAGCAAATCTCTTTAACACGTTCCCACCTTTTGTGCCAATGTCATTGATGAAAACATTTATATAAGAACTGCTCTAAGTGTGTTCCTTAAATAATCTTCCTACTAGCACAGCTCCATTCAACAGGAGTAGTTTGAATTAGCCCTCCAGTTAGTTATCTACCATACAAATCTTGTTCTCACCCCCAGCCTCCTCAATTCCTGTTTTAGTTTCTCATGCAATACTACACCAAATGCTATGCTGAAATTCAGTCAGATTAAATTTTATGTCTTATCATTGCTTATAAAAAAAGAGTCAAATTAATCTTACACAATACTTCCCATAAATTAATGTAAATTGCATCCCATTTTCTTCTTATCTCCATGTTTTAATTAGTTTCCTAAAAAATCTCTTCTACATTTACATAATCATAAGGTCAGACAAGTCTCAGTCAAAAGCTTAGGTCTACAGCCTTTTTCTACAGATTTTGCCTCCTTTCTTAGCACAAATCCCAGATAAAATTTCTTTAATCGGGTATATACCAAATTCCAGACTGTATTACCTCAATGCAAAGACAAGGAAGTAGCTGAGAATATTTCAGAGAAACTGATTTTAAAGATTCCTTCCCTTTTATCTGAAATGAAAAAGATGGTCATGAATCCAGGACAGTAAATCACTTTTAATAAAGCTAAATAAAGATATAGAAGGTCATTTCTTATAACTGTGACCTCAATGAGGATTTCCACCTACAGTCACCCCCCACCAGTTCAACAAACTGCTTTGAGCTTTAACTCACCACAGCAAATGCCCCTGCATCTTCACAGGTAAACCATTTGTGGCACAGGCGAACGTAATAATCTTGATCTTGAAGAAAGTTGGATACATTCACTGATATAATTTTCCTTGCTCTGTCTACATTATAATCAAACTTTCCAGCTGAAAAAGAAAATTCAAGCATGAAATTATCACATCTGTTTCTTTATTACTTTGTTATTTCTGATTTTGTTTTTTCTTTACAAAAGGTACAGAATATATTTTGTAACTTGATGGAGATGAAATTCAACATCTGTAGATTCTTACCTAGGATGTTTGAATTAATTCTTTTTATATCCTGATATTCCTAAAGGTATTCTTATTTTCTAAGATACAATAATTTTCATGAGAATAAATTTCAATATTTTTCAGTTTTAAATTAGCACTGGCAATACTGAGAGGCCAGGACACCTACCAATTTTACCTCAACCTTAGTACTTGAAATGTTACGTAGTTCATGTACAGATACTTGAAATATACACACTAATACTACTATAAAAGCTGATTATCCCAAATTTCCAATTTCATAATATAGAGAATATGTGCAACTATGTTAGACAAGTACAATATGTGGGGGGATGTTTTACTTTTTTTCTATTCATGGGTATGACAAAACCAGGATAACAGTTTGGCAAATTAATTTCAATCTACTTATGAGGTCTGTCTGTAGAGAAAATATAAAACCAGCAATCCTAAATGCTTGAAAAGGACACAAACCTACTTCCAAAAGTTTAAGTATTAAATAGGTTGCTATCTAGCATTTCCAAGTCAATATAAAGAAACACATTTTCCAGGACATTATCTATCAACTACATGGTAATTATTAGTGTTAGTTGCAAATCATCATGTTTCCCTGCTTATTCAGCTATGAAAACATATCATTGCATAGGTCACCAGAAATATCTCACAGCTTTAAATTGTATAGAAGATCGGCTCACCTGAACAATCTGAAATATATTTTCCCACATCACTGTTTCTGCAATCTGCAAAATAAAAGTCAGAGTTTTCTTCAGAGTTTTCTTCAGTGCGGCTTTATTTGTATAACTGTGT